>NW_009648244.1:589356-646373 GCF_000708025.1 Charadrius vociferus | reverse complement strand
CGGTGGTGGGACGGGGACGGTGCTGGTGGCGGTGAGCCCCCGGTGGCGGGCAGGGGTCGGTCGGGCTCTGCGTCCCGGTGGTGCCTTTCCCCCGCCGGTAAATAACTGCCGCCTTCAAGGCGAGCTGCCCCTCGGCTGGTAAACAAGAGCCGGGAAAAAGTAGCCTGGCATGTCGGGGCAGATCCAGATCAAAGGGACGGGGAGGCGGCTCTGTTTGTTTGTGGTGTTTACCGGGGGTCTTTGAAGAAAGGTCCTAAAATCCACTTTTCGGGCAGGGTTGCTGTTTGTCAGCCGCTTTCTCTTGCGGGGCGCTAAACGGGTCTGGAATGAGCGCAGTCTTGACAGGGCAAGGGGGAATGTAGCATTTGCCCACTGGAGAGTGCGTGATAAATGTTTTGCCGATGACTGTACCAGTAATGTATCGGGCTGCAGCCACCCACGGATTCCCTCGCACCACTACGCTAAGAGCATGATTTCCCAGTAATTAAAGAGCTCTCCGAGGACCGAGGCATGGATAGGGACATGTTTATCACGGTGTTAGCCAATTATACACTGTATGGATTATTATTTTTTTCAAGTGTAGTCCCGGAGACACTTTACACAAAGGGTACTCTGATGCGGTCAAGACGTCTTCTTTTTATTTGGTATTATTTATAACTTTACACCTTGGTGTCGTATTTCTAATCAAATACCTTTCTTGTAAGGATGAAAAATCCTCAAAGTATAGAATATACATATATATAAACATTATTTGAAGTGTTAGCATTCAAATAGCCAGCTGAGGATGTGGCTTTTAGAGTTAGCATTTCAAAGAGAAGCGGGTGAAACAGATAGGCAGTCACCCTGCTCAAGCAGTGAATTCCAGAGCAGGAGATCTGCAGATTAGGCACAGCGCCTGTCATTTCTGCGCCTCACACTGTCTTGTAGGCATAAAAGATGAAAAGTTTGTTGTACGCTGAAACATCATATCGATCTTAATGCTTGCTCTGCATGAACAACTTGTGCCATGGCTTTATCTCCTTGTCCTTGATGATGTTGATTAGTGCGCCGATTGTAAAAGACAGGTTTTCATTAGTGTGAATGTTTATAACTTCCTCTGTAGGTAGCTTGCAGCTGGCTGAACAGTATTGCCTTTTATTTGCAAAGCGTCACGCGACTTGCATGCCATCATCTTTCTTACTTGGTAACAAATCATGTGGATTATGGTCTGTTTTGTTTTTGCAGACGAGATGTGAAATGGAGAAATACCTGGCACCTCAGCTTCCGCCCGTTCCTGTCATCCCTGAACATAAGAAGTACAGAAGAGACAGTGCCTCAGTCGTAGACCAGTTTTTCACTGACAGCGAAGGGTTGCCTTACAGCATCAACATGAACGTCTTCCTTCCCGACATTAGCCACCTGAGAACTGGCCTGTACAAATCTCAGCGACCCTGTGTAACCCACATCAAGACAGAGCCGGTCACCATCTTCAGTCACCAGAGCGAAACTACTGCCCCTGCCCCTGCCCCTGCCCCAACTCAGGCCCTCCCTGAATTTACCAGCATCTTCAGCTCCCACCAAACTCCTGATGTGAACAACATTTTCATCAAGCAGGAGCTTCCTACTCCAGATGTTCATCTTTCCGTCACACCCCAGCAAGGCCAGTTATATCAGCTCTTGAGCTCACCGGATTTAGATATGCCCAACACCACTACTCAGGCAGCTGTGATGGACTCCCTTAACAATGTCTCCATGCCATCAGCCATGGCGGGCCTTAACACGCTCTCCTCGGCTGTTCCACAGACTGCAATGAAACAGTTCCAGGGCATTCCCCCCTGCACCTACTCCATGCCAAACCAGTTTCTGCAGCAGCAGGCCACTTACTTCCCTCCTTCACCCCCAAGCTCAGAGCCTGGAAGCCCAGATAGACAAGCAGAGATGCTACAGAATTTAACTCCTCCTCCGTCATACGCTGCAACTATAGCTTCCAAGCTGGCAATTCACAATCCGAATTTACCAGCGACTCTGCCCATAACCCCCCAGAACATCCAACCAGTCAGATACAACAGGAGAAGTAACCCAGACTTGGAGAAAAGACGTATCCACTACTGTGACTATCCCGGTAAGCGATCCGTGCCAGAAAATCCCAATTTTTTGCAATAGAAAAAGTGTGAATAATTGTGGATGAGGTATAAGCGGTTTTCTTTAGCTGTAGTCTACATCTAGGAAGAACCAAATAATTTCTTGTTAAAGAAGAATTTATCTTCTTTACTGTCTTATTTTGTGTGGCACGCTTTCACATTCTTTATGTCATTTGTAATTCTCTTAAACGCCTAAGCTCATTTTACCGTGTTACAAAACTTGTACCCCATAGAGGAAAAAACAAAAATAAATGATGGCCTTCTCTAATGTAAATCAGTGGGATGGTGCAGTCCTACTCCATTTTTCCAGTACCCGTGATGGAGCAGAGCCTCAGTTTGTCCAATGCAGTAGAGCTCAGTTTGAATCCACTGTTGCTGAAAGAATCATTTCAGCTCCGGGTAGCCAAGGCCACAGCCGTATCTTCCCTGTTATAAACAGGGTTCAGCTGCGTGCATAAATCCATTAAAACTACCTCTGAAAACTGCCCACAGATGTATTCCCTTCCAGCCTCTCCTTCTACGCTGAAGGCGAAGAGGGACCTGACTATAAACTGTGCCTCCACATAGTACGTGATCACAGACACAAGATGCTCACACCCATCCGAGCACAGAAATTGCTGCTCGTGGTTGATCTGCCCCTTTACCAACATCACTCTCAGCAGTGTTTCACCCATTTGGTGTGCCATGTGATAAATGCTCAATGGAAGAATTATGCTGAGCCCTGGATAACAATGACACTGAGTCTGGCTTGTTCAAATCCTTTAGGAAATTTTTAAAAAATAAAGTCCCCTTCTGAATTGTTAACTTATGTAGCAGCTGTTACGGTGCATAGACTGTAGCATCCATTGGTCTATACTACATTACAAGGTAGTAAGTCTACCAGAAATGTAAACACTTTTTTTCTTTTCTATGTAAAGCAACATATCCCTAGGAGCTTTCTATATCAGATTTTACTAAATGTTTCTAGATAGTAGCTCAGCACTGAGTGAGGGAGTTCAAACGTAATGTGGAGCGTTCCTTTTCTCCCTGCTGAAATGCCTCTCTGCTTTTTTGTTTTGTTCTGTTTTAGGCTGTACAAAAGTTTATACAAAGTCTTCTCACTTAAAAGCGCACCTGAGAACTCACACGGGTATGTACTCACTCTCTCACCGTCTCTCGTTCATTCATGGCTTACACATTTTCTGAGAAAGCAAGCATGTTTGATCTGCCATCTTCACCTGGTTTTCTGTGTAGTAGTGTGTATTCAAGCTGGCAGTTCAGTTAAGAAAAATTTAAGGTTTGGTCAATGAGGAAAAAAATTGCTTTAATTCTTAATGCAGTTTTGTTAAAGTTTTTATAATACAGATCTCAAAATAGCTAAGAATAAATCAGATGGAAACTTTCCTTTTCAATCTAAAATCCCATAAAGCGCTAAAGAAAGAAGGGACTTTTTTCCCTTCAATAATGAATTAAGCATGGTAAACATGTAGTTTTCAAGATTTATCTAAATAGAATTTTCTGGTTCGGGCTTTCTCTTTGACCTGTTAGAATTACTTAATCTTAGAATTTTTCAGAAATTTCATGAAAACTCCCCAGGATACCTCTATTTGCTTGGTCCTTAGCATTGTGTGCTTCTTTTGTTTTTTAAGACAAATGGTTCTATGTATTTGTTTTTTAAAAAGAAGACACAATTTCAGTTTTTTGTCAGTGAAAGACATTAAAATGGAGGAAGTGAAAAGTGTCAGTGCGTCACACTTGTTTTTTGTACCTCGATCAAATTCTGCCTGCAGCTACAGAGGCAGTCCCCGTTCATGGGCCGACGTGGAGCAGAGACAGAGCTGGGGACAGCGTTGCTTTTGCGTGGGCGCAGGAGCCATGCGTGCAGAGGACGGTGGTTGGGAGGTGGAACCACGTAGGTGCTCTTTGTGAGCGTCCACCTGCTGAGACAAGGGGAAGGAAGAGAGAGGGAGACGGAAAGGAAAACGTAGCTCACCAACAGCACACCTGAAACTATTTAGGACAGTTCTTTGGTGAGATCTTAGTACAGAACTGGTTGCACTAAATCAGTGAAGAGCACATGGCTGATTTTGTAAAGAAATCAAATGAGAAGGCTGTGACTCCTGTTTTTAAAACTGAGTATGAACACCTTTTACGCGTGGACCTCCATTCAGAGCAAAACACGAGTCACAGTTCAAGCAACTCGCTTATTGAAGCAGGCTGTCAGCATTACGGCTGTGCCGTTCTAGTAATGGGGTTTCACCTAAGTTTAAACCAAAAAGTCAAAACAAAACTTAGCATGAGCTATGATCTAACGAAATGTTTCACTATCTCTATGGAAACAAGGCCGCCTGTTCAGCAGCTATTTTGAATGGATTGTTGGATTATCGTAAAGAAATTGAGTATCTCCAGACTAAATGTTACTATGGAAATTTTGTTTTGATAAATGAGTTATCTGTGTTTCAGTCACGGTAAAAAATTAAAAGCAACCGTACAAAGATTATTGCTTTGCATTAGTAATAGACTAAACAAGAACACTTTTAAAAATATTTTTGATGCATATAATCACTTATTAGCAGTAAGCTTAGTAAGAAAGGAATATTTTCATGAGGCTATAAAGCTGAATAATGTCAGAGAGTATAATCCCATTGCTCTTTAATAAATAATCTGTAAATTTAAAAGCATGCGATTTCCACTTACGCACTTTAGCCAGCAACTAAATACCGGTTTTAAGTATGTCGCTTGCTATTATACGATAACTAGGAAGAGAGATAAAAGCGAAGCTTTAGTCTAAAAATGAACATTACATACTCAGCATTTGAAACATACACTTTTCTGGTTTTAAATTAATTTATATCTTTTTTTTGTATCTTGAATAGTAATAACTTTAGGGTTTATAAAGTTAATACTTGTGTGCATAGAAATACATACCACATTGCTAATACATATCCCTTAAGGTCACTAATGTTTATTGTTGCCTTCACTTTTTTACCTATAGATATTTGACCTTAGAAATGTGGATAAATGTGCAGAGGTCAGAGGAGCTGATGTATTCATGGAAACAAGAATGTTGTTTTAGATAAAAATCTAGTGAACTTAAGCAGGTCTGTAATACAAAGGGTCTTCTGGGGAGGTGAATGAAGGGATAAACTGTCTAAAGAGTGCATTACATGCAAGAATGTGAGTCCGTATCCTGTTACCTGCATTATTTCAGAGTTTGCATTAGTTTAACTCTCCTGAATATTCACTTAATACTTGAAGATTTCCAGCACCGATTCTGATCTCTGCCCTAACACATGGTTGAAATGCATGTTACGAGCAAGATCTCTGACTTACCCAGTACCGTAAATTGATTAAATAAATGTTAAAGTAAATGGGTGCAAACTCAGGGAAACCTGTGAAGTTGCTCAGCTCCCCCAGAAGTGCAGGGGAATCTTGCTACTGATCCCCAAGGAGAAGGACTCTATGCCGAGGGCTAAATTTGGGTGTGTGCCTCTGTGCATCCCATCCCCCAGGACTATGAATTCATACAGCACTATTAAGCTTTGTTTTTTTTTTTTTATTTTTTAAATGTTTTTTTTTATAAAAAAGGACTTTTGTGAAGCTTTTACCTTCAAAGTCTAAAGCAAGCGTCACGTAATCCATTTTAATAAAGTTGTGTGTGATATTCTTTCAAATCCCTTCAGGGATAGCAGACCTGTTTATCTGGCTAAACCCGTTCTTTAGTAATCATGGACCACTAGAGTTGTTTTCTCCTTATTCTTAGTTTCTTAACAATACCTTTTAAAATTGGCTGCAGTCTCTCTCTCATCCCAACCAGTCCCCACCCTTCTCAGCAATCTGTCATCTTAAAATAAAAGAGCCTGCAGCAAAGTTTGTCTGCCATTAAAAGTCAAGACAGACCTTATGGTTTTCCTTTTGTATTGGAAAATCTCAGCCTTTTCACAGTATTTATTTAGCAGCCTTTCTCTTCTGAAAGGCTTTCACTGGGTTTAGTAGATGTTCTTTGAGAACAAACCTAAGGGAAGTGTTATTTTTCATAGGTGGAATGTAGGCTGCGGTCTTTTTTCCAGTTCAGATATGAACACACTGTCAGGCTTTATAAATTGCATTTAAATAAAACTATAGGAAATGAGCAAGAGGAAAATCCCTTACATTTTTCTTTTTAGGTGTTCCCAAGGTGTTTACCTTACACCAAGTCAGGTGGTATAAGCTGCTATAGTTATTTTGATTTAATGTAATTACACTGGACTCTTGCTGTTGATTAGGGACCCAGTGTTCACGTACAGAGCTAAGCCAGGTTAATGTACTGGTCGCTGAAGCACACGCACGTTTTTCTTTCTCTAGGTAATGCTTTAGTGTTTGTCAATTACGCAGTAAATTTTAGTTATTGGTAAACTAATGTCCTGGTTTAAGGAAGAACAAAACCAATAACCCCAAAAGGGAACAAAGATTCGAATGTTGCGAAGATACAGGATCTATCCCTGTGGAGTTCTGGAGCAGGTGTCTGGTACATTTTAATACCTTAAAGCACTTGAGTATGGTATCTTAACTTTGTATTAGTTGTTCCTGAAACAGGTAAAATGGTATTCAGTATGCTAAAGTACGTGTTGGAACAACTCTCAAAACAGATAGGATTTTTTGACCTTTTAAAGCAGGGGTTTGCTTTTAAAATAATTTTACCTGTTAGTCATGGAACAAGTTTCGTTTCATAACCGGCATTGTGCAACTATGGTATATAATGGGGGAGGGGGTCATGCGTTTATTGTGGGCTGTCCAGCAGTAAAACCACCTTAAGGCTCTGGCATAACAGCTATAAGTCCGACTTGAAAAACATGCCAAATGTCAGTGAAAAGCAGTTACTTGTGTGTTGTAGATAAACCTTTTTTGTTTCCTTTTCTGGCATCCGAGTATATACATATATATCAAGGAATCCTTTAGAAACAGAGATCCTATAACTTAACCTGTTAGATTTCATTATATGTTAAAAGATTTGGACTGTGGAAGTTGAGCCTTTGATGTGCAGGCACCTGGAATACGCTACCTGTACCCTACCTGTAATGCCGTAGAAGAGCTGCTGGCTCCAGGGTGGTGGGTTTTTTTTATTATTTCTGTGAACAGCTGCGCACTTCAGAGTTGTGTATGGTTTTAAGAGGAAAATCTGTCATTGTTTTGAACACATCAAGGCACGCACATTGAGGACATTTTCCAGCTGCATGTTGGTTTTCCGTATACAGAGTCTTTGTACAGGCATGTTCTCTGGTCACATGGTGGGCTTGCCATTAATAGTTTCTAGCATTAACTGCAGAAGTATTTCATCTCTATCTATAGATCTAGTTTGTATTTGGTGATGGGAAGTGGAAGCCGAGATAACTCAAGAGAAATGGCATTTCTGTAAATGAGATGCATGCAAAATACTTCCACCATCCCTAGTTATTTCAAATGTTTATGTAGGCATGGGACAGCTGCTGACTTGTGCGGTTCCTCAAGGTGTTAAACGTTTTATTTTATTTTAGATGTCTGCCTCAATAGGTCCAGAATTAGGCTCTGATGGTACATCAGAATTAGAACCAGTTGTGTGCAATAGTCTTCAGCAGTCCACAGGACTTTGCGATGCGAGTTTACCATAGCTGTATATGGGTGCTTGTTAAAGGTGGTACTACATAGAATTACCCGGGAGTTCAGGATGCCCTTTTTTGAGCAGGGAAGACAAATGGAAGATGGACTTTTGCTGGAAATAAAAGCATCTTGCAAAAACATGTATTGACTCAAATCATGCTGAGACTGACACGAGGGGTTTCACTCATGGCGTACAAGTGGGGAATGGAGTCCCCAAAAGACTCTGCCTTGCTCATGGTTGCAGCCTCCTGGGTACATAGCAAACCTCATCCTGGAAAAATCTTTGCATCATGAAAATACCTATTAAGTAATATTTCTGTGCAGATTCTGCTTCTTTAACCTGTTAGATGAGCCAGTTGCACATATTATACTTTAAGGAGATGTCAGGAAATACTGTCTTTGATAGAGACAATAAGGAAAAATGGAGGAGAGTTAAATAAAACTGTTGACAAAGTGCATTAAAGTGCAGCGTTGCTAGATACTGCTGGAGAATATGTTGGTATCTTTTATTTATGAATTCTGCTAAATCCATTAGTTGCCTGTGTGAGAAATGGAAGTACATTATTCTCCCATGCAAGCCACAGTTTAAGGGAAAATAATGCATTTTTCTTCAAACACTTTGTGAATGATTGCAGACCTTGGGATTAATTGATGCGGTTCTGTATCTGTAGTCATAACCTAAATGAGACATGTTTGAATGTGTTGCTCAAAAGAGGATGAAATCTTAGCAACATAAACCTAAATTTTAATTAAATATTACTGGTCATTCACATCAGTGTCCAGCACACAATTTTTATGAAGCAGGAATTAAATTCCAAGGTATCAGGTGAGGGGTGTTCCTGTTAGATACTGAAAAGAAAAGCCTAATATTTTCTTTTTGATTAAAAGCCTAGAAAGTCCCTCTAAGCATGAAAGCTTAAAAAACTGTTGTTTCTGTCAATTGCTCCCTGAGAGGATTAAACTTCAGTTCCAGGATATTTGATTCCTGATAAGGAAACTGTTGACCTAAGAGACCGGCTTTAAATATAGTTCATTTTGAGACCGCCCTACATAGGCTAATATAGTCCCAAGATTCACAGCAATTGCCGGTGATTAAAACTTTCCATTATTTGATTAGACATTCCTTATTGTAATTAATTTCTGAGCTTGACTGGGACGATTGACTCCTGGTTCCAGGGTAGTGTGTTGTTTGTTGTTTGTTAGATGACCTGCACCTCCCATTGGTGAAAGATTAGAAACATTTAAGTAATGTCCTAGTTTAGTCTGAGTATCTTGGTAGCAGCATTCCTGTCCTGTCAGGCTGCATTATTTATATTCAGGGATCTCTAACAACTCTGATTAAGGACATATTAAAACCTTTGATTTTGGCAAGTGTACAGTGCTTCGCTTTGAGTTAAAATAGCTTTAATGTATTACTTTCAATTTTTTTTTTTTTTGGTGTGTGTACATACAGTAGATGGAAATCTGGAAGTCTACAGTATGTGTTTAATAAATTCCATTTTAAGAGCACCTCTTATCTGACTGTACAAGAGCCAGTGTTATTGGTGTGAGAGCTAAAGAGCTGTTCTTGCACCACAGGCGTAGATGAGGAAATGTGTTCTGCGGCCCAGGACTTGTAGACAAAGCCATGCACCCCAGATGGCATGGATTTCTTACAAACCTACTTAAAAAAAAGAAAATTCCTTTCCTCTTTGTTTGCATATCTCCTTGAAGAGAGACCACCTCTGTTAAGACAGAACGTTATGCCAGAAAGAAAATAAACCATTGCACAGGCCAATCAAGATTCCCCAGTAATCCTTGAACTGCGTAAGACAACACTTAGCAAAATAAGAGTGCTTCAAGCACTGGTGGGAGCTCTGAGAAGATAAAGCCTTCTGCACCTCTGTTTTCAGAAAGTGAACAACGCACAACTCTCTTGACTGTCCTCTTTGCCTACCACTCAGTTATCTTTTTTCCTGTTCGTGCTTTTGTTAGAGAGAGATCAAATACTGCTTGATTTTTCAGTGATCGGCCTTACGAAGTGCAGCAGCTCTCTGTTACAGGATTCCTTAAAATGCTGTTTTCGTTGTGAAGTAGGACTTAATGGTCACCCTCTAGCCATTACTATACTAGGCAGAGGCATTATCACATTTAAAAATGTGGAGCATATGTTACGCATTTATATCACTGGCGGGATGGAAGTTTCGAGGACTAAATTTATTTTGTCACTCATGATATAAGCTGGTTGTACCTTGCGTGCTGTCAGCCCTCTGATCCATCTCTATCTTGGACAACCGAGAATTGCAGTGCACTAAAAAGCTTTTAAACACCCGTGGTTGTTTTTATTTTGAAATTTCAGCTTTCTGCTCATTCTTTAAAAAGAAACCTACCTGTCTTAAAAAAGGACAAAAAGCCATTTCGTTTGTTCTTATTTTTTCAAAAAATTTGAGGCTGTAGCATGTCAGGAAACTAAGACAACTGATGTTAAGATGTGAAAAATTTGTAAACAAATGCACCAGAAAACTTTGAGACAACATAAATCTTTATAATAACCTATTTTAAAACAGGACATAATATAGGTTATGTACATAACTGGTGCAGTTACAGTGCAGAAACTTCTGCTTTGCCTACCACCTTTTTATCACACCTAGTTGAATATTTTTTAAGGCCGAAAACTTGCCACTAGAAATAATTCAATAATAAACACAAGTAATATTAAAGTGATGGAAAGAATGGGGGTGGGGGTGGGTGTCTTTGTACTTTTATGCCCTTATGAGCCGTAATCAGGTGTTGTGTTTCTGGAGTCTTTGAAAAACATGCTTCTTTTTCTTCCTCAAGGAAGCTCCAAACTCACCGCTCTGACAGAAATTTCTGATAGGAAATAAGAGAAGTTGCAGGCGTTGGCTGGTGTAATACCTGTATTTGGATTTCTGCATACCAATAGAGTTACCTAACTTTAGGTTTGAAAATCCGGCCCTCGCTGTTTGCAGCTTTATATTTAAAGAAAGCCATCCTTGCAGTGAATTGCAGCAATGAAGTCACACAACTCTTTGGTGAAATAAGGAAGCTGATTTTCTTGTTAATGGGGAAATTCATCACTAATGGAGGTTTTCAGTGACTGTTTCTTTCCAAACAGAATTTTAAACAGAAACATTTTCTTGAACAGAGGCTACATCTTGAAGATAGAGGATGTCTTCAAAATGACCATCACCTCCCTACTGGTGGCACTGTACCTTACCCAAATGAGCATGGCCATGGCGGTCACTGCCAGTAGCTAGAATTAACGTTAGGAAAGCAATTGGTGCATTTTGACACAACTAAATCCCAAGAAGACGAATTAAAGGGAGAAGAGCCAACACCATGTGCCTCACTGGTCCCGACCCTTCACTTGTAATATCGACAAGAATCCCGAACCTTGGGATCTACCTTGGGATGGTTCATCTGTTGAAGAGGCTGGTTGGGTTAGTGTGTTAGTGACCTCCTTGCAATCTCATAGGATTATATTTTTTTTTTTTTTTAACAGACAGACACATTGCAAGCAAAATAGTCTCCTTTCAGGTTAAACTCTCTTATCTCTTGCTAGGTGCTTTCTGCAAAAGAGCTTCCAAACTAAACATTAGGGCTTAAAATTTCTGTGCTCAAATACAAGCCTGTTTCTCATGCTTCACAAATGTATTTTTTTAAACTGGAGAATGGATACATATTAGCAGCTCAAGAACTTAAAAATATATTTTGTGATGTATAAGCCTAGCAAAATATTTTACATCGGTGATACTGGAAGGAGGTTATGCAGAAATCCAATTAAACTTATGAAATCCCTATCCTGTTGAAGTATAATTTAAAGGAAAGCAGTTCTGTTTCCCAGAAGTGCTGTGTATAATATTTCTGGCTTGGGAAGAAAGGGTTGGAGTGTGCTATTTGGCTGGAAATCGGTACCAGCTTCCTCCATGGTGTTTTAGTTGAACAGTGTTGACATTCTAACAAATCCCGTGGAAGCTCCCCTGAAGTGGAGGAGTTAGCTGTTTTCTTGCTTTTACAGTGAAATATCTGTTTGATACCGCGATCGTGTTCCAGTAACCAAGCCGTACTGCTTTCGTATTTGATGACCAGTGGCATTCTTGGTTTAACACTCTATAGAAGCCCTAAATTGCTGGAGGAAAACCAAATATTTCTGAAACTTTACAGCTACTGTATTTTGCACAATCATTAAAGTAAACAAATCTTACATTACTTTGTAGCCAACGAAAACAGTGGATAAAGGGTTCAGTGTCCCTTGTTGTGTATACCTGCCTATTTTAAAAATAAATCTTCAACCCCAGATTTCTCAGCGCTTTAAAGTCAGCATAGCAAAGAAGTAGGATCACTTCAGAAAATATGTAATGTGAGGCTCTTTTTCCCCTGCCGCAGGAACTTAAACCAAATTCTTACTTCTGCTAGATGACAAAAAGCATGTGTATAGGTTGAGAGAGAGAAAATACTACCAGCTAGTTGTTCTTCTGCTTTCTTTAAAGGAGTGAAAATAATCTCCACCTTCTTTTTTTTGCCCCCCTTCCTCCTTGCCCAAAAGGAAAACATTTGAAATTGATTCAGTTCTTAAATAGAACTTTCCAACGGAAACTAGCATTACAAACATAGATATTCAGTATTTTACCCCTAGGATTTATTCAAAATAATCCGGGCCTCTACGTTGGCGCTAAAAATACATTTTCCAGTTCTCACTGTTGGCCAAAGCAGGGGTTAAAAGCAGCGTTCTGGCTTTAATTTCCAGTACATAAAAGTAACACTGTTAAAACAATCTGTGTAAGGCACCGGCTCATTCCCCTCCGTGCATCCCCTGAGCGCTGCTCGGTTTAGCTCAGGTCTGCAGAAGGCGGATGGCGAGGAGGAGCGGTGCTGTTCTGCATGGCACTGCCTAACTTTTCCCCTGAGCAACACTGTTGCCCAGGAGGATTCGTGGCTGTGGCAGGCGGTGAAGTGACCGTGACAGTTGGGTAAGTTTTGAGATAGTGTCTCTGGGAACTTGGGTCCCCTGGAGTTTGATAGGGGTCTGGCCATTGCATTCAGCATCAACATAGAAGCTGTGGTGCCCAGCAAGGCACAGGATTCACTGCTGCCCTGACTGCTGGCGGTTTGTATGCCAGCAGCCTTCGTATCACCTGCTGATGCTGCTTGCAGGTTAAAAAAAAAGCTTTAACGGGGGACAGCAGTTTTGTTTGGGCTCAGACAAGGTCAGGTACCACCTACACGGGACAACTTTGAGACTGTTTTTTCAGTACAGTGTAGTCCAACACTCGGTGAAGTTGCACATACTTCATACAACCTCGATGCCGGGCTCAGAAACTGTGATTTTAATCTCCTGGTCCCTGTTCCGGTATGGTCTGGATATTCCTATGCTTTTGTTTACTTAGTGCTATTTTCCTGCCCTCTTTAACATTTCTCTCATTCCTCATGTAATTCTGCAAAGTGGATAAGCAACCATTTGGAGTATGTAGAGGCCTGACTATGTATGTGCTTTCTCTGGGCAGTTAGGATGGGGGGATCACAAGACTGGGAGTTTAGCATCGATTATAATATGGCAGTTTTAAGTGAAGGCTTTTAAAGAAGTCCTGTTTTAACTCAGACCAGTACAAGTTTGGAGCCTATATGGGAGAAAAAGGAGATAGAAAGGAGAATAAGAAAGAAATACACTGGCTTCTAGTGAAGGTGCGTTGAATGCAGTAGTAATGCTTTTGTGCAACCTCCATGTGTGCACGTGTGTTTTAACACAAAGTGTTCATGGAAGATCTCCCTGGTGCTATGCCTGTGGATCAGCAGTGCAGTCTTTTACAGGCTGCAGTATTAAGCCAGTTTAAATACATCAAGGATGGTGTATATCGTGCAAAAGATCCCTCACTGAATAGAGACCTTTCCTGTCAGTCTGCCATGAAGACCAAATGTGTTATCTCCACTGACTTCTCTGATGCTAGAAAAGCTTTACACACTGGCTTTGAATTAAATCTGTATTTTAACCTACAGTATATGTTGCATGGAGCAAAAAAGAGTCCTATATGATAGATCATTACGGTCTTCAGTCAGCATCAGACAGAGTAAATTCAGCCAGGATAGAAATTTGTAGTAATTTGTATTCTGATTCGCCATCCACCAAATAATTTTGAACCCTGTGAGAGGTGATGCCAGGCTGTAAGGTTGTTTTTCTTAAGGGCTGATATGTTTCCGCTGTGATTTCAATAAATCCCCGTCGCTGTTTGTGCAAAGAGGTGGCTGTTTGGTTGGGTGGTTAGTTTTTCTTGTAGAGGTCTGGTTCTGGTTGTGATGGTGCTGCCAACATGAAGTCATGTCCCCATTGTGATCAAAGGGCTGGTTCTGCTCTTAGTAGTAGACGGAAAGTTACTGGTTAGTTGATCAGAAGAAGCAGTAAGAACTCCCAGACAAAAGCAGTTTCATAATTTCTTCTGAATGATAAATTAGCGTCTCTGAAGTAATGTTTTAGAGTTTCTCAAATGGTGTTCTCTGCATAACTGATGCAGAACAAACAGTCAGCTTGCAGGATACTGGTTTCTGTCTTTCTTCTGCGTGCTCGTGTGATGGTAAAACAGGGAAAGGTAGGAGTCAGTCCACCGTTCGGTAGGATTGAGACTGTGAGGGTAAAGGTCTGAGACCAATGGAGAGGGAGAAGATCTGTAAGATGTGTTCAAAAGGACTTTTTGAAAAGCTCAGCCGTGGTCTGATTCTGCTCCAGATGAAGCTACTGCCAAATGAAGCTACTGCCGACTGCTTTGATAAACTCCGTTTTCTTTCTCTTCTTGCCAAATGGGTCAAATTAATATGAAGGATGTAGATAGCAATCCACTCTCCCAACTGAAAGGTGTTTTTGTCAACCAACGTCAAGCAATAGCCTATAAATAGGCAATCTTAGCCACTTTATTTATATGAAGCTTGCTTGTATGGTGACATCATGTCCATACCAGCTCCCGAGCAGGTGTATGTACACGCGTAAAATTCTGGTTTCACACAGGAGTCATCTTGGCTTTGTGGCTTCGTATTTCTCCCATTTCAACAAACACCTATAAATTACAGGCATGCTTAAAATACCACGTTTATAGTTCTAAAATGGATGAATGCAAATATTTTAGGTGCTTGGGCCGGTGTATTCAAGACTAGCTGGATACTTCGAAGTTGTGTTCAGAGCTACTGTAACACAGCAAGTTTACAGAGGCACTGTGCTCCCCCTACAATCAGTAGAGACTGATGGAGACGGCAAGCACTTGACACCTCTAAAATATGGTTATTTAAGCACCTGATTGTAGACATTTAATTCTGAAAACGGGTGCTTTGATCTTTTAGGTGCTTTCTCCTATATATAGCTAGCCCAAACCAGGATGCCGCAAGTTTTTATTGCCCCTGACATTTTAGAAAATACTATCCCGGTTGTGTTTATAACACACTGTGCTCCTTTCTTCACACATCAGAAGCTCTTGAACAGATCTGCACACTACAAAGATTCTTTATAGAAATCTTCCTTCCCATTTCAGACCTCTTAAAAAAAGCTCTGTATAACTTAATTTATCCATTTTTAAACGGTGCAAGTCTAAGTTATAAACTAGGCTGGATTGTCATGTGAGACTGCTTTTTTTTTTTTTCCTACTCCCTCTAATACTGAGACGAGTGTAAAGGAGCATATTTCAGTCTCATGCAGTTTTTTTATCTCTGTATTTCTGTACCGTAGCTGTCTCCAGCTTGTATGTTGGAAAGTTTCTTATGCTTACTGAGGTATTAAATCACAGATTCAAGAGCAAAATTCACTGAAAAAACAAAGGGACTTTTAGTTTGGGGCCTATTGAGTAGAGCTGTGAATAATTAGGAAATGTCAGCTCCTGTTCTGTCATTTATTTCTTCTTTAAATTGAAGAGCAGTGCCATTCAATGTGATCTTGCATCCGTTTTGTCCCGAAGAGTGACAGCTGACAGTCTCATTTCTCTGTGCTCTCTTTCAGGTGAGAAACCGTACAAGTGCACATGGGAAGGCTGCGACTGGAGATTCGCTCGCTCGGATGAATTAACACGCCACTACAGGAAGCACACGGGGGCAAAGCCCTTCCAGTGCGCTGTCTGCAATCGGAGCTTCTCCCGCTCCGATCACCTGGCTCTCCACATGAAGAGGCATCAGAACTAAAAGCTGGACTTGTCGTTGAGGCGGTTCTGTATCTATGCAATTTCCTATTGACTCTCGACCTACAACTAAAATTAGTTTAATTTTTGAGTATGGGTTATCCATTCAAAAAGAAATCTCAAAAGAAACTGGAAATGTATATTTTGTATATTTATGCAGAAAAAGGGAAGACACTGTATCACAATACCAGAGTGTTTGGTCGTTTGTTTGCTCTCATGATGTATATGGCTTTAGTCAGCAGATTTCATCTCTTTACAAGTATTGTGTCTTGACACATTGCAGCTTTATACATTTTTTTTTCTCTTGCGGTGTTTTGACCAAAGCACTGTCATTATTGTGACAATGTTTAGTAAACAAATTAATGAGAGGCTGCAGATGAATGAACACAGTGGAAAAGCCATGAATTGTAATCTGTCAGGTTTTTACTGGACATACTTAGTACTTGTGGGGTTTTTTTTTAATGTTAAGTCGTTCTGTGGAGTAAAGTACATACATAGAAAAACTCATAAACAGCCATAGAACAAAATATTTTGTTCTTTATGTTGCATGTTTGCTATGACAAAGATTTTGTAAATATGCAAATCAGCTTTTTAGGTTTAATACAAAAGTTTTCTAAGAATCTTCTGAAAAAAGCAGTTGTTTTACATTTGATAACATGGCACATTTACAAAAAAAGTTATTTAAATACCTCTCAAAACAGTACCAACTTAGCTTCATTTTTCTTAAGAGAAATGAGCTAAGCATTCAAATGTTTTGTACCTGTTAACTCAAACGGCGTGCACTGAATATTCAAAGCAGGATTTTGTTTTCAAATTGCATAAAAGGGCAAAACACGTAGAGTGAATTGTAAAGTCAATGTTGGAAGCTTAAATATCGGGGATAGTTACGGTGAACACAGAATGTTAAACCTCTTACTATAAGCTAAACTTAGTATCACTTTAAAAAGAAGGATTTAGGATGCAATTTTCATATACAGACATGTTAAGCTGGTTCAGCACCAGTATGATCTAGTTTCATGTGGATATTGCATGTAATTTACGAGAAGGTAATACAGTAATTTTGTTTAAAATTACAGTGCAGTTTAGTTAATCCACTGTTCAGAGTGACACACGCAGGGGAAAATTTACTGCTGACAAAAGTAGCTGAAACTCCACTGAAGTCAACGAAGTGGTGCCCTTTTATTCTAACAATGACTTTGATCCACCGTGTTCAGCCTTGAAATAGTAGATGAAGGGCCAAAGATGAGGTTAGACCGTGTAGGATTTGGCCAGACAACAGGAGGAAACCAAACAAACCTAGTAAGTGTCTGGACTTCACAAGCTGTAATATTAAGCTGTCAACCAAAGGCTAGAATAGACAATCAAAATACCAAAAAAGGGTCTTGCAGGAAACCTAGCTTTGTTAAAACTGTTGTTTGTCTTTATTTATTTTGTGGTATACGATAGACTCTTTTTTTTTTTTAAGACGATTTTACATATACTTGATAAATTATAGTTTTGTTTGTTATAGTTAGAAATGTTGCTCTTAATGTAAATAGTTGACAAACGATGTAAATAATTTTGTAAGGCTTCAAATGTTTATACGTGGAAACACATGCATAAATTGGTTGCTGTTTTGCTTCTTTTGCCTCCCCCCTACCTTATTTTTGTATTGTGGTATTTCCTATGCAAACGATGGAGCAAACAGCTGTATAGTTGTAGAATGTTTTGAGAGAGAATGAAATGGTTTATATATAAAGACTCCTTTTTTTTTTTTTTTTTGCAAAATAAAACAAAGTGCCTAATGTGTGTGTGTGCGTGCGTGTGCTCTCTGTAGCTCCTGACAATGAAAGTTCTGTGGTTTTGTGCTGGAAGCTGGAAATGATGGCAATATTAAGCTAAGAATGTCTGTTCTTCATAGCAGGGATTGTCTCTTTGGAAAGTACCTGGCACTTCTGCATCCTGCCCTGATGAAGATAAAAAACATGAAGGGATAAAGGATGGTGTTTTTCTGCTATCAGAACTTAAAGGAAGTGTATGGTAGCCTGAAAATGGTTGCAAAAGTCCCTCCTCAGTAGCGTGGTTGTAAATTAAAGGCACCCATTGAGTGCATAGAAGAAGTATCAAATTCTCTCCCACTCTCAAGCTGGGTAAAACCTATTCATGCTCATCTACATCATTGCCCAAAAGGAGTTACTCCCCCAAAAAGTTCCTTTTATGCTCTAGAAAGACAGGAGGGTTCCATAGCAGCACGATGGAGTGACCCCCCAAGCAATGTCTCCTTTTCAGTGTCTTTCCCTGGGAAGTACGGTTCAATTGAAAAATTCAAGTGGATGTCATGTTCAGATCTGGGGGTTACATATGTCTTCTCATCCTTTGAGCTTAAAGAAAAGAGGCATGCTGAGCTTTTAAAGAGAAGTTTATCTTAAAACCAATAAAAGAGTCCACTTAAATATAATTTACTACCAAATTATAATAATCCATTCAAAATTCTGTTGTTGTCTTGTAAACTCGCTCCTAAATCCTTTCTGGGATTTCTCTGTTCTTTCCTTACAACCTAACTTTGATTTTTCTTTAATGGATTTTTCTCTCTTAATTAACCTCTCCCACATGTCAGCTAATCCCTCCTTTTAAAAAACACCTAGGATAGCATTAACAGAGCCAATGAAGACCTGGTTAATTACCATGAAAACCTGCCTGCACCTCACCTGACTCTGCACAACCGCAAACGCGAGAGCGGTGTTTTGGGGAATGGGGCGAGAGAACTCCCAGAAGCGCCGCTGCCCTTTCCTGATCCAGCCGTGAGAAAAACGCTCGGGTTTCTTTGGAGAGTTTCTGCCGGGAGGGGAGGCTGGCAATGAATCGGGAAACCATTCCTCTGCTGTCGCGGAGAGCTACCGGGGTTTATTTTGCTGAGCATGGGGTGAAGTGGGTCACAGCGGCGTTGCGGGGGACTCAGAGCCGCCAGCCTCCCTGGTTAGCTCAGCCCAAACGGTTTGGGGTGGGACCGGTGGTGGGTTTGGGAGCTCCTTCTCATCTCTCGCCGTGAATCTTCTCTCATCCTGTGCTTTGTCTTCAGTCCGCTCGCTTCTGCATTTCCCATGCCTTTTCACAACGAAAGCGTGCTGATTGCGTGGTTTCAGCCTCCAACATTGCCTCATACCTGTTTTAGATGTTTCTGTTGCTCAGCTACCTGGTTGCATAAACCAGCTTAATGGCTTCGTATTAATCTTGAATGAAAGGCCATAATTAGGCCCATCTACTGCAGCAAATGCAAACAGAGACAGGCACAGCAGACCCGTGCACCAGAATACATTACAAAACCAAACGCAGAGAAGCTTTCTTCACTGGCAAGCGCGACGTCTGCAGCGCACGGAATTAATGCAGTAGTTGAACAGCATGGCTGATCTCCAACCCTGCGAGAAACAGCAGCGTCACCGTAGCCCTCGCTTGGCTCGTTTCAAGCAGTCGGCGCAGAGTCCCCCCAAGGTACTGAGGCCCCCCTTCAAATTTAACTCTCCAATTATCCTTCAGAACCCGCATTATCATTCCATACCAAGAGGGAAACTCCAGTTGGCCAACTGGCTTTTCTGGTGGCCACGTGAACACCCAGTCCTCCTCTTGACTGGGTGCCGAGTTCCTTCCTGTGGTTTGCAATGTGAGTTTAGGGCCTGATTCCTCCCCAGAAGTGCCTCTGTTCTCACATGAGAACCTTGTGGCCTTCGTTACATGGGATCCTTGCCACGGATCCTTGTTTTGATCTGGTCGGTATGGTGGCAGGAGGCTCCGCCATGCTCTGCGACTGCAATAGTGGTGTTGCTGTTGACCTTCACGAAAGAGAGTCCAGCTCGACAACTGACTATTAGCTGAAAGAATGTGGTGGATTACTCATGCGCTGAATAATGCATCCTGGCACTTTGAGTGTATCAGGACAGAGGGAATTTGTTGGCCACTGGAAGTAGCAGAAGCAGCCCGATGGGTATGCTTTTAATAAAGCCACTTGCATACTTCACTTGTGTTTACTTATTCCTCTTCTCCTCCACTACTAACCACGAGGTGATTGTTGTCATCTGCTGTGTTTCCAGCACCCTCACCAGTGCTGCTTCTCTGGGGTTTGGGATTTTAGCTGACACAGCCCACTGGAGAAGCCTACGGAGACCAGGCAGGGTCTGGTCTTGTCTACGGCGAACAAAGGCCCATCCACGGCAAACGAAGAGTGCTGTGGTTACTGAGATTCCTTTGATGTTGTTATTGTGCTTTTTAAAAATAGCTACTGTTTATATATAAATATTTATGCAAATATGTATTGGCGCGTGTGTGCGCGCTCGTGCCCGTGCATTCATTTGCGTATTCAGTTCAATTCTGCATCCTGGCAAGTCCTCGCTTTCAACAACGTGTCACGGCAGTGAGCTCCACAGCTTAGCTGAGGAGCAGATGGGGGAGGAGAAAATGGGCGCTCCTGTGTCTCCAAACCAAATTTCCAAACAACTGGGGAAACAGAAAGGTCCTGTTTTCCCCGCTATGCGCACTGGACTGAGGAAGAAACGCAACAATGAATTTCTTTTTCCAGGGAGTAGGTTATTTCTTTGTTTTGAAGTCTTCTAAATCTGAGAGAGCGCGAGCAAGCTGTGAGGAGAGAGAAGGACAGTTATATTGCAGAAGCCGAGTGAATTCACACTTAAAAAGAGAGCAACTCTTCAGCTCAGCAAGTCAAAAACGTGAATTATTTCTGCAGGAGGACCCGTGCAGGTGGCAGCAGATGGTATCCTGAAATTAGGTCTCAGGTGTAGCTTCTCAAAGCGGACTTCTTCCTCCCTTAGCTCAGCTTTTCCTTCCTGCTCTCTGCCTGGCCCCGTTTGTGCTGCCCATCAGTCTCAAGGCTTAATTCGTATTTCCCGTTGCCCCCGCAGCTCCAGCTGCTGCTGCTGCTCCTTCCCACCCCACCAGCCGGCTGCCGGTGATGGGCTTGGGCTAGTGCTGCCTCTGCCCCTGCCCGCACGCACCCCACTGCTGGGATACACACATCTCACCTGACTCGGGCTTGAACTCGTGGCATAAAGAATAACAGGGCGGCTTGTTTACTTTCTACCAGTCTCCCTGCATTGTGTTGCGGCTCTGGGGGCAAACTTCCTTTTTTCTTTTTTTTTTTTTTTCCTTTATGTACAGTGCCTGTGTCAATACATAAGACAAGCTATTACTACGTCCATAACGACTTTTGCACCCAGTGTGATTTTTTTTTTTTAAGTCTCGGGAAGCTGATTAGAGCCTTCTCCCTTCCCGTGGGATCGAGCAAAGGCAGCCATGCCAAAAGGAGGATTCTCGCACTTCTGTAGCAGCCGCTCAGGAACGTTCAGCCTGTTCAGCGTGGAGTCATGGGGTTTCCAACCTTGCTTTTTGTGTTTTTTTTACTGTGGCAGAGTCAGTTCAACGGCTTCGGCTACAGGAAGCTTTAGGAAAATGTGGTTTGCCTCTTTCTCAAGAACTGAGGAGTCACATTGGCTGATTGGCCATCTCCTCTGCCTGGGAAATCAAAGTCTGAAGTCTCTTCTAAATAATATCCCCAAAGGCCATTTCTCTTCCCAGCCTCAGTTGTTGTTTCTGTTTATACTTGTTTTGTTTAGCTGGCTATTGTTATTGTGGTTTGTCATTATTTCCAACCCATTGGGGTGGATCACTAGACCAAAAAAAGGACGTAGGCACCCTCAGAGGGACCAGAGTCCTGGTCTCCCAGGTCAGTACCCGTGCTGAGAGGTTGCAGACTCATGGCTCTCTTTTTCCAGTCCCATGAATGCGACACTCTCGGCTGCTTGCTGGCTTGGCCTGGAGGAGGACAAGAGCAAACACAGCGAGCCCTCTCTGTGCCTCTGAACAGCCCATGGCCTGGTGGATTTCCTGGGAAGTCAGTGATGTTGGCCTTCGGCTTTCTCAGGCCCAGGAGGAGCGGGTATCACATCTCCTGGCCACCAGAGGATTGTCCTGCTTCCTAGGTTAGTCTATCAAAGAGGGGCACCATCACCAAATTCCTTCAAGGCTTTGCAAAGAAAAGCAGCAGCAGCTTGTGAAAAGCCTCATCCTGTACATGTGCAGAAAGTGAACCAGAAGAGTGCCTTTGACATTAAGACCACCCCCCAGAATATTTAGGCAAGGCAGTACCTCCTTTCTGGATCCTGACCAGGGATGAGCGTGACCTGAGTCCCTAACAGCGTGAAGCCTGAGGCTCTGCTGCATATCTGCACGAGCACAGCTCCAGGACAATAAGGAATTTTAAGCCCATAAATTTATCGCTGTACAGAGTTTAACCTGTAGGGTTAAACATTAGCAGAACCAGCAGAATTTCTGGGTTATATGCTTACATTACAGCCCACCTTAGGTGCTAAACCCCTTTTAGGTGGACCAGCCTCGATGTTTTGCTTCAGTAAGAAGAAGCAATGTGCACCTTCAGTAACTCACATGACTGGAGAAGGCTTGAGAAATCTGTTTCTGCAGGCTGCATTGGCACCAGAGCCGTGCTTGAAGTCTGGGTCTGTAGGAGCAGCCTTCTCCTTTGGTAGTAGTGATGGTGCAGAGATGACACCAGGTGAGCCTTGCTACCACCTTGTAGGTGACTCTGGGCACCTTGTACACTTCAGGTTGGACTGAGAACCTCCATCACTGACTGAAATTGTATAGTGAAATAGGACTTAATTTGAAAAAATGCTGTATTTAAGTATGACACAAAAGAAGACCTAAAGTCTGAGTGTATTGCTCTTGGGGAGTTTTCACGACAAATTTCTGGATTCCAATTTTTTAATCTACAGTATTTTGTGGGGCCAGATCCAGATTTGATCCTTAAGAAGAGGTTTATTTTCCAGTTTTGTTCGAATACAGTGATTTCCCAAGGGCAAAATTTGTAAGATTTCTGCTGCGGAAAATGGCAGAATTCTTGCCAGATTAACACCATTTCCTCTGTTGCCCATTATCAGTAGGAGACTTACATGGTCCAAACCTTTCCCCTCAGCCCATCTCTGATGAATCCCTTGAATGAACACTCCAATTCACAAAGCGTTGGTACAAAAAAGCAATAGTAATGTGTTCAGATACACTTGAAGTTGAAATTGGCTTGGCTTGGTTTTTTGTTCTCAGTGTTCTCAGCTAAATAATGAGAAAGCGGCAGTTTTCTTATACAAATATTTGTATGCTATTACTAAATTTACCTGTGGCTTCCCCTCCACCCAAAAAATTAATAAATCGCTGTTTTCCTAACACTGCATTTGGTTTCTCTCCTGTGCTGTTATCAGGCTAGAACTGAGAATCATTCCTCCTTTGAAGAAGCTCAGACAAATGGGTAAGCCAGGCTAAATGTCCCCAGGGGAAAACTTACTTCATTTCTGAAACATTAACAACAGCAATCAAATGAAATGTGAGTATTTTCAGAGTACATACTGTGCCTTAGGACATTTAAGCTAATTTCTTGAATAAAGGAACTTTTCAGTAACCTTAAAGAAGCATGCCCTGAAAAGACAGTTCTGAATACCAGCTATTTCTGACATGTACCATCTGCAGAAAAATTAGGCTCAGGGGATCCACATGTTCCTCTTTTATCGTCTTTGTGAGATTATTTTGTGTATTTACGTTATTTAGCTTGCATATAATGGCTGGTAGCTGTTCCTTCATGTGCTTGTGGCTGGTGTTGCTGTTTTGTGATGGTCCCTTAGAGGCACCTCCTGCTGCTTCTTCTCAGTGTTACTCGCTTTGTCTCCGTTGTTGTTGGGAACAGGGTGGTAGCTGAGGTCTGGTGGCTGAAGGGAGGAGGATCATCTGTCCAGTCTTCAACTCGTTTCCAAGCAAATGCTCTTTTCATGCGAATACGGCCAGCCACCACTGCCATAAGGTGCATGGGTTGGTGCACCTTACCATGCCTGGAGAAACATCTGGGGCTGGCGCATTCACTCATAAAATTGAATAAACTTGAACTGGATGCTATTTGCACAACTGTGGTTCGGGATGGTTTGGCCCATGCCTGGACAGACACTGGATTTGAATCGTTTTCCAGTGCTCAGTGTAAGTGCAGGAAGTCCCCACCTGCTCCTTCTCAGACTTTTACTTCTTAATGCCACTGGAGAATTAGCAAAATGGAGAAATGCTGGGGGTTTTTTTCCCCCAAAGTGTGACAACCTTGGCATTTAAGCATAAACATCTAAAAAAACCCACCCTTAGCAATTAATGGAAGCCAATCAATGTTACAGCCAAGGCAACGCATAAAAGCAGTCCACAAGCAAATATATAGGTTTATGCCAGGAAGTTGAATAAGCAGCTTTCTCCTCGCATCGGTGTAGTTGTACGAGCATTAAGTTGGAGCAACCGCGGCTGTGTCTGCACGAGTAAATTAAGCGTGGTCGGGACCGTTCCCTGGTGCGGAGGACGATGGAGATGGAAATGGCCGCATCCATACAACTTGCCTCCCCTCCGTGCCCTGCACACAAACCGCCTGTTAAGCGCGGCCCCGGCCCGTGCCAGCTGTTGGCCGGCGCTTGAGAATTGTTCGGGAAAGTTGGCCCCGGCTCCACTGTGCCAGGCACTGTGGTAACAATTAAACTGCACAGACAATTGCCTTCCAGTGCCTGGGAACGTTCCCCGGCCCTGTTTCATTTACCAAGATGGCCGTTAGCTTTGGAGTTCAAGCTTTGGCAGATTCAGCTTGGCTTCCCCCTGACTTTAAAAGGAGGGAAACAAACAAACAAACAAACAAAAAATGGCATTCAGGGGAGCTGTTCTGCTGCATGTGGTCTTTCTTAGAGCCTGAGAAATATGCAAATACACAGGCTCTATTGATTTGCTTCAAATTACTCCACATTGACAATAGAATAAAGACAAAAAGCAGAAATGACCCAGAAAATTGCCTTACTATTAAGAAAAGGGAAAAGGCATTTAATTTGATTTTATTTCATTTTATTTTATTTTATTTTACTCTAGTGAGTGACAGAGCTTGAGGAAGGAGTCTAGTTGGGGGGCTCAACTGGGAGGCTCCTCTGGGAGCTATGTAGAAAGCAGGGGAGGAAATGTTCGGAAATGTTCCTTTTTTAAAAAAAAAAAAAGAGAGAGAGAGAAGGAGAGAAAAGAAGAGGTCTAATCCCTTTGAAGCTTGCAGTTTTATGAGAGCTTTGTCCTTGGGAACTGTGCACCAAAGATGACTAGAGCCGCTTCGGGCTTTGCAAAATTACTACAAACATAAGGTGAGTGGCTTTATCATAAAATTGGAGTGGCCATTAAAACTTCAAAGGAGACGTATGACCTGAATTTTACCTGTCACAGTCTGGAGTATTTATTAGAGGAAGATTTGATTCCTTTCTTTAGTTAACAACCTGGTACTCACGTGAGGTCATGGGCCAGATTATAGTTTTCATTGGTGGTATGACAGATTAGATGTTAATATTTTATTGCTCCTGACCTTGGGAATCCGTAAACATTGGACAGGTGAGAGCTGAAAAAAAACAACCTGGCTCCTTTAGGAATGAGAGCATATTTCTAATACCTGAGCATGGCCGCAGTGATACCTTTCCATTGACTAGCACCCAGCCAGGCTGACTTTGACAGGACACATCCCTCAGAGGGTGCTGGGGTTTGTGTTTTCTCAGCCTTTGTCCTTCCTCCCCAGTCTGCTTGTTGGCTCTGCTAGAGCCAGAGGCGTTCAACGCCTTCTCGTCTGACGGGCAAGAGCAGCCCCTTTCCTTTGTTCTTGATGGAGCTGCCAAACTGGTCACCCCTTGTACTCCCTCGGTTCCATCTCTATTTCAACCTTCTCCTTTCCCTCCTTCGAACCTCTTTCCCAAAAGGCAGGTCTGCCTGTGGCTCCCTGCCTTCCCTTCCAGTCTTTTCTACCCTTTCTTGGCCTGTCTGCCCTCCCCCAAGAAGTGTTTCTGATGGCGCTTTTAAAAGAGCAATTGCCACACAGATCTTTGGCATCCCAGGCTGCTTGCTTTGCCTCTTCACAGGCATCTGTGTGAATGTGCTTGCCTTCAGCTGTACTTGTAAATGATCAGAATCATTTCACTAATATTTGCATTAGATTGAGAGGCCTATTGTTTTCAGAGGACACAACAACAGCATTTTAACAGTACTCAGGTGGGATCTGCTGTAAAACTGTCAATCTGCACGTTCCAAAGTTAGTGCAGTAACTTCTGCAGTATCCTAGCTGAGGAAATAAAAGCATTAAGAGCTACTTTGATTGAAAGACATGGAATGGCTGTGGCCCAGTTGAGAGCAGAACCTGCACGTCTGGATTCTGAAGCAAATACTAACCTTTGTAATTATCTGTAACAAGTTTCCTAGATCTAGATTAAGATTTAAAATTGGGATTTCAATGGACTTAAGTGCCTAATCCTGGACAATGGTCAAGATGGCCAGCTTGCTAGTACTACCCTACTTCTAAAGGTACCTCTATAATCATCCTGTAGTCCTTTTGCTTGTTTAGAATAATGATGGTGGTAGCCAGCTTTTGCATAAAAGGCTTGTGGGAGGACTACTTTTGGAAGGACTCAGAGGTCCACAAGACATTTTACATTAGCCCGCTGTTGAGATCTCCACCAGCATGACATCCCTAGTAGCCTTGCCCAGGTAGACAAGGAAGTATACAAGGACTCCTTGGAAGACTATATGAAAGGAAAACTAGTTTTGTGTCAGTTAACTAATTCAGAAGCCAATGACTGTTATGGTGCATAGAAGTAAAGTAGACATCCAAAATCTAGATGCTATGATTTTAATGCAAAATTGTTTACAGACATCTCTGTGACAGGACTGGTTCAGACCTCTTCCAACAGCATGATTAGATTGCAGATAAGATTGCAATCTTTGAAATGAAAAAAAGCAAAACAAAACCAACCCAAACTGAGAAACAAATTAGCAATCTAGAGGTGCAAGCCTGTTTCCCTAGCTGAAAGTTAGACTCTTTCAAAGCCACCCACCCTTCAGCGCAGAAGTGACCAAGAACTGCAGGTCTCCTGGGCCTTTGACCAAGTTGCCTTTGTCCTGATGGATCTCTCTTCACCTCCACAGCAACCTAAACCCCCATCACCTCATCTCCTTGCTCTGAATCTCCCTCATCTTTCACTGTTATCTCCCAGTCCTGGCACCAGATTATCCCGATCATTCATGGCCTGCCTTTTCCTCCTTCCTTTCTCCTCCCAGTCAGAACTGTGGTCACAGCGGCCCTAGGCACAATCTGGCTGGTGGCATGGTGGGTTGTCCACCCTAACCAAAGGTTACCATCCTGCTACCAGGAAGGTCATTTCCTCTTCCAAGACAGAAAGAGAGAGACTCAGCCTCTTGTTCCTTGCCACATCAGGCCCATTGCAATCCCTCTGCTCTCTTCTGCCACACTGCTACACCAATCCCCTCACATAAGAAAAAACCCAGGATTAATTTTTTCCACCAGCAGCTAACAATCCACAGCAAAACTGGCCCGGCTGGTTGGAGACCAGCCAAGTAGCAATACAGTGGATCATGTGTCATGGGTACTTATAGAAATGAAATGTCACGGCACTCAAATAGAGAAGGAAGACTTGGTCTCAGGCCACGAGGTGCAAAAAAGCTTTATTGGAATCTTTGCTTGTTGAAACTGATCATAAACTACTTACTGCCACTGCTAAAAGGGGCCTGGCAAGCATCTTGCTGGGAAACAGTATTTTTTTTTTCAGTTACAAATATAAAAATTGCAAACTGGATGCTAGCTTGAGTGAGACTTGTGAAGCAAATAGACCCTGTAGAGCACCTGTGAAAAAAAAATACAGTGGAATAAAGTCCAGAGGTAGGTTATTTACATTGCAATTTTATTGAAAAGCCTGTCTGAGACAAAATATGCAGTGTGACTGCTGTATATAAGGATGTGATCCCACAAAAAGGAGCTGAGGCTTTCAGCATAATGTTTCTGGGAAAGGCTATTTCCAGTTTCTATTATCAGTGTTAAAAGAAGCTCTTAGGACTAGTAGGATTTTGGTTTAAGTGGTCAGGATAATGAGCCTTAAAGTGTTATAATAAAGATAAGTGTTTTAAAGAATAATGTGAGCATCAGGAAAGCAATCTAAGAAAGGTGCAAGAGACTGGCTTTAGACAGAGAAATCTGTAGAGGCTTGAACTGTGTTTTTGATATATAACAAAGAAGTGAGAGAATCTGTATTTAATATTTCAGATTAGGACTAGAAATAAAACAGGCTCCCTGACCCAAATAATCATCATTAAGATGGATGCAAAAGCATACATTAATTTAGCAAGAAAATTCTATGTGCAAGTGCCACAACCAGGCAGATCATCATGCATGTCAAGTGTCTTTTTAGTGGACAGGGTGCATCGTAATGTCCAATTCTGTGTCACAAGTCAGGCAAGAATTAAACAACAGGATTAAACGGGCAGTGGAAAAGGTCAGGAGTAGGCACTGGTTGCATCCAGCCTCTGGCCTGATGTCTAATTCCCTGCATATCTGGTCCCAGCACTCTGCCAGGACTTGCTACAACCAAGCCTGGTCACACTGCTCCAGCCTCTTGGCCTTGTCAGGTGGTCTGCCCCGATGCCCAGCCCATGGTCTTTCCATGCTGCTATGCCATGTCCACTCTGCCCCCACGTTCCTCCCAGGCCTCTTTCCCATTCCCAAGGTTTTGCTCCAAGAGTCCTCCAGCTCCAACACTTCATCTCATTGTCTTTTCGTATCCTGCCAGGTTTTACCTCATGCCCAAACTGCTCATATCCATTAGCAAACCATGGTCATGTAGTTGTTGTCTTCCTCTTTCTCAAGCTCCTTATCTAGAGTTACTGTCTGTGTTTACACCGATGGACCCAAGGGTGCTTCCTAGTTCTCATGTCTTGATGTGTGTTTAGTCATCCTCCAGCTCCATGCTGGGATAGAAACCTGGACATATGTGCTGGATGGGAGCTGCAGCGTGTCCCGACAGGCTTGACAATTCAGATGACCAGGAAATGAGGTCCCTAAGATATGCTGCAGAGCAAGTAAGTACAGATGCAGCTGCTGTTTCTCAGCTAGCTGGCTCTCTAGTCCCAGGTCCCAGTCCAATTTTCCATACTCAGTCATCATTCCCAGTCTCCACACCCAGACAGCCTAGGTTTCTGTTCCCTGTTTTGGGACCATCTCACAAAACTTCTCCTCCCAGTGGATCCCATTCTGACTTTCTGATCTGTCTTTTATTGTCTCACCCTTCAAACAACATCTCTGCTTTCTCTTCCCACTGCCTTGGTTCCAGCAGTGACCTCCCAGAGGATGCAGGAGAGACAAGTTTCTGCCTCTTGATTCTTGTACATGATCCCTTTCCACTCCTAACCATTGCTGCCAGCCACTAAGTCACGAAGAAAGTCTGCTTTCCTTTGCTTCAGTTGCTTTGTGGGGACACTCAGGGTGTCAGTGTAGACACTTTGTGGTCTACAGGGGCCAATCTCCCACCTCTGGTCTGAAAAGGATCCTATAGCCTGGTTGCTAAAGGTCTAATGCCAAATACTTTGGATATAGTGTTGACCATAGTGTGAGCAAAGAACTTGGTTTTATGTACACAGTGAGACCAGAGCCCTGAACAGGTGATCTAGAAGCAGATACCTGCCCAGACTCGCATGCTGTGCCTGGAACTGTGTTTGTGCAGCACAGTCACACATGGGAACTTGTGAGAAACTCATGCTCCTCATGCTGCAGGAGTTTAGTCTGACACCTGCTCAGCCAAATCTCTGAACAGGTGCAGACCTCAAATTTTTAAATTTTTCAATTTCCTGAGTTTGGGTAAGTTTTCATAGGGGCAGGGAAGGGCACAGAACTAGGTTTGCCATCACTGCTGGACTTTTGAGGACTGGCTAGGAAACATGGGAATCCAGGTCTGTTTAGCAGAAAAGCTCAAGAATTGCTTTACATGCCAAAATGCCCCCAAATCATTTCAGAGATAGCAGGGGAATGCAAAGAAAACCCTGCAGGAGATAGGTCGACACCTGTAAAATTTCAGGCTGTATTGTTGTATTGTTACATTTTATTTGATTATAAGCAGTCCTACCTCAGCACATTAGTGCCCTGAAGGGCTCTAAATGGGTGGGAGGAGAAGACAGAAGGCAAAGAACAGGGTGGATAAAGCAGTGCTCAGGGATTTCAAAAGGGCAGTGCTTTGTGGGACTTATACCATTCTGCGCTCTGACCTTTTGCTGTTGCAGGGACGGACTCAAGGACCAGCCATCTTCAGTCACCAGCCTTACACTGTGTCCTCCTGGAAGAAGCTGGAGAAGGCAGCCTGTGTGCCCTCACCACCAGGCTTATTTCTGAGCTGCCCACTGGATCTGTGGCTGCACCACTCCTGCTGTTAATCCAAGAACCACCACTGCCTATACTTTGACCAGCCATGTTCAGGCTGCTCTCAAAGACACAATTGTCTGCTGGTGGGTATTTTTGTGAACCTAGGAGGGCACAAAGGCTTTGCCTCTTAGCAAAGGGGACAGGGTGCTCATGAGAAGCACTCAGCTTCCCCATATCTCTAGGATATATCTAAGAGAATTCTTTAAACATTGATCTCACCTGGTCGTGGCCTTTAAGGGGCGGCTCAAGGGCAGAGACCTCGGGATCTCTTGGTGATTCCTTGAGTCATTTGATGTGTGTATGAAAGTTGGTGGAGCTATTGAAGTCTACCAGCTGACCAACACAAAACACCACGAAACAGCCCAGGTCACATACCACATCCAAGTCAGCCTAAACCTAACAACCCCCAATCCTCCATACTCCTTTGGCTAGTATGGCCTCAAAGAACTAGGACTTTCAGCTAGATCTGTCGTATCAAACCCAAGCAATTCGCAGTCTCTTTGTTCCACGGCAGTATCAGGTTCTAGTCTGACTTGAATGGGAGAGGTATTCTTAAGACTGCTTTTGTTTATTTATTTTCAGATGCGCATACCACAAAAATTAGATTACGGTTTGGATTTTGTCACGGCTGTCTCCTGCAAAGACTGATTCTGTCTGTAGCAAGTATTTTCTGGAGGGTTTCTTCTATTAATTATGTGCTGCCACCCACTTATTTCCTTAAGGCAGATTTTGCATCTGTGATTTCCCTATGAAGCTTCCTTCCTTTAAGGTGGTACGCCTCTAAGGTGGGCAGACTGACAGCACAGAAAAGGCTTTTACAATCCAGGAGTCAAATATTTTTCTTCTGCCACATGGAGGGATGGAAAGTGCACTGATCACCGCATGGCAGAGAGCATTAATTCACCCTGTGCTAACACTGGAAGCAATTGCAAACTGAGGACACAGTGGGAGAATTCAACGTTGCCATGATCCTGTAATCCCACATATGCTTGACTCAACATTTGTAAACAAGGAGAAGCATAAGATAAGCACACAACCCTAAGGAGATGATAATTTGGAAGTCTGTTAACATAATTTGTTTTTTACTGGTTAAATGGCAGAATGGTCAAGGCATCTTGCCGAGGGGCTGGAGATGTGAGTGCAAGCCTGGGTGCAAACCACGGTTAAGAGCCACTTACAGTCGGCCACCTCCGTATGGACACCCAGTCATTTGGGCTGGAAAGTTGGAGACGGGGAGCTGCCTACCAAAATACTGGCATCGCGTGAGCCTTGCAGGCCAGCCACACACAGAGACATCTCCAACCTCAGCGTAAATGTTAGTTTTGCTGTGCAGCATCTCTCTGGTGACTTAGTGAACAGTGCTTGACTCACAGCGGAGTTCCTGTGTACCATTGCTATACGTCTTCATGGGGAAATCTGGAAACCCTGGAAACTGTGGTTCTGTGATAACTGGAGGTGATCATAAACTATAATGAGTTTGTCACTGCTGTTTTTAATGACAGATTTGCTGATGCAGGACCTCTTGGGGCATTCAGTTCTCTCTCTCTCTCCTGCCCAGCAGCCCTTGTTTGCAGTAGTACCATGTTTTCTTTTGTTTCTGTTTATCTATCTCTCCCTGGCTTAATGAATGTTTCTTTATCCTGTTCAACATGGGGCTGTTTCTGAGGGAGGGCTCAGGCTGTCCATCTGCATACTTTGTGTACCCTCGGCTGATGGCAGGGATGCCCTGGGGAAGCTGTGAGGTGTGTTTCCTCCCTCCACCTCCTCGGGCACATGAAGGGATGGAAGTAGTCTCTCAGATCTTGGGCGAGTGCTTTAACTGCGAGCTACTGAGTATGGAAGAATTTGCTACCACGTCCTTTCTCAGCCAGGCTTGGTGTTCATTGTCTTACTTGCTCTGTGCACCCTGAGCCCTGCAAAGTAGAAAGCCATGGCTGGTGTGTGTGCATCCCATGAAGGCTTTGCTGGCAAGCTGCTTCGCACAGTCCTACCCAAGGTCCTCATCACCTTGGATGCAAACACGTTACCTTCAGGTTTTCATAGAATCATAGAATGGGTTGGGTTGGAAGGGACCTTAAAGATCACCTAGTTCCAACCCCCCTGCCATAGGCAGGGACACCTCCCACTAGACCAGGTTGCTCAAAGCCCCATCCCACCTGGCCTTGAATGTTTCCAGGGATGGGGCCCCAACAACTTCCCTGGGCATCCTGTTCTGGTGCCTCACCACCCTCATAGTGAAAAATTTCTTCTTGATATCTAATCTGAATATAACTTCTTCCAGTTTGAAGCCATTACCCCTTGTCCTATCACTACATGCCCTTGTGAAAAGTCCCTCTCCAGCTTTCTTGTTGGCCACCTTCAGGTAATGGAAGGTCACTATAAAGTCTCCCTGGAGCCTTCTTTTCTCCCAACTGAAAAACCCTAACTCTCTCAGCCTGTCTTAAATCTTTTTTTTTTTTATTAATCTTTTGTCTCTCTTGTTTCCTTTCTTTTTTTTTTTTTTTTTTTTAATGGAAAGCATTTGAGGGCTTGATGGAGCATCTCATTGCTCCAGAGCCACCTGAAAACTGTCTTTCCCTTCCCCCTTTCACATACACTGAGTGTAAGCTGGAGTGAAAGCTCAGCCCTTTCGCCCTTTGTAGGATGTTGCTAGAAAAAACAGAAACCTTTTTAGCTTTTAGATTGATAGCTTCACTTTAGTTCTCCGTCCCTGCTCTCATCTACCCTTTAATTGTGTCAAAGGTTTGTTTGGAGTAGTTGTGGTTTAAAACTGGAGAAGGAAATATTCTGCTTTGGCAAACCTTGCATGCAGAAATCTCCTGCAACATGGCTGTCAGTTCATGCTTTATGACTTTATTTACAAATACAGTTCAAGGAGTAGAAACTGAGTAGAGCGCATTTTGACAAATATGTTAAAACCACCCTCCTTTGAGGCAGCTGACTTTGAATTTTCCAGCTCTCTTTTCCAAAAACAGGAACTTATGACCTGAGTTCCTTTTTGTTTTCTGGTCATTTAAGTTGTGCTTCTTCCCATATACTGACTTCACAAATTGTGTCAAAGCGTACTGTATGTGACCCGGAGTAACCAGGGTGGGAGGATAAAGGTAGAAATGTTCCTGAAATGTGTGAGTTATCTGCAGACTGTTAATATAGGAGACTTCACTATATTGGTAAAACCACAGGGAGCTATACCTCCTATAGCTGCCCTTCCACTTTTTTGTCCCCAGGTTGCACAGCTAGTCTGAGCTGATAGAAACACTATTCTAAATAGCACAAATAAAGCTATGAATCCCCGTGTGAGAATTTTAACAAGTCTAACACCTCCACGCTTAAAAATGTTCATCCATTTATTTGTTTCAATTTTTTAAAAGGAGAAAGTATAAATATGTATTTGTATAAGTCACAGTTCTCCACTCACTACATGGAGGCCCTGATGAAAGTTATCACTGAACAAGATTTTTAGCTCTCCTAAGCACACTAACATGACAACCGAGTTTGCTAAGAAAGCCCAAATACTCCTTAAATAAAACTGAAAGGAAGCTGTAGCACCTCTGCTTAACGATAGCAAACAGAAAACAGCGAGAGAGCACTTGACGTTGAAAATTTAATTTTCGTCACCATGTATTTATCTGAGCTTAGCTCCCACTCTTGGCTGATAAGGAATAACTAATCATGATTTAAGCATTTCTTCAAACCTAGCAACCTGTTGAACAGCTTCTTAATGTGCCTATCAATCACTTGGAGATAAGGATAGTTTGCACTCATAATAGCTAGTTGTAAAAATAAATAGAAGTTACTATAACTAGTTCGATCAACAATGGGATCTTTGAGGTCAGAGTGGAAATAATCAAACAGTAAGTATGAATAGGCTGTAATTTTTCTGATTAACAAATGTTTTGCTTGTCATGTGATCTTGAGAGCCGCTCTTAGCTTCTTAGAGGACTAAAATACATTTCAGAATGTATGTATTTGCATTATGGGGTTAAACAAATGTATGCACATACCAGTTACTTTCTAAAGCTATCTGCGCATGTAAAGGTTTTTTTCTTACTTTAAAAAAGTATCTTCGTCCTAAAGTTGTGTTCTCAACAGGCCACTCTACAAAGCATCCAGGATAAAAAAGGGAAATCTAATAACGTGCAGAAAGGACTGTGGAATGCAAACTACAAATTACTGACATACGAAATAAACACATTACTCACATCTCTCTGATACAGCTGAAAATATAACAGCCAACAGGAACATATTACATCTCAGCACCAGTTGCTGATCAAAATAACAGTGTCCATATATAGCTACTAGTTGTGTGAAAGGAGTAAGAGAACTATATCTATATCTATATCCATATATACATCCAAATCAATAACATCCACAACCTGAAGACTGAGGAGACGTTGAGCCTAGCTTTATGAATCCAAAATAGGTGCTCTGATCACCTTCTGGAGGCACCTATCTTTGCCAAGATTATATAAAGATCACAAGTTCCTCACTTTAGGTATTTTAAATTGCACCTGTGCTACACGTCTGAAATAGTAAATGTAGATGACGGGAATATAGCTTTATTCTGTCCTCACGTTGCCTGTACAAAAATACAAGGACTTCCTCTATGCCCTGTGCTAATCAGTGCAGTGATTTCAGACAAAGGTAAATATGTCTGTAGCTCATATACTGTACTCATAGAATCATAGAGTCATAGAATCATAAAACGGTTTAGGTTGGAAAGGATCTTGAAGATCATCAAGTCCCAACTCCCCTGCCATGGGCAGGGACACCTCCCACTAGACCAGGTTGCCCAAGGCCACGTCCAGCCTGGCCTTGAACCCCTCCAGGGATGGGGCCTCAACACCCTCTCTGGGCAACCTGTTCCAGTGCCTTACCATCCTTAAAGTGAAAAACTTCTTCCTAATGTTTAATCTAAACCTGCCCTCTTCCAGCTTATAGCCATTCCCCCTCGTCCTATCGCTACATGCCCTAGTAAAAATTCCTTCCCCAGCTCTCCTGTAGGCCCCCTTTAGGTACTGGAAGGCCGCAATAAGCGCTCCCCAGAGCCTTCTCTTCTCCAGGCTGACCAGCCCCAACTCTCTCAGCCTCTCCTCATAGGAGAGGTGCTCCAGCCCTCAGATCATTCCTGTGGCCCTCCTCTGGCCACGCTCCAGCAGGTCCATGTCTTTCTTATGTTGAGGACTCCAAAGCTGGATACAGTACTCCGGGTGAGTTCACACAAGAGTTGAGTAGAGGGGCAGAATCACCTCCTTGCCCTGCTGGCCACACTTCTTTTGATGCAGCTCAGGATACGGTTGGCATATAAGCATACAGCCTGGAAACCTGTGCTCTTAAATCATACAGAATCACTTAGGTGGGAAGAGACGTTAGGAGGTCTTATCCTACCTCCTGCTCAAGGCAGGGTGAGACACAAACTCAGACAAGGTTGTTGGGGCTTTCTCTGGTCTGATCTTTAAAACTTCCAAGGAGTAGTTATCTTCACAGTGATTTTTTTATTATTATTTTTTTTTCCTTATAGGCACGCTGAGCCTCCCCTTTTTTCAACTTTAGGCCACCACCTCTTGTTTTCTTGCTATGCACCACTGTGAAGGACCTCGCTCCATCTCCTTCCTGGCCTCCCCGTAGGTACTGGGGGCTGTTATTGGGTGCCTCAGCAGCTGTCTCTTCTCCAGGCTGACCAAACCCTGCTCCCTCATCCTCTTCTCAGAGTACAAGTGCTCCAAGTGGAATTAAATTGCTGATGGAAATCCCTGTGTTGGCAAGAAACCACAGAGCATATTTTCTCTGTCGATTGGTTACTTCTAACCTTGTTCATTCAGTCGTGAAAGAAGTGACAAGACAGCGCTTGACAGCTCTTCAGGGTCTTAAATGGTTAATTCATGTCAGCCTTTTCTCCCTGAAAAGAAGGGCAGCCAGTTCATCACAAAGTAGCGTACAAAGTTTGGCCTGATTCCTCAAAGCAGTGGGCACTCACAGCTTCTGTATGTCTAACACCTCCCAGCAGCCAGCCCTCTGATAAATACAGCAAGGGTGTTGGCTATTTGGCGTATTTCGGTATTCAAAAGGAAAAACCAGTCAGCAGAGAAGCAACTACAAAGGAACATTCTAGAGGACGATTTGCTTAAAGAACACAGAAAGGATGAGATTCACTGATGTCTAGGAGGAGGAGGCAGGTCTTCAAATACCATGGAGTCATTCTGAAAGCAAACCCCTTTCTGGAACGGCAGATTGTGTGGAACTCGCTTTATTTACGACACAAGATCTGAATCAATTTTGTTTAAGGAAAAGAGATGTTCTAAATGAGATGCTGTGACTACTTATCCATCAGTCACTTTACTTTGATCTATTTTGACTCATCTGTTTTAATTTGAACACAACATAGGAATACAGCAGTAGTAGCTTCCTCAGGAGTTGATTAAAGAAAACAGAATATAACAAAGAGATGAGCAAATCTCCAGCATTGCAGTCAGTTTAGCTGGGACATGTCTTCAAAGAGCCATCCAGTTTTTCTTTATGGATCTCAGGTGGAGAATCCTCTTGATCCCTTAGTAGATTGTTCCACTCATTCATTACTCTGATAGCTGAAAGAAATAAAAGGTGTGTCTATTCACTGAACCAAGCAGTTAGTGCAAATGTGTTCATTCAAAGGGATCACAACAGGTATTTAGATGAATTTTCCAAGTTATTCCAAGATATTTAGATGAATTTTCCAAGTTTTCCAAGTTGTTTAGCTGTCATTTGTGGTAGTGTGTGTATGTGTGTTTGATTTAAACCCAAATATGTCACTGTACACTTGTTTTTTGTTTCATAAACTTAATGACACCTGTAAGTAAATTAAGTGGGAAATTATCAATATGCCACTGAGGACACTCATAAATATAAACCATTGGCTTTAAATAATTAGACCTTTAGAAAACTTGCTGAGTAAACCTACCAGTATTCATATAAAGCCACTCAGGTCCCCAGTAATAGAATTCTAAAAAATTGTCTTCTCATCAAGTAAATAAATGTCTGGTCCTTGACTGCTTGTAAGACTGTGAGTGGCATAGTGTGAAATACTGCATTATTCTGACTTAATAAAAATATTTTTATTTGTTTTTGAAACTGCAGTAAGAGGTTGTTTGTGGTTCCACAAACGTCTGCAGAGTAACAGTTCTTCTTTCAGTGTAACAGCCAAGCACCCGTGATGTTTGAAATCGTATGAGTTGCAAGTTTAAAGCTTTCCCATAAATGCTGGTCATAAGGAAATGGATTAAAGAAGCAAAATATAGAACTCGTTGAACTTGTCTCTATTTAAAACTGGAAGGATTATATCTGACAAAGCTTTTTGTTTTGATGTAGCCATCTCAACAGCAACGAGAACAGATTGGGTTACTTAAAGAGCCACTGACAACTCAGGGGAAACAAACCCCTGCGACTTAGGACAGGAATCCTCAGGGTCTGAACTGTGTGTCGGATACCATCTGCTGCTTTTGTTCGTTCCTCCCTCTCATCCCATTGCCTTCACCAGGCTGCGATTCAATCTAAGAAGGCATGGACTGAGAAGGAGCAAGACATCCCCTTCCTACCATTTCCACCCCAGTTGGTGAGTTCCTCATCAGAGACCCGAGTGTGGGAGGGACGCCGTGGGGCCCAGACCTGTGCTGCTGGGGAGGCAGATGGCTGGCACATAGAGACCTTCTTCCGCACCAGTGGTTGAAGAACCTTAGACAATTTAAGAAATCAAACTACAGTGTAACTAACATTTTTTGATGGATTTTGATGGAAAAAAAAAAAAGTGGTCTTGAAATCATTGTCTGAGCAAAAGCCACAAAGGTGAGAGAATATCAGTTAACAAATGAGACTGTGCAGTCTGGCTGGATATTTCCCCTTTCAAATGTCTCCTCCAGCTAAGATGAAGGCCTCACTGATGTAGGCTGTGACTATGCAAACTAAGGGCTTGAGTCAGGTGCCTGAGCTTAGGTGTCTACTGCCATTTGATGAACACTGGGTGTGTGGTGCCATTGGACTCCTCAGGGCAGCCAGGGCAAGTGCAGGGGGCTGGCTGATAGGGCACAGGAGTGCTGGCGTGTTTTGGAGGTCATGTGAGTTACCTCACAGCACCTTGGAAATCCCTGGAGACCAGAGTCCAGGCAACGGCACTGAGCCCTAAGTGACAGTTTGAAGGGGTGAGATTCAGCTCCAGGTTGTAGATACCTAAACTCAGGTGTCACTGCATGCACAACAAGCGTCTGAGAAACCAGCATGTTCAGTGGGGTTTTAACCAACCCAGTTAGTGGGATCCAGAGAGATATGTAGGAGGTCTTCCTGCGTGGTAGATAGATCGTTCTTGCTACAAGCTGAATAGCTTTCTGGACCCAACTGAACTGACTGTATATTCCAGTTCTTATGGATGAGTGATTATACAGTTTTGACTGAACTGCCTAGGATTACACTGAATATTGCAAAAAAAAAGCAGAAATTATCTACATTGTTCTATGCAGGGAACTGAACTAAACCTGAGGCAGGTTTGTTTTTTTTTTTTAATGAGCTGGAACTGAACCATTAATTTAATGTTTTTGTGGAATGTGAATGGCACCTGAAGAAAATTGTTCCATTTATTGGTTTCACCAAAACCTAATTCCTCACAGTAGGCACCCATTCAGCTTGCAATGGTTTGCCCTGCCCAACGGCCTGCACAGCAGATCGAGTCTCATCCCCTTGTTCCCCTCCACCTGACTCACCACAGCACGCAGCTCAAGTTCTCACTCCTGAAGAGTGGCACTGATTTACTGGGGAGGGAAAGAAATGTTAAAGTCCTTGTGTCTGCCTCCCTGCTACTTGTCCAAGTTCTCTGTGGGACACAAAGTCATGTCTTCTTACTGGTCCCTTTCCTTATATGAAAGGAAATCATTGGGGTCACCCCATAATGAATTGGTCTGACAGCTGGAATTAAATGAAAAAAAAGCCTAATTATTTTTGGCTGCAGAATCTTGGGCCTTGGTCATTGATGCTTTTCCCCTTGCCCAAAGTCAGTCCTCCTATGCAGAAGGCAATGCAGTTAATAGAATTTTTATTTAGTTAACAAAAATTATAAACTTTATCCTTGGTGGGGGAGGGGAAAGGAAAGCTTCAAACCCATGTCATTACTTTATCTAGACATTCTTACTTTGCCAACTCAGTCACGACAAAAGGAACCATAAGGAGCCTTTCAGCTCATTCGTTTCTTGTGGGCTTATCCATGAATGTTATGTCTCTGTCATGTGAATTTCCAAACTGCTTCCTGTTCAAGCTTTGCATAGGGTCAGGTTTACTTGGGTCCTCTATCAGATGCCTTTAGGCAGTCATGGAAGAGGTGTCATCAAGGTTAGCCATCAGACTATGACTCCCAGTCAAAACTGAAACAAAAAACTGACCAGTGAATTTATCAAAAGATAAAATGCAGTTTATTGAAATGATTCTACTGAACCATACATCTACAGGGCACAAATTTTGGGGACCTGTTGAATGTCAAGTTTTCCTATGACTTCAAACATTGGAAAACTGACATGTGTAGTCTTTTATAACTATGTGCTTGATACAGATGTGTCTGAATCTTTTCCAGAAAAAAGAATGTGAAATGTGACACCTTGACCAATTCCATGTTTTAATTTCACTTTTAAGCACTAGGAGTAGATGCTCTTGAACAGCCAGGTGGTGATGGACTCCTGAAAATATCTATGAAACATAAACTTTGTTGCCTTGTTACAATAATAAGACATGTCAGATTGTCTTTTACAAGCCATGAAACACAATACAACATTTTCCTACTATCTTGTTATTTATTCTAGCCTTTGTGGCTGCACATAGTGGTAGGAAAAGGGCTTGTGTTGTTATCTAGGCACTAAACAAATGTAAAAAAGACAGGGCTTATATGTAGATTTGACAAGAATAACAGCACATTTTAGAAGAGCTGAAGCATTCTGTGTTGTTGGGAGAGCTACCAACACTTCTAAAAGTTTTAGGCCACACGAGGAATACAGGAGAAGCTCAAGGAGTGCCCAAGAGTTTCTTGATTTTTTTAAAGAGATGCCAACATCTTCTTGTTTAAGAGTAAAGTGTGCATGTGCGTATATCTGCACGGACACACAGTTCTCTCACTAACACATGTTTCTGTACTTCCTGGTCATATTGTTCCCAAGGGACAGAGACACCCAGGCTCCCACATCTGTGTGACCTGGGAAAGACCATGTCTAGGCAGCTGATTGCTCAGGAGGCTGTGACATGGACATATCCACAACTGGGACCAGCAACTACTCAGCTCTAGGAGACTGATGAGAGTATGGGAGACATATCAGCAGTAACAGACCAGCCTTTTCTAGAATAATGGTTTGGGCCAGGTTGTGGCTGCTCTTTTCCACACATTTTCTGATGGCCTGAGAAAAACAAAAATGGTTGCTTTGTTGTATACAGGTGCAGGTTGCATTATTAGTAAACAATGTGTTTTGGCAATATGTCTCAGCAGAAGTCAGTGACTTGGGACCCGTGTATGCATCCACATATTTTTCATTTGAGAAATTCAATTTTGGAAACAATTTGCAATTGCTGGCTTACTGAAGAGCTCTCAAACTGTAACTGCAGAGACACCAAAAGTCTTACTTCAGCCCACACAGCCAGTCAAATGATGTTCTCATGATATCTTCTCTAACTAAGGATGAATTTTGGGGGCAAGAAGAAAGGATTTGAAAAGGATAATTAAAGTGTACTTCTATGTGAGATGCCATCCCTGACTAACAAAAACATAAAACATTATATTAGTTCCAACCTCACTGTCACCCTGGCTTCCCCTAGTCTTATTTAGATGAGAAGACATGTCAAAAATATGGAAAATATATGAAACAAAACAAAAAACTTGAGTCAAACATCTGCCTTAATGCTAAATATTCCCACTTCTAAATTTAAACTAATATTTTCAAAATACATTTGTGAATACATTTCTTATTTAAAAGCAAAGAAAAATCCCCTCTATGGATAGGCTTCAAAACTCCCTAATTATTTCTGAGTCTTATTACAGTCTGTCAGATAATTGTTTGATCTTTCACTCTTTTAAGTCAATGTCAAAACTCTTACTGAATTTAATGGGTTCAGAACTCAGGCCGAAGTAGGGAATTTTAGAAATACAGACTCTTGGCACCAGGTACCATAACATTTCTGAAGGTGTATAATGTTAAAAAGGCTTTTTAGCAAGCAACAGAGTAAATTTCTTTGAAGTTATTCAGCCTATTGGGCATATGAATGTACAACAAGCACACAGTATGTTCACACATTGAGGACTCCTGTAAAGTTTTGAATGATAAAAATTCCAAGCACTGTAAACGCTGGCTGAAACCCTCATTTACTTTCATGGTTCTAAATAACCAGATTTTTCACAAAAACTAATGCACAGTTCCCTCCCGAGTGCAGAGCTACATCTACGTTATGGGGACAGCAACATTCTTTACCCCCTCTCAAAGTTTAAGCATCACTTAGTTGTTTTGAGAAGTTATTTTTCTAAGTGCAACTGGCTAAGTGGATTTTGAAACACGACTTTCAGCCGGAGTAGCCAAGAAATGACTTGGCATTGAGATCTCAACTTAGCATGGGATGACTCATTACCATGACATGAAATCAAATCTACAGCCAGGCGCTGCAAGGGGCTTCATGCCTCCTTGCAGTTGCCTCCTTGGTGGCTTCTGGTGGTCTACATAAGGAGACGCTTACTGCACTCTGTGGGTCTATCTACTTTAGCTACTTAGTGCTTTGGGGAAGTTACTGTTGAGGTTCAAATTTGCCTTGTGTCTATAACTGGAATCATGCAGCACACATGTGAGAGTACACCACTGGCAGTGTGGGTGCAAGGTACCTCCAAAAAAGGGGAAAGCACATCTTCTCTATGTCCTCCAGCAGTTTGCACTCTGCACAAGCGCAAGATTCTGCCAGCAACCTCAAAGGAGTCTGGGGCAGATGTACAGAAATACACTTTGCATTGCCTACTGGGTAAAGATGTGTGGTGTCACGGGTCTAGGTCAGGCAATTAATCTGAAATTGATTGCTGTAAGATGCTCCTAGAACCAAGGTGGATCACAGCCAATCAAACCAAGCTATTCCATTATATTACACCTCACCAGTTGGTAATATAGATGCTTGCAGTGTGGCAACTCACTTGAGAAACACAACAGGTGTCTGATCTGTCTGTCTGCTTGTGTTTAATTTCTCTCTTTAGCTCTATGGGGCAAAGATCTTATCTCCATTTACGGGTAAAATCCTGCGGAGTTCTCAGTTAAGCAACTTCAGTCCTCATGGAGGTCTCTCACAGATTACACATCTTCTGGGACTGAGACCATGAAACATGAAACTTGCTATGAGGAAAAGATCCTAAACCAAAGACACGGACATGGACAGATCCAGCACAATACTAATCAAGACACCAAAGTATAAATAGTGCTTAAAATCAATTGCAGAATCGTGTACTGTACCTGAATTTATTCCTGGAGTAAAGTTTTAGGTCTTATTACTGTCAGGATACTGAAATGGCTTGTATGTTAACTGGAACCCTGTGCAAATTAATAAACAAAGCTTAAAATTGCATTGGGCAAATTAGACTTGCAGAGTTGCCAGGAAAACGATTTTAATGGAAGGTGTGTCTTTAGAAAATGGAATCTGAACTGGAATCCTTGGGTGTGAAAAGGCTACTCGTCAAACCTTAGACAAACTGTCACTGCAGGCAGGAATGAGGGAGATGGTCAAGGCTTGGCGATGAGACTGTGCTGGTTTGTGCTGGAAATTGTCTCCAGGAATCTAGGCCTTGCACTGCTGAAATCACTAAAAACACTGATTGTGGTGTTTGTTGTTTGGTTGGTTTTTTTTCTGGAAAAAGAAAGCAATGAAAATCTCTTTGCCAGAATTTGGCATGCCAAACGTTAACCTGGAACTGATTTGTCTGGTCCGAGGGAAGCCTTGGTGTGTGCGCTCTGCTAACTCAAATACCAAACTGCATGACAGACCCTTCCACGGAGAGGGCACATGGGTCTACAGTTACTGCACAATTGCCGTAGCTGCCGCAGAATCGGAAGTTGTGTAATGTTTGGAATAGGAGGATAGTTAGCATGTCTACATGGCACAAAGCACTGCTTTGCAAAGCTACCTCTAAATGAGTCGGAAGTAGTCCATCTTCATGCTGCTTTCTCCTCGGGCTAATGAACTCTGCCTCTTGGCAGGGCTAATTAACCCATAAGAACTGCTATGCTAATACAGCTAAATTGTGTTCGCTACCCACATTACATAGTTTCAAGTCAGGTTGGCTATCTCTGCATTGAACTGCAGTCGTGGCTGTGCCAAGGGCATCAAAATACCCTGCAAATGTGAGTCTGAGAGCTTGACTCTGCCTGTCCTCCTCAGAGAGAGTTCTCATTGCAGGCAGTGGGAACTTAGCCTAAGGAGCCCATGACTGGGCCTTTAAACATTCAAGACCAACATTTTGAATAATTGACTCTCTAGTTTGCCTCAGGATATTATGATAGTTTTCAAAGGCTGGTTCCAATATAGCAATAAGCCACAACAACGTGTGTGTTAGTATGCAATCGGTGCATGCCTTCAGTGCATTGGCATGGAGCCTTTACCACCCAAGAAGTATTCCCGAAGTGATCCAAAGCCTACTGAAATCTGTGGAAAACTTTCTGTTGACTTCAGTTGGCTTTGATTTCCATGGACTTCAATGGGCTTTGGATCGGCCCCAGAGATTCCCATCCCTCATACGAGGACTGTTTACATGAAATAATCATTAGAGAAAATATACAAACAAGTCTTGGAACGAGGACCAACACCTAGGACTCTTCTCCTTGGCAATGGCTGCAGAATCACAGCCTTTCTTGCTTTCTCTCTCCCTAGGTTCCTGTGCTTGTTTTTTGTATAGCCTGGCAACTTCAACACAGCAGTGGCTGGAGCACTCCCCAGGGACTTGGAAGATGGGTAGCTGAACCTCTCCAGATGGGAAACTACCATAGGCTCCATATCACTGATCCTTCACAAACTCCCTAGCGGCTAAATTGTTGTATACAAAGTGGTTGTTGGCAGCTCTTCCTTTGGCTATATTTTACAAAAAGTGGTGTGAGCCACCCTGTTGTATGGAGGCAGCTGGATCCAGACAGTGTGCAGGGTGCCTTAGGAAAGACCAATGGACCAAAGTTCCTCAGGTCGTGGATCCCAGTGAGGCTGAGGCTTGAGCAGGGGCCAAGCTTTTCAGCTCTGTCACAGGGGAACTATGCCTGGGGCATGATTCTAGGTGTGTGGTGAACTTCCTGAGTCAAAAAGGCAAGAATTTGTGGGAGCGAGGTGCCTGTGGTGGTACTGGGAAGTTGCAGGAAAGCAGGAGTGGATCTAAGTGCTCACATGCTGGTTAAGCCCCACGTTGCAGGCTTCTTCCAGTCCTGTCCCAAGTTACTCAGCGTTGCAGAGAGTTCAGCACATTGAGCACTGCACCAACAAACACAAGGCCTTCTCCATCCACAGGCTAGCTCAGGCTTTCAAGTTAGTGTGTATGGCGGTAGCATCTGGGTAGATACTTACTTTTGCTTAATGTCCTGTTGAAGAAAAAGAGAGATGAAAACCTAGGAGTCTAATCCCAAATAAAAACTCCCAGATTTGGGGTTATTCAGATATTACTCTGGCACTGAAACTCATTTTTATTGTGGAATGGGAGATTCTTGATGAGCAAACTTTGATAATTGGTGCTGTAAAGGTTGTAGCTATGATGATGATGAGATCTGAGGTTTTAGGAATGTGGTAGCTCTTTGGTGATCATACAAGTAGAGTGATATTTCCACAGCCACATTGGTAAAAATATTCCAGTAGGAAAGGAATTAAAATCCTCAGAATTCTTTAATCAGCTTCCTCACAGAGTAATAATTTAATAAATGTATTTCTGACATACAGATGAGGTTTTTTTTTTCCAATCATTTAATCTATAGGCATATTGATTAATGGATTAACGGAGAGGTAATTGTCTAATAGAGTGTTTAAGTAATGTGTGGTTAACAATTAATGTGCTGTTAATAATAGTTAATGTATACTGTTTAGTTAAATGCACACTCATTAATCAAAACAGAGAAAGCTACAACAATGCTAAATATTATTGTATCAGTGTATTGCCAGCTTGGGCAGTGGTGTTAATTACAGGCCAGATGTTGATAATCTTGCTCAGATCAAGGAGTTACTTGTCTCATCAATAGCCTCCAGGGATATTTCTACATTCACTCTGAGATGCTCCTTGAGGCTGCTCCCAAGACCACATGCACTGAGTTCGCCTCTCCACCAGTAAATTAAACAGTGCTGGGGCACTGGAACTGAAGTCATCAGAGCGGTCGCTGACATGCTTTTGGCCTGGGCCATCAAGCACTCCCCGAAACAATTCCCTGGCACGACTGGGGACTCAGCAGAGGCCAGGGACTGTTCCCAGGTGGCCATGTGATTGTGGCCACCCTGTTTTGGGGAGTACAAGAGTTTAATACTAATGGCGTGGTACGCTGTGTGTTGGCCAGTTTTGACGCTGGAGAACGGTCCCGCGCAAGTGTCATTCATTAGTGTAAGTGCAGCTGGGCTATGCAAATGGTAAAATCTGCAAGCGCAGCCCCAGCTGTGGCTGAAAGCCACTTTGCAGAGTCCAAGGGACTCCCTCTCAGTTCACAGTCCTGCTATGCATCGCACAGCCCACGGGCAAACAGGAACCAGGGAAGGGGATCAGGGACAATCCTGTTTCCCAGCCGCATGGGTAACCCTGTGGGTGCTAGTAGGTGCTTCTGGAGTGCTACAGGTACTGTCAGAAGTATTCAAATGCTTTTCGCTTTCTTTTGTTGCAAACAATGTGCTGCAGCAGTTCAGGCACTTGAAACAAAGCCCATGGAGGCCCTTCAAAATGGGACGCAGGTGCATCCGCTGCACCCTCTCGTCGCGTACATGGATATAGATTGCTGGTCCAGTCCGGTGCGTTCAGTGGGCTCACTCACCTGTGAAAAGTCAATTGTGACCACAGTGCTCTGCAGAACTGAGCCTGAGGTAACCAAATCAAATATTGTCTCTTACTTCAAGCGGTATATAGATATGTATACATATATACACATATATATTGCTGATGTGTAGCAACTGTTGATGAAGCAATTTCTGATGTTGCCGTTAAATTGCACTGAGTAGTTAATCAGTGGCTCTATTTTATTGTTTTTGACATAGCTTTCTACAGGTTGAAGAAGTTTACCTTTATAAGAAGCAGAAAGTTGACAGATATAGTAGATAATTCTGTTATACCTGCTTGGAAATGATTAATGCTAAACTTTTGAACAGGTCTGCCTTGAAAAGGAAATGTCACCTGTTCAAACGCAGCTTTGTATGTTCTCCTGCGGTAATGTATTCAGTGCTTATCAACATGCTGATCTGCTGGTAGTTTCAGGGAGTAAATGTGAGTTTCAGCAACTGAAGCCCGATCCTGCAGGTGCATGTTCAGGCAAAACTGCCATTAGTCTTAATGAGAGTTTGTCTTATTCAAAAGTGTAGGATGAAGCCAGCAAGTGGGTAAATGAAACATGTGAGTGCCAGGGTGGGTTTTCATTACTCAGAATACATTGACGTGCCTTTGAGACCTCCATCCAAAGACGTTTGGAGTTTGCCTGAATTTTTCACGCAAAGCCAGTCATCGGAATATTTTTACGTTTCATTAAATTCTCATTTTATTTCCCTCCCTTCCGGCTGCTTAATAAAGAGTTGCCAGCTGTTTGTGCTTCCATTTGACAGATAAAGTAGACCCTTATTCTGCAAAGCACTCAGGAACATGTGTAACTTCAAGTATGTGAACGGTACCCTCTGACTGCGATGAGCTTTCGGTGGGCTTGAAATTGTGCATCGGCAAAGAGCCAGCTTTTCATAAGTACTTAGGTGTCTAAAAATATAGATGTGGTGCGGTGGGATTTTTAAAGATGCTTAAACATGTTCCTCACTCCCTCTGTAATGATTTCTTTGGTACTCCATGTAGTAATTAGAGAGTAGCCATTGCGGAGCCCACTTGTACAGTAATGTATTTCAACAAATGGCAGTTTCTGTAGTATGGGGAATTAGGAAAAACAGGTTAAATTTAAAAGGAATGCCAGGAATAGAGGGAGATTAAATGATTGCTATACTTGACTGTCATTTCCTCTCTAGAATTACATTAACCATCTACAGGTTTATTACCACACTCAGATATACTAGGACCCAACTCTTTCTGCCACTAAGCAAAATAAGAGGTCTTATGATCTATCAAGTTGTTTGAAGAGCTCCAACTGTTTCTTCTATTCACGATTCGCCTATGAGCTGTTCACGTTTTCCATGAATTTGTCCATTGTTCGGGTTTGTATGAAATTTATTTTCTGGGAAAAGCCTATTAATTAACTAACCAAAGAACCAAAGATTGGGGCCAAAGGGACAGATTTTCAAGCACTCACTAGGGAGAGTTCTGTTTATACATATTTCATGGGAGGGGTTATAATTTCAAAAATAATTGTGGTGGTTTGGAATTTGTAAATGCTTTGGGTGGATATTGTTACATACTAAGTTTTTGAAGTAACTAACATTCAAATGACATTCTTAGTCATTTAACTATTCAGTATTTGAACTTCTCCTTAGAAAGTAGTTTGACAAATACCAACACCATGGAAACTGTAATATTTATGTACTAATCGAATACAAAGAGAACATTTCCCCTACCACTTATCTCTGTACAGGGCAGACAGTTCCTCATTCCAGATCTGTCCCTCTATGTATGTATGTATCTATCTATCTACCTATCTATCTGTCTGTCTATCTATGTGTCTTAACTTTGCCATATTAAATTATTAACACATATTACCAGCATTCTCTCAATAAAATTTTTGTCCTTCCCATTTCTCTCATTGATCAGTTTGGATATCAGTAATGCACTGATAGCCAGTTTGATCCTTCGAGTTTGACACAGCTGAAACTGCAGTTCAGCATGATTCTTTTTTCCTTGCAAATAGGTAAGTTTTCCAGTTTTCTAAATTCCTGTGTATTTTTACTGTATCCAGTCTTTAGCTGGATTCACAGGTTTTGAATGAGAGACCAATTCAGTTATTGCACAGATATTTGAAGGCATTTAGGTGTTGCTACTGGGGTTTTTGCTCTTTTTACTGAACACTAGAAAATGTACTGAGTTAGAAGAACAAATAAGGATCGACAGTCTTTGTTGGCTGTTATTGAAAATTATTAGAAAATGAGCCTTGCAAGCCTCTTCCTTTTCAGGGTGTATCTGTACTTCAATCAAGGGTATCATTGCAACCGGCGTTAATATCACCACACTAGCTGTAAATTAGCTAATAGTCTAACTGCAGTAGTATAGGGCTTGGCTTGGGCACAAATATTTACCTGCCTGAGATATACATGCAGCTTGTACTGAGCTTCATACTGACGCTGCTCTCGCTCGGTCTGGGTGGTTTACAGTTAGCTCTGTCCTGCCTGCCAAAGCTGCCGTCATATCATCCTCTGTCCCCTAAGAAAGAGCTGTCGGTGAGCTGGAGGTTAACCGATGAGCAAGGAGAGCTAGTTTGGTAAGCAACTGCTAGCCCAGAACAGAGGGGCTGGCTCTGGCTGGCTTGGATGATTAAAACACTATTTTTAGAATTAGGAATACTGTCTTCCAGAAACATTGATATTTAATAGTGTTGATTGCAATAAATATACCAAAAGATGATCGTATTTCCACTGCAAATACGCTGGTTCAAAGGATCAGTGACACAAGATGACTTGTTTTCAAATGAGCTGTAGTGTGTTTAATAAGAATAATAACAAAACCAGAGAACATACATTTTAGACCTGAATCTCAGAGATTCCCTGTCTCCCCTAAGCTGTCCCCTGGGACAGGAAAATGGGAATTCATTTAATGGGTCAGATGAAGTGAAGGAGAAGAGAACTTCTTCTCTGGCACGCAGAGTGACAGTAAAGCCTCTTGCAGACCTTACAGGACCAGTGAATGAAATGGCCACTGAACTTTAGTACCTCCTGTGCCACTGTGCAGAGGGAATTCATCAAGAAATGGAGGGCTTATGATAGAGCTGCTATCGGGCGATTTTCTTCCGTTGCCACGTGCCCCAGTACAGTAATGTAGAAAGACGCAGCTCCTCGCAGCCATGAGAAGGATGCACTCTCCCCCTGGCTTTTCCTGTTGTCCTTGTCCCTCGTGTGATATAACATCCATTCCCACTTTCCATTGCTCTCCTGGAAAAGTCCAAAGGACTCCTGATGGTATGCAAGTAACAACAGTCTGATTCACCTGCTAACCCTGTGTAACGCTGAGCAGAGCCGCATAGCCTGTCTGAAGAACAGAAATCATTGCACAAGCACAAATTGCTCATTGATCATGCATTATACACAAGCATAAGTTATTATCTAATTTAAATTGTTTACCAGGTTAAAATATGCTGCCTTTCACTGTGCACAGAAACGAAATAGTATTTTGCAAAGAATCTCTGAGAAAGTCCCTTTAATGTGTTAACTGCCAGGTCCCGAAGTGTCATTCCAGACACTGATTAAAGTACAAACCAGAAAATAGTGGTTGTTTGATGACAATCTCTATAACGATGCCCAGACTTTTTTGTTTCCTCTCTTGTTCTGTGTACCAATACAGACCTAGTGTAAACAGAAACATGAGCTTTCATTACCTTGTATTCAAGCAGCTACAATAAAAACTGCTAATGGAAGAGGAGGAAAGAAGAGAGAAAAGATCAAATGCCCTGAAAGATATTTACACAACATTAGAGTTTTGTGACCATGAGATACTATTTTGAGGTTATGCACAGGGAGTGAAGAAAGAAACTGCACTTTCAGGAAACTTTGTGACAAGAATAGGTGGGAAAATAATTATGTTGCATGACTAGCCTTCTCTTTGTACAGACACATTATATGTCAAATGCCAAAGCAAACAGTTTGTAAGTGAAGCATAAGTTTTATTCATTTGCTGTCTGATCAGAAGTATTTATACATACCTGTAGTATGAATGTCTTTCTTTTCTTTTTTTTTTTTTTCTTTTTTTTTTTTTTCTTTTTTTTTTTTTTCTTTTTTTTCTTTTTTAAACATAGGAGGTCTATTAAATCACTGATAGGAATGTTCAGGCATTTTTTTTAGAAATTGTTTTACCTTAGATTTTTGTTTAGAACATAAGGGTTGTTGCATGATTCGGTGTGAAAGTATTGCCTTAATGCACCCTTTTCTTTCTTTGAGCGCATAACTAACCTGCTGAAGGGTGGAGGAACAGCAGATAAATATTTTGGTGAGACTTTTCTGACTCCATCTCATGATGTCATGAACAAGGTAAGGAAGCATGGTCTATAGGAAATAATTGGGAAACAAGACAGCATGAAATATCTTTCTTAAAGAGTAAGCATGAGTTTCACTGCAAACTTGTGAGGTCCTTCCAAGCGAGGTCCTTGCAGGCTTTTGCCCAGGTCCCAGCCCTAATCTGTATTTTCATTAAGGGTTGCTAGAGATCAAGCACACACAGTTCGTTTGCAGATGGCTCCTACAGGATGATGCTCCAAGCACTTTGGACCAGAGGTTCAGAAATCAAATGGGCAAAATGAAGGGATGGCCTGAAACCCATAGAAGGAAACTAAGCAGGGGGAAGCGCAGAGAACTGCAGTTCAGAGGGAAAAATCCAACACATAAATAAAATGAAGAATAATGAGAGATACAGCAGCACAACAGGAAAGGGTTTTGAGACTACTGTGAAACACAAACCAAATCAGCAATCTGAGGCTATTGTAAACAAGACAAATTCAGTGTGATGTGATCAAGAACATCATCTTTTAGGGATGGGAGGCCACTGTTGAGCTCTGCTTGGCTTTGGTAAAACCTGGGCTGGAAGACTCTGCCCACTTTCAGGCGATGCACTTGAGCAAAGATATAGGCAAACGCCAGGTGAAGGTAACAAGCAGAGTAAGAGGTTTAGAAAACATGACATACTAAAGAAGAGCCATAGAAAAAGAATTGCTTGGTCTAAAAGGGGAAGGCTGAGGCGGGAATGTAAAAGTTTGCTACAGTAAGAAGATTATCATAAAAAGATAGATTCACTTGAGGGAAATTAAAATATCCTTGTTTAGAGGCTTTTAAGGATGGGCTAGAAAAATGCCTGTAGGAATGATCTGGGAATACTTACTCCTCCTCCTCAACCTCTTAAGGTCATTTCCAGCCTTACATTGCTTTGATTCATTGACCCACCCCATAAAACTGCATCTGAAATCAAACATCTATTTTTAAATAGAGTATTAGGAGACTTTTTTGGGGTGGTATATTTTTAGCATGTCACCCTACCATTTTTTTCCACAGACGGATAATTTTGTAATTCTGATGTCCGTGTTTTCTTAGTACTTAATGATTTTCATGAATATTCACATTGAAGCTTTAGGAGGCCTATTCTAAATCAGAATTATGTTTCAAAGGGTTTTTCTATAATGTTATAGGTGTTTGTTAGATGGCAAATATGTCTTTAATCTGTTTCCTCACAGATATTTAATCACAGAGGGTAAAGTATTAATCTCTCCGAAATTTTAACATTTGTATTTGATGTACATACTTGATATTTAGATGTAAAATACATGATTCTGAAAACTTTTTATTTATCCAGTTCCTTTGGTTTCCAAGCCATATCTCAAAGCATTTTTTTCACTGGCACGAGGGAGGTTCATTTGCATCACTTTGCAATGTTTTTTGTTTCAGAGCACTTTCACTTTGAAAATATACTTACCTACAAGTAGAGACCTCTGGATGCTGCCCTCAGTATAGTCAATGAGACAAGATTATGAGAATAATTGACTTTCTTGTTATCTTGATTACATTTTGATGTCATTTAAGAAATCATCTTGGATCAATTGAAAATAAAATGGGCCGTGCAGATTTCAAATTGAATTTAGCATTCTCCTTAGAAGAAAATCAAAATGCCTCATTTATTTTTGCGGCAAAGGAAATTGAGAGACAGTTTTGCTTTAGAAAAAAGTTGTGAATGTGACATTAATTTTAAAAAACGTTTTGATTTAAATCCACATTTCTTTCAGCAAAAGTAGTTGTGTCCCGTCATTAGCGCTCACTACAAAATCCATTTGTTAGCAGAAGAGACGTACATAAATAAATCACTGACAGAGTACAAGGTTATACTCATTGTAATAATAATGCAGGCTATGTTGTGTGGTGAGTTAGGTGATAAACCATCTGCTTTATGGCACATGAAAGATCAGACGTTGCTGCTCCTGATGTGACTCTGTTGTGTCATTTGCTGCAGATTCACGGGCAGAGAAGGTTCTACAGTCACAAGATGGGATTATTTTTTTTTTAATTTAGGGTTTAGCTGGGATTTTGGTGCATTCTCTTTGGGCTGCTCATCAACACAGACAATAGGCTTCTCCTATGATAACCACTAACACAACTAATGTTCGTCTTCCGTGCAGTAGTGAGACGTCTGTGTCTGCCTTCCTCCTGCCAGGGTGGCTGCAGGTCCTCTGGAACAGAGCTTTAGACCCAACCCAGCCCATGGGCCACAGATTACCAGCCCGACCCAAGAGGGAGCCTTGCTCCTGGAGGGACGGTGGCAGTGGAGAAAATGTTGGAGCCCTGGGGGATGAGTGAGGCAGGCTGTCTGGCAGTGCAACTCAGCAGATCTCTGAGGCATGAAGTCACCTCAGTGAAGCCACCCCACACATGTCAAAGCGACTGATGGATTATGTATGTGTGCTGCCTCGTATTTGGGTTTCACACTGTCAGCAGACCTGCATGGGATGCTTCCTCTGGCCATCGAGGTTTCACCAGGGATTCCATTTAAATTCCTTCTCCACCAACCTGAACTTGGCTTTTTCTTGGGAAGAGTTCAAGCACGGTTTCACTCACCTGCAGGGATGTCAGGAGAGCTGCTCATTATTCCAGCCCGCTCACCTGGGAAGGTGTGTGTACACCAAGGATGCACCTCCTGTGGTTATTTTCCCTTTGAGGTGAGGGAGGTGAAATTGTTTGCCTGGTATATACCATTCATTTTCCTCGTAGTAATGGGCAAACACCTTTTTCTTGCTGTTGGCTTTCCTTGATGGAACCTGCAAAGCTGCACAGCCTCCGTATGTATTTACCCAGCCTGTAGGGCACCATATTCTGGTCTCATTCTTCAGGTTTCTTTGAAGCCAATGAAGCAGGACTGGATCTTGAACGTGCAGAGGTTGGGATCCAACCTGTATTCATACTGTGTTGTGCCTTAACTGTGTAGGCTATACCAAAGGATGCATCAGGACCAAATAAGGCATTAACTCACTTCTTAAGTCAGCAAGAGACCTTTTTTTTTTATTATTGCATGGATTTTTGTCCAGTTGTTCATCCCAAAATTTCAGCAATACATTTTTGCTAATGATTTAAAGTCAAACCTTGCTATACCAGAGACCTGAGTAAAGGGAAAGAAATTATTTGTACTTTATCGTTTCTGCTTGAAAATTAACAGAGATCCTTCCACTACTTTCAGAACAAAGTAATATTTTCCCTCAAACAAAGCAGAAGACTACAGTCATGTCTAAACAAAATACAGAGAGATATGTACGCTGCGCTTGAAGCTGTCTACACTGGAATACTTGGCATGTCTAATAGTAGTCTTCTTCCAGGGCCGCAGCCAGTATAGACAGGCCTCTTGCTGGCATGTCCATTTTTGCCAAAACCTGGAAATCCCACGTCCAGTGACAGAGCTGTCCCAGCAGAAATGCAGAGCACAGACCAAGCCCTGGCTGTCCAGGTAAGTCCAATGTTGCACTGAGGACATGTTGAGGAGAAGTCCTACTCTGAAAAAAGGAGAATGAGCTTGACAGGGGAGATGGGGTGTTAGAGCAAAAGATTAAGGCAAGGACCGAAACTTCTCGTACATGCATTCAGAGTGGAGTATAAACAGTTTCTGTGATGAAGCATTGACAAACCGTGAACACTCAAACATGCTGCACCATTCAGAGGCAGACATACCTTCTTGCTCTTTGGTTAATGTATGTAATATACTCTTCCCACTACGGCAACAATGCGCTGTATCTCGTCCTTCATTCTCATTTGTGTACTCCATCCTCCTTTTCCTGATCCTTCTGGCAGAGCCATGTGTTTTCCACAGTTCCCCTTTTTCATGGACACTGAACATATTGTTATTATCTCTGTGGCACTAATTGCTTGAGCTGCTACAACCTCTGCATGTGTTGCTGGAGTCCTTCTGTCAGCTTCTTGACAAGCACTTTAGTTATGTCATCAAGAAAATGGTCAGATGAACTCTTGAAACTGGTTAAAATTTAGTGATCTTTGAACTGACAAGATGCACCCCAGAGTCCTGAGGGAATTGGCTGATGTAGTTGCCAAGCCACTCTCCATGATATGTGAAAAGTCATGGCAGTCAGATGAAGTCCCTGGTGACTGGAAAATGGGAAACATTGTACCCATTCTTAAAAAGGGTAGAAAGGAGGAACCTGGGAAGTACTGACCTGTCAGCCTCACCTCTGTGCCTGTGAAGATCATGGAATGGATCCTGAAGCACATGAAGGACAGGAAGGTGATTTGAGACAGCCAGTGTGGCTTCACCAAGGGCAAGTCCTGCCTGACCAACCCAGTGGATTTCTATGGTGGAGTGATTACATCAGTGGACAAGGGAAGAGCTACAGATGTCATCTATCTGGACTTCTGTAAGGCCTTTGACATGGTCCCACACATCATTCTTCTCTTTAAATTGGAGAGGTAAGGATTTGATGCATGAACTGTCCAGTGGATGAGGAATTGGTTGGATGGTCGCATCCCGAGGGTAGTGGTCAATGGCTCAATATCCAAATGGAGATCGGTGACAAGTGGTATCCCTCAGGAGTCCATATTGGGACCACTACTATTCAATATCTTCATCAGTGACACAGACAGTGGGATTGAGTGCAACCTCAGCAAGTTTTCAGACAACACCAAGCTGAGAGGTGCAGCTGACATGTCTGAGGGAAGGGATGCCATCCAGAGGGACATGGACAAGCTTGAGAATTGCACCCATATGAACCTCATGAGGTTCAACAAGGCCAAGTGCAACCCCCAGTATCAATACAGGCTGGGGGATGAAGGGATTAAGAACAGCCCTACTGAGAAGGACTTGAGGGTACTGGTGGATGAAAAGCTGGACATGAGATGGCAATGTGCACTTGTAGCCCAGAAAGCCAACCATACCCTGGGCTGTATCAAAAGAAGCATGGCCAGCAGGTTGAGGGAGGTGATTCTGCCCCTCTGCTCTGCTCTTCTGAGACCCCACCTGGAGTACTATACACAGCTTTGGAGCCTTCAGCACAGGAAAGGCATGGACCTGTTGGAGCAGGTCCAGAGGAGGGCCACAAAGATGATCAGAGGGCTGGAATGCCTCTCCTATGAGGAGAGGTTGAGAGAGTTGGGGTTGTTCAGCCTGGAGAAGACTAGAGGGAAACATTACTGAGGCCTTTCAGTACTTAAAGGGGGCTTATAAGAAAGATGCAGACAAACATTTTAGCAGTGCCTGCTGTGATAGGACAAGGGGTAATGGCTTTAAACTAGAAGAGGGAAGATTTAGACTAGATATAAGGAAGAAATTTTTTACAATGATGGTGGTGAAACACTGGCACAGGTTTCCCAGAGAGGTGGTAGATGCCCCATCCCTGGAAACATTCAAGGTCAGGTTGGACAAGGCTCTGAGAAACCTGATCTAGTTGAAGATATCCCTGCTCATTGCAGAGGGGTTTGACTAGATGATCTTTAAAGGTCTCTTCTGACCCAAAATGTTTTATGATTCTATGAACTGTGGTACCTCATGCTTCTGAGACAGTACTGAAAGATGAGGGTAAGTTTAGGCAAGAGAATCTGCCTTTTGCTTTCTTCATTTGGATGACAGCTGCATCTGACCTTGTTTATTGTAACACTTTTAATGTACAGCAAATAATTATGATGGTGAGTGCGAGTGTGAGGTGATTCTTCATACCCCACCAGTGTTTCACTGAGGGTTGGGTGAATACATGATGCTGATTTTTCTTTTTTGCCGCTTACTAAACCATAGTCAATATCTGCTAAAGAAGAGCATAGATATCTTCCAATACAGGCATTTGTCACAGGAATTTGAAAAAGGAATGAGTTTGGTTCATGCTAGGTTTCACTCAGAGGGGTAGGTTGGTGCTCAATCAGTGCATCTATGTTAGCAACTTAGTGGTCTGGAGAAGTGATTGTCTAGGTGCAAATTTACCTTCTGTCTGTTCTTGGAATCTTGCAGCACACACGTGAGTGCACCCCATGAATGGAGGTTGAAGCCAGTCCCTGGAGCTCCATCCAGAGCACTCCACCAACAGTGGTGCAAGGTACCTCCAGGTACCTCCAAAAGGGGGAAAAGACACCTTCGCTATGTCCTTCAGCAGTTCACACTCTATGCAAGTGCACAATTCTGTTAGTAATGTCAAAGCTGTACAGAAATCTACTTTGCATTGCTATGTGCACCTTGGACAGGCAGCTGCTATCAACTACACTACACAACACTACATTGTGTTGTGAAATAGGTCCAATATGCTGTCAATGTTGTGCCACAGTCCAAACACCCACAAATGACTTCAACAGTGGGGTAATTTAATGTTGCCAAAAAAATTAAAACAAAGTGCATGCTTGACTGTAGTCAAAACATCATCCCTCTGGTAACAACCACTTCGATTACGAAGCAATGATCGCTTTCATTAATGTTGTTACATTACAGACAACGAAGTTTAACCCTTACATTTTTACTAATTTCACGTACCTACACAGCTCTGGTGATTGTTACCTGTTAAAGCACCTTCCATTGTTGCAGGACAAGCTGTGTTTTGG
>NW_009648244.1:563291-589306 GCF_000708025.1 Charadrius vociferus | reverse complement strand
TTTTTTTTTTTTTTTTAAACTCTCTCTCACCACTGGATCCTGCTCTTTTTCCTTGCTACTGTCTATTGTGATAGAAACTGTCTCCCTAACAACCATATGGCTGGACCTTGGACTGTGGAAGGCTACCTCTATCTCCTGATCATAACCTAATTGGGTTTGACACATGTACAGAAACCACGAGCTTGTGTTGAATGCTTTATTTAGGTAACCTATGTATTACTTATCAAAAAATATGTAACAGTAAATAAAGATGTCAAAAGGCTTGCATTTCTCCATCTAAGCCTTAGTCCTTCCTTGTGTGTTTTCCACATGTTCCCCTCAGTCCTGTCCCACTTCCTTCCTACTAGAAGAAAAAGATACTCAGCAACTGCTGCTTGTCTCCCACCCTTTCTTCTCCAGGCAAAGGGTTTTAACAGGTTTAAGTTTCTTTGATCCTGACCTTAGAAACATCCATCTATAACATATCTGGAGCCAGGTGGTAGACATTTCACTATTAGCTGTCCCCATTCTTAAAGACTTCTAGCTACCCTCTCTAGAAGATGTTCATCTTTGTCATGATTCTATTTAGTATTTGGGTTTCTTAACAGTATCCTTTATTTCTGTATAATCGAACAAAAAAACCACACAGATAAAATTAGGTACTTATGATAGTCATGAAAATAATAGATATCTCATTCTTCACAGCAACCAAATGAATATGAAGTGCTTCGCACACTGCAACCTTACAATCTGGATATTACACAAGTAAAAATAAATGCACACACCCATAAAACTAGTAAAACTGGCTGTTGCAGCTACACATAGTTCCTTGTGTTCATTAAAATTCTATCTTTATTGAGCTTATCTTGATTGGCATGCAGATCAAAGTGAAAACGTAATAAATAAAAGAATATACATAATGGAATCCATGGAAAGAAGCTATTCAGAAGATAATTCCAGAAGGTAAATTGCAATGCAGTATTAAAAACAACAGTGCAGAAGCATTTGAAACATAACACGTCATACACTGTTGAAGGGCCGGATCCTGAGGCCATTACTCACTTGCGTAGACACACTGACTTCAAAAGAATTACTCACCGTGAGTAAAGACAGTTGGAGTACGACTAAACAAGAGAGTATTAGCTCCTTTGGTGCAGCTGCGTAGCTGAACAACAGCTCTGTGTGAGCATGATCCCATTGGTGATACCCAGCTCAGTCCATTACGGTGGCTCCGACCCCGTGCTGGGATGTGGTGAGCGTGCCTGCGTAGGGCAGGGGAACCCTGATCAAATGCAAAGTGGGAGCACAAATACACATAAATATGAAGTGAATATGTTTTCCTTCAGTTGTGCGCACCTGTGGTGCTTATGAAAATAATTTTCTTACTTTGCTAGCTCTGGCTGGCCTTGCACAGCCCATATGTGGAAAAGTGAGCTGGATCAGCCTCATCTCATCCATTATTAAGCAAATAGTTGTTCTTTGCTGAACTGGGCCCGGATTTCCATAGCTAAATTTTTATAGCTGTTTAAATGTATGGAGAAAGAGCAGTTTGACTTTCAGATGTCACGGATTAATTTCTAGGACAAGCAACAAAGAACAAAATTCTTTTTCACCTTAAATTGTTAATTAGAGTATTTTGACGCAGTCGTAGGACATGAACTTAAGACTTCTTAACGTCATTTTATTGAAATTTTTATTGGCACAATTACACAAGTGAGATAAGGGATGATTTACAAGGTTAGTCACAAAAGGTGAACAAAACAGAAACTAGATGACAGATTCTAGACAACAGAAACTAGAAGATAGGGTCTCTATATCATGGTTTATTGAACAGAATTAGATCAATTCAGAGTATGAGAAAGAATATGTAGGAAAAAAAAATTACAAAAGAGAGGCCTATGACAAAGATTTCTTAAATAAATTTAGAAACCTAACTGGCATCAGTGACTGCTGTTCACTTCCTCTGTCTGAGCACTGGGAACCAACAAAAAGATCTGGGTATGCCAGATTTTGCTTTTCTGGAAAATAAAATTGAGGGAAAATTTCTCCCACTTTGGTCTTTCATCCCTTTTATGTTTGAGTATTCTTATTACATACGCAGTATAACCAAGAATTAGCCAGGCTGTCGTGCCATAAGGATGAGTTTCAACAGAGAAAAACATTTGTCTGTGGTTACAGACTGGCTCTCTGGGAAAAAAACCAAAACAAAAACTGGTTGCGGCAGTACGTACTGGAACTTCTGAAAGAAAAGCATGAGGTTAAGTTTACCTGTCTGCTACCACTGCCTAGAGTGTTTTCCCAGGTCTCAGCTAGTTTATAACATATGGTTACCTGTAGTCATGTGAAAGTGTTTTCAACCAGCCTGGTGAATTATTGGCAGCCACTACTGTTTTACATAAAAAACATTTCACGCTATTTTGAAGTAGTAGGAGGCAGCATCCCCTTCCTCAAAACACTGGTAGATGTTTTGAACCAAATCCACTACCTCTTTGACCTAATTTTACGTTCATATGACTCAATCGATTCCAGCAGTATTACATCCATGTGTCGTTTTGGAACAAAATACTGTAGTCAGTCAGTCCCCTTTGCTCCTTTCTTCTACATTTTTCCACTGTCACCGTGAGACATCCAAGGAAATTTTCCACATCTGAGAGCTTTCTGAATAAGCAGTGGAAGATATTGACATCCATAAAACCCTGACAAGCATCTCAGAGATGATGATGTCTATAATACTGGAAAAATGCCACCCAGATTACTTCGATACATATTTTTTTTCTTTTTCTTTTTTAGATTTTTGAGCAAAACTAAATCCAATTCCAATAGCTGAGCGGAGCCTTGTCTTTAAATGAAAGTGTCTCCCCCAGCTCACTGAAGCTCCCAACTAACTGACACGGAAGCTGGCTGTATTATGTGGGCTTCAGGCCATCCTCAGCACAATCAGTCTTCATCAAGCTGAAACTTGCTGTGTTTAGGCAGGTTGGGATTTCTAAACAGGTTGTTCAGCCCTGTTTTCTATGCTCAGTTGCCCAAGGATTTGTTTTCTTCCAAGAGCAACAACAAGGTATTTGGCTTACAAAAGCTTTGAAAGAGTCTATAATTTTGAGAGATTTTTCTAGCCTTAAAACGGGCAGTTCCACTGGGACAGGCACCAGCTTTCAAGATGGAAGGGGCTCTGCAAACTACGAAGGACTCGCGGGCTGTTACCAATGACTTTTCTCCTGAAATTGTGACCTTTCAGGTATGCTGTGACAGGGCAGCAGTTTGACGGGATCTGGAGGTCTAACTGAGGACACTTGAGGAAAGATTCCTCTTGAGTGTTACCCCCGTTTTAGTTGATCATATTCATTAATAAGGGACTTAGACCCTAGAAAGGGCTTGACTCTATCTACTTCAGCCTAAATAACGATTAATATCCTTTCATGCAATGTATATGTTTGCATGGTATTTGATGGTGTGGGACTTTGGTACAAAACGGTAATAAAATGCTTTTCCAGCATGTCATGTTCAAGTAAATATATATTTACTTGAAAAGAAAAAAAAAAAAAAGAAAAAAGAAGACCCAAGACCCACAGAGGATGTAAACTAACAAGTCTTTTGGCATCTCTTCAAAACCAGTGAATAATAACAGTCCATGCAAAGTATAGTTGCTTCCCAGAAAGGGAAAAAATCCAAACCAAGCATACGTTCCTATAAGTATATATATATATCTCTCCTATAAAGATGGAATGAAGGGTCCATCTGAATCATCATTACAGATCAATACAATGTAGATCATGGAAGGCTTTCTTTTGCCATATGACCTGTATATGCTAGAGACTGTTCTTAATGTAATATGTTGAGCTACACATTTAAGCAGCACTGTATGAATAAAAGATACATAAAAATCTAACATATTCAACTTAGCAGTTATCTTCAGTGACAGAGTCAGCCTTGTGCCTGTAGACTCCTAAAAATTCTTAGATATTCAACAGCTATGCTGTCTTCACAAGCTTTATACTACTGTAGTACTTCAAAGAAAAAGAAATGAATATCCCAGAGTTTTTAGACAGGGGTTTCAAAAACTGCCAGTAGCATGCGCTTACAGAATTTCTAGTGGTAGCCATAGACTTACGTCTTCAGATCTACACAAGTCCATGGTACTCTGTATACATCATGTCTGCTGGAAATGTCATGCCAGTCCTAATGTTTTTTTTTTCTAGCTTCAAATTCCAAACAAGAGAGGAATTCAGAGGTGTTAAATGCCACACGGAGTGCCTAGAAAGAGACAGTCCTTGCTGCAAAATGTTTGGGAGGTTGCAAACATAGGAGGAAGAAAGTACCGTTATCCTCGTTTTATAAGTACGGGCATTGAGACATGAAAGGACGTGAATCTGTTATTCATGGAAAGATTATCATTGACTTCAGTGGGTGTAGTATCAGCCCTATAGCGGTATGAAACTTGGCTTCTAATTACGTTAGGCCCACGTAGGCTTAGTTTCAGCCACAGTTCATTTTTATCGTCAGGTTGTTAACCTGCAAACCAAAGGTATTTCAACTGCTGACAGAGTCTGACTTGTGGTTCTAGGCTCCCAGGATGCTTGACTAAGAGAAACCCATGTCCAGTCACGTTTCGTTTGTGCTCAAAGTGTTTGGCTTCCATCAATGGCTTGGGATGGCCTGGTCTCTGCAGATTAAGAGGAAATAATGTATGACGCACGGGCTTGTCTCACTCACTTCAAAGTGTGAGCAACAGTGACTCACCCACCTCCGCAGACATCTTTAAACCCTGTGCTGAGTTTCCTATTTTTCTTCTTGTGTCATAGATAGCTTTGCTGGCGTTTGTTTTCTCCAGCCTACATTCACCGGCTTTGCAGAATTTTGAATGCAATCTGGCAATGAGGTTGGGCTTTTTTTTTTTTTTTTTTTACGGTGCCTTTGGGTTCCCATATTCTTTCATAGTTTACTTAACCAAACAGCATGTGTTTAAGTTTCTCAGTAACTCCGGGTGTTACCAAATAAGAATAATCTGCATAATATCTACGTGAAAGGGAGCCTTGTTATTCACACTTCCTTATCATCTTGTCCCAACAGACAGCTGCTGTCACTGTTTGCCCTTTTCAGTGGAAGTGGGCTAAATTCATCCTAGTCACAGACGGGGGTAGGTGGCTGTGGTGCAGTCCCCATCCATTTGGAATATGGCATGTTAGATTGAGTTATTCTTTCACAGAGCAGAGAAGCTTATTGAACAGAAAAGGTTAATTAACCTAACTTTGGACCGAACTGATCCATACAGGACATCAGCTGGGACAGGAAAAGCTTCCGTAAGTTCTTCAAAATACACTTCATTAGGAATAACATGAAAAAACCCCAATAATTACCTTGTTATAAAAGTCTTGCCAGATAACACCACGGCTTCACCAGGAAGGATTTATCAGCTCTTGTGCTTGCAGTCTGATGCCAGAATTCAGTGAACGTGGGTCATCCCTGGCTGTGTAGGCTGTCGATCCTGTAGGCTAGTATGCAAAAAGTGGATATCACCACCACCACCACTGCTTCTCCTACACCACTGTTTTTGAATTAAAGTGATTGTGGCAGCTCTGCCCTGTGCTGAACCCAGTGCTGTTGATACGCATTAGACATGATCTAAGTACGCCTAGAAGATTGGGATCCTTGGGGGCCTTAGGCAATGGAATACCTACTTTGTAAATCCAAATGCACTTGGGGAAATGGCAGTCTACATATTTAGTTCAGTCAAGGTGTCAATGGTGCAATTTTAACCATCAAAGTAAATTTTGTAATGGAAATTTTGAGCACTTTAGTGGGGCAAACGTTATTGGGAAAAATCACTTTTCTCTTACTTTGATGAAAACCTTCTTGGTTGCACCGTAAATGCTTAGGTGCTTTATTTGAATCTTGCTGAAGGCACCTGCCTGTCTGAGCTTCAGCTCTCCTGGGTGTCCAGAGCTCTGCTTTGGCACATGACCAGAACAGTTTAAGCAGCCTGATAGTATCTCCCACCTAAGAAGCTAGGCATTCCTCTGCTGAAGTCTCCTGGGGGGGCTCAAACCTGCAGACACTCTCAAAAAACACCAAACACACACCCAGAATGCTCCTTGGAAAATGCTTTGTGGGTGCTTTTTTAGAACAGACAGTGGAGGAGGATCTGCCACCCACCGTTCATACAATATTCTGTGGTTAAGCCATCCACTTAAGAAGTTAGACGCAGATTCAACACTTTGCTCTCACTGAACGGGTTGAAACCAACTTTTCTCCAAGGAAAATGTCCTCCCCAGGGGTGACATTGTTTAGAGGGGGAGACATGGTGTTTCATGCACACTCTCTACTCTTCCACTTGAAGTCGTTTTACGGTGTAGCAGAAAATTCAAAAGTCGCTGGACAGACACCTCCACAGAGATACATTTTTCTATAGCCTGCACAAAGTAGGTTTGGGCAGAACTTCGAGGCCTGTTTATACACTTTCTGGTCAACACCATTTCAATTCAACTCAGACAAGTAGAAGATGTGACACTTGAAAGGCTGCAAGAAATTAATTCCTGGTCTCCCACTTTGTTCTCTACAGCTTTACTTGTACTAAACAGGCAGCAACGTCTCCATCAGAAGTATGCTTTTGGAATAGAGGAGATGTAGGCACCTACATACAGGTCTGGTCTGTGAATGCGAAGTAAGACATGTCTTGACCTTTGTATTTGCTGTAAAGCATCTGAAAGTGCCTGGATTTTGAGTATGGTGAAAATGTAGATTTGAATCCTGTCTTGGGGCACCTAACCTTCCCTATGCTGTGTACGTATGTAAAGTCTCATACATAGATTCTGTTTTCTACTTGAATGGCCAGCCACACGGGCTACAACTGTCCTTAGTTTTTGTTATCCTTGAAAAGACTTAATAATGCCAATTTGAGTTCCTTTTCATGTTAACCAACAGCCCAGTAGTTCTTTCATTTAGTGATATAATTTTGCTGTTTCTAGGTCCGCTTGTCTTTCTGGACCACTATATTTCTCACTTAACCTCAATTGTATTTGATCTGTTTCAAATCACTCACAATGGCAAGGACGTTCTATTCTACTATATCTATGGCTTCTGCCTTTTCTCTTTCTCATGGATGTATTTTTTTTTTTTCTTCTAAGCAAACACTGAAATGGATTCTTGGTGGGGAGTGTGAGGTCTTTAGATCCCTGCCAAAGCAGAGGAAACCCTAGGGAAATGCAGAAAGCAGGAAGGGTTAGGCAGACAATGCTCTGGGTTTTGATATCCAGTGGAAGCTCTGTCTCTGAAGTGATGGTGACTGCAGAAGGTGGCAACAGCACAGGAAGGTCACATTTGTCCAGGGAAAGGAAGGGTTTGCAGGAGCTGGGAAGCTTGGAGCAAAGGAGTTCAGGTGAGAGACAATGGGTGAGAGGTCAAGTTGGATAGACAGGAAAAACGGGGGTTTGAGTTGCTGGGAATTTGGGGGTTAGTCTGGAAGGATGAGAAAGGGTATGTGGGAAATTCAAGTGGGACAGATTTTCCTGTGTAAGTGTGGAGGAAAGGTCAGGAGAAGTCAGGACCTAGGCGATAGTTAAGAGAGCAAAGTGTAAGATCTGAGAATTGTGCCAGGGGAAGAAATTTCCCCTCAGAAAAAGGACAACAGATGTATTAGGAGTTGGTGGAGGCCTTTGAGAAAATACAGTGACTAGAAGCTGAATGCTTTGGAGGAAAAGAGGCTCTGAGATCAGCCTGAATGGAACTAGGGGAATAGAGGCAGTCTCTCATCTTCCCGTCTTTACTGCTTCCACCTCCAGAGTCCTCAAAATTCCTGCATGGGAGAAGCAATGAGTACAAAGGACAACAACCTCTTCCTACATCCTGCATCAGCCTTTGATTTTGAAAGGACAGAGCTGTGTAAAGGTAGTGATTGTGTGGGTAACCTTTTATGTCTCTGTGTGATTTGTTCCAGTACAAAAACTAGAGCAGTTGTGGCGTCTCCATCCATGGAGGACTCCAACACTCAGCTGGAAAAAGCCCTGGCTCAGCTGATCCAATATTTGCGATAGTTCCACTTTGAACTGGGAGATGCTGTAGGTGACCTCCAGAGCTCCCTTCCCACAGGGCTTCCCATGGGCCCTGGTTCTAGGAATCTAGAAAGCTTTTAGTCGTAGAGGCATCCTTACCTTTGACACCTTACACTATACCAGCCTCTTTCCATTTCCCTTTATTTTTGATCAAAATGACAGATACGTGTGTCTGCGTTATCCCATAATGTCGATGTTCCCATAGGCTCGCAATAATGTATTCTGAGTTCACATTTCTATAACAGAAAACAATATGATTCAGAGAATACAAAGAAGACCACCCAAGGGATCATATGCTGCTTGCTGAATTCATCTTGTAGTTCAGGTGTCCTTCTAATCTCTCAATTTTGTCCCTCAAAATCATCACTTGACCTGCCTGTAGGCCAAAGGGCAAGTTGACTTTTCTTCTTTCCAGATCCTGTTAAAGGCCATTTTTGAAGGCATAAATGCATTTTGCTGAAGAATAAAACCACACCTTTTCCTGTATGAATTGGTAATACAGCTCCTTTGCAGTGCCCACAGCTGAAGCTGGTGGGATGATTCAGATGAAATGGCCTTTGCTCTCTAATGACATAGAAGATTTTGAAGAATCAGAAAGGTTTTTCTTATGCTTCCTACCAAAACAAAACCCCTTTCCAAGCAGGGTAGGTAGGACAAAGTAGGAAAAATTACACTGTTTTGTTGATCTGTTTTGGAAACCAGGAGGTATGAGGTAGTGCCTGAGCCTGCACTTGATCCCTTCAACTTCAGTCACACCGCTGAGGCACTGGTGTTATAGCCCAGCCACTGCGGCTCCCTCTGCTCTTGTGGAGCCACCATGTCTCCCTGCCACCCTGAGAAAGTGCCTGTCTTCCTCCTGCGACATCAGAGGGAGTCTAAGGTGACTAACCCCCTAATTTACATGCCTCATGTAGGTGATTAACGTTAGGTAGGATGAATTGTGGCTGCAGTGTATCATTGAAACATCTTACCTTATTTTCCAGATCAAAGTATCTCGTGTTTTTGCTCTGATGAAACAGTTTGGTACTTAACAAGAGGAGCACGTAAACATTCGACATACTAATTAGAGAAGCCAGCTCTTTACTGTATCTTTCCATTATCCTGCAATCCTGTTTCAACTAATATGTTATGGCATGTGTTTTATTATGGACTTCCACAATCAAGCCATAAAATTAAGTAAATATCTGAAACTGTAGTTATATACATGATATTATTAACAATAAGAAATTTTGAGTTGGGTTGACATCAGAATACCCTTCCAAGTAAATTTTTAAAATAAAAATGTAAAAATTTTTATTCTGTGGCAATTCTTAAATTGTTTGGTTTAGTTGTGACTCAGAACCAAAATCAATTTTGAAATTATATTTAACACAAACTGTGGTCACAGTTTTAACCAGCTTTTCTGTCCCAGCAACAAAAGAGCCATTCAGCTATCAATTCTCATCTTCAAGACTGAGTGGAGGGTTGGAAAGTAATAAGAAATTCCAGTGGTCTTTGCTCATAGTGGGTCAATGGACTGCACTGCACTACCACTAAACTGTTGGATACTACCCAAATCATTTGGCTTTAAGATGCAGAAGTAAGCTAAGTGTTTAAGGATATGATGAATACTCTTTAGAAAAGTTCTAGGTCAACATATTCTAAATGGATAATAAGTATGGCTGTTTACCAAAGCGTTTTCTAACAATAGTAAGAAAGTCACCAGAAACTTATTCAACCTTAAAAAAAAAAAATAAAAAAAGAAAAAAAACTTATATTGGTTTGAATGGAATATGAGCTGAAGAACACACACAAAAAATCCATTTATGATATTGTTTGACTATGCAGTGTGCAACTAAAAATGTTATGATTGTTTGCAGAGTATCTACTATTAAACTAAACAAAAGCATGCTGTGACTTGATTGACCTATGTATCAGTGCATGCCAATCTATTTGAGTTATTTCACAGTTTGGGAACATTCTCACATAATCCTATATGTATGCTTACTGCATTTGGTTTTTGAGTTAACTTGCCCTTCTATTGAATAGTACACGTAATCTCCTATTTTCAGCCATGAAAACAATTTATAAACAGTGATTCTCAGTAAAAAAGCATCTCTGCTGCTTGTCGTTGGAAGGGGGCTGTTAGTGATACCACCAAATTTCTTGTAAAAGTCCACTTTATCTGAGCAGCAAGAAATCTCTCATGTGATGTTAAGAGGAGATATTGTGGTTTTATTTCAGATAACAGATTCGAGTCAGCAGTGGACTGTGCTCAGGACTATGTAATCAAGGCTGTTTGTAAGTTGAGAAACATTGCAGGCACATGCAGAGGAGGTGGCTTGGCATTTGGCAGGAATCTCCATCCTGCAACTGTCAAATCCACAATCACAGTCCATCATGCAGAATAATGGCTTCCTCCTTCCTGTTCGCTCCACGGTCTAAGCACGACTTTTCATCTTGAATGCATCCAGTCTTTCACACATGTTTTATTTTATTGTACACAATCAGAGACACACTACAGTATCATTAGAAAGTAAATATTTATTAGTCTTCATTAACAGAAGTACTCCCTGTATTAGCACATAATACTTGAAAGCAACCATTTATTTTACGTTATGATATACGTTGTGGTGTGACAACAGATGACGATTGTTGATTTTTCAACAATGGTCACTGCCGGGGTGAATGAATACAAGGCTATGAGATAATCCTTACTCCTACTTACTTGTCTGTCATGAAAAAGGGAGGGAAATAGGAAAAAAAAAGCAGAATTCCATTTCAGTATTTATCAGTAAGTATTCAAGGTATTCCTGAAAAGTCTCCAGCCCTGACAAAATAGAAATGTTTAGCACCTACAGAAAAAAAATTCACCCAAATATCTAAAAGTGCTTTAAATGTTATATGTTTCTGGTAGCAAATATATTAATATAATCAAATTATTTTATTTTTTTTTACCTCTAATAACAATAAGTAACATTTAGTATTCCCTAGCAGGAACTGCCTTAAAAAGAAACCGTTGATATACTCCAGGTTCTTAGCGAAATGAAAGCTTAGAAAGATGAATGTATTTATCAGCAGTCTCCAGGAAGTTAATTTTATGCTGAGTTAGAATGCTATGACTGGAAGTAAATAATTTTCCAGTGCTAAGATACTTTATTTTGCTTTTCAGTGCTAAGACACTTTTTTTTCGCTTGATGCTTTTGGGATTGAAAGCAGGATTCCTCTGAGCTGTTTGCAAATTAGGGTCTGAAGGTGAATTAGGAAACAAATGTGTTTCTTGAGTAAGATTAAGTCAGTGCATGAGCAGGGAAACAGGAAGGATCATAAACCAGAGAGACCAGTTCAAACCAATTTTCACATAACTCCTCCCTTTAGTAATATTACTGTAAGTTACAAATATTACATCATCAGAACAAATGATTATTTGCTAATCCATGATTCAGAAGGCCGACCATTGTTAAACAGCATCCTTTGGAATCTAGTTAACCCTTCGTGCTCCATTTACTACATCACCGAATGTAAAGATGCAAAGAAGCTATGAATGAAGGGTGCCAAGAAGACAGTGACTGTGAAATGGGTAAATTACATATACAGTCCTTTATACAGAGAACTGGCAAAAGGGGGCAGAAAATCAAACCTGGCACAAGAAGCCATTAGTACAGTCATAGAACAAGTCCAGTGCAAAAATCTCACCATAACCCTGTTTGGTTAATGTATTACATCGCTGACAATTGATTTTCTAGAGGCTGTGCTGAACTTCTCCTGAAGAACGTTAATTATGATAACTTCTTTGATGTACATCTGCAACTTGGGGAATGGACTTGGGCAGCTACAGTTGTATCATATAAAGATGCTGATAGCCACATTGGCCCAGACCTCTAATTTTTTTTCTATCCCAATGAATACTCCTGTTAGAGGACAGAAATACCTCTGGAGATTAATGGATGTATACAGTGTACAAAGGTGTCCCAGGAACCACAAGCAGAACATACTACTAAAATCATAAGATAGGAGAAGAAGCTGTTTAAGGACATGACCTTATTAGTGTTTTAGTTTGGGCTGGAAGTGCCATTTTGAGGGGAATCTCCTGACTGCCACTACCTAGTATAGAATCATAGGACAGTTTGGGTTGGAAGGGACCTTTAAAAATCATTTAGTCAAACCCCCTCTGCAGTGAGCAGGGACATCTTCAACTAAATCAGGTTGCTCAGAGCCCTGTCCAACCTGACCTTGAATGTTTCCAGGGATGGGGCATCTATCAATTCTCTGGGCAACCTGTGCCAGTGTTCACCACCCTCAGTGTAAAAAATTTCTTCCTTATATCTGCTCTGAATCTACCCTCTTTTAGTTTAAAGCCATTACCCCTTGTCCTATCACAGCAGGCACTGCTAAAATGTTTGTCTGCATCTTTCTTATAAGCCCCCTTTAAGTACTTAAAGGCCTCAGTAACATCTCCCCAGAGCCTTCTTTTCTCCAGGCTGAACAACCCCAACTCTCTCAGCCTGTTCTCATAGGAGAGGTGTTCCAGCCCTCTGATCATTTCTATGGCCCTCCTCTGGACCTGCACCAACAGGTTCACGTCTTTCCCGTGCTAAGGGCTCCAAAGCTGTGTGGGGTCTCACGAGAGCAGAGCAGAGGGGCAGAATCACCTCCCTCAACCTGCTGGCCAGTGAAACATTGGTTTGCATCATGGAGCCTCTCAAAGCATGCAAACTGGATTCCTTTTGGATGACACCAACTAGAAAATATGCTCTAGAAGACTACTTAATACCCTTGAATTGCTAATGGAAATTCAGTCCACAGGACCAAACTAGAACTAGTCTGACGTCAAACCCCTGAAATGTGTGCGGTGTACACATCATTCCTCAACACCTACTCCCATTGCTCTGTATTTGCTAATGGAGATGTGGCCTTACATACCTCAGGTTTTGAGAGGCTCACTGCAGAGCTTTGAGTGAAGTCAATATATGGTCCAGAACCACCTCATTGCAATTTGCAGCTATTCCATTTGACTGCGATATGAGTGGGACAGTGCCCTTTAAAATTTTGTCTGCTGTCTTAGAAAGATGTGTTGTTGTTATAGCCCTGAGAGCCTTTAGCAATGTCCATTTATTTTGGTCACTTGTGGGTGAGCATTCTCCAATGCTCTGTTGAACATAATTAGGCTACAGATGGTGCTGATTGTGGTTTTCTCCATAGCACCTAATTTCCTTTTCAGTTTGGTTTTTTTTTTTTTTTTTTTTCATGTCTTGGTTTACTTAGCTCTTGCTGGTGTTCAGAATTAAAAACACAGGAAGAGTATTGAAGGGTCCTGAAAATCATACGTTTCTTTTTAGAGAAAGTTCCTGTGGACACTTGAGCGTTAGTTAATTTCCTTGGGGCAGAGTAAGCACTGTGTGTGCAGATCCTCTTGACTTTGTGTTTTATTGGTTGTTTTATTTATGCCAGATAGTAATGGATTACATTGATGTAAGTGGCTGTACAAAAGATGTAAATTACTTTCACTTTCTGTCTACAAATGATAGGGGATTCTTCAGTCTATGAATAAGGATTTTAAGTATCATTGCCAAGAAAAAAGCATCTTATGAGAAGGACATCTGAATTCAGAATAGTCCTAAATAAGTCAGGATAGGTTAGTTCAAGAAGTCTTCATAAGCCCCAAAACAGACAAGTGTCTGTTCCACTCAAGTTCGAGTGTGCAGTATTCAGCTCAGACTGAGTTATGGTGTCTGCAGTGTAGATACCTGCACCTCAATTAGGTGTTAAGCTCCTATTAAAGTTAATGGAGAGTTTGAAAGTTGCCTAAGCACAATCTTCTAGTGCCATTTGAGATGCCATCAAGAGTATGAGATATCTGCATGAAGCCTGCAGGTAAGATACAAGACCTAGGGGTGACCCATGCTCTTCCGGAGCAGGCTAAGGGTGACAACACACAAAATCTAACACATCAATAAGACATCTATGTTTAGGAAACTGAATTGGATCTGAGCTTTCCCTTGTCTCTAATGGTAACTTGGATAAGCTCAGATATAAACACCTGTGTTGCACAGCTTAAATTCAGGCAAGCTGAATTCTACCCAATATCTCATAGTGAATGCAATGGAAGTGGTAAACAAGTGCTGGCAGTGTGAAGAATAGCCCTATTCAGAGGGAAGAAAGGACAGAGGTAGGTTGTGGTACTATTAATGAACAGGAATGGCATATTTACATGTTCTGGAAATAGAACTGTGCAAATAATGGATTTTGGGGTTTGGTGGTTGAACTGAAAGTTATACAATAAATTCCTTTCAGTTAACCTGAAATAGATTTTTTTTTGTGCGTGTGTGTGTTAACTCATACAAGGAACATGTGTCTCATCTGGTTTGTTAATGACCAAGAACTAGATTTATTTGTAGCCTGTAGCCATAGGTTAAGCATGGTAGCTATATTCCTGTAGCTATGGATTAAAAAGCTTAGAAAGGATGCTGGGCAGGAACCACAGGATCATGAACTGAAAATTACCATGCAGCGATATGACAGGAAATAATAAACAATCTTATTTCACAGCATGACTGGATAGCTTATCTGCTATATTACATATTTTATGGGTTCTACTCTGCAACTTTTACTTTGGATTGCATTCACTTGAAGTGCCACAATACTTATTCACCTATGTGAGTGAGCACAAGTGATTCATCATGCAAAAAGATTGTGAAACGGGACAGTATCTCTTATGTATCTATGTGTTCACCCGTCTCCAAAATAATCATCCAAACCTCATCATTTGAAGGGTATATGAGGCAGATTCTTATGCTCTGACATCAGATTTAGACCTGAAAGTTTGTCTGGTTTAATTATATTCTTAATCTGGTAAAAGATGTCAGTTTAAACACGCTATCACAGTTTTGGAAGTACTGAAACTGCTGCAGGTTATGCCCATCCAGGATCTAGAATAAGCTATAATAGCATTAAAACTTACGTGCCAGCATAACTGTATTTGCACCAGAGCGCATAACTGTACTCATAAAGCTGCTGGGTTTTACCTACTCAAATGAATGAAATGAACTGACTTTGAGTCCTGATCAATGCAAACAATCTATGTGAAAAAAAAAAAAAAAAAGGAAAAATACTTGTGATATTAAGTTCATACCCATGAGCAGTTTAAAGCTACAAATGTTTAGGAATATATAAGTTGAATTTTTCAAAGTAGATACATGTTGATACTTCATATTATTACACAGAAAGTCGTGCAGTTGGCAGCAGAAGTTGCTTTTGCTTAAAAAAAAAAGTTATATTAATATTTACTTGATTGCCTGATAAATGTAATACTACAAAAGAATATTGCAAAACCTCAGAGGCTTGGCATGCTTTTCAATGTGGGTGGAAAAATGTTGTGCCGAAGCCAAGCTGGAATGAATCATGAAACTGTAGCATAAAAATTATACTAGAAGATCTATTTTTTTTTTTTTAAATGACAGCTAGAATAATAAAGCTGTGGGTCTTACAAGTATATGCAACATAAACATTTTGCTGGAATAATATTGGATAGTATATTATACAGGACAGGCTTTGATTGCAAGGACAGCAGTAGGGTTTTGGCCTTCATTCACAATTTTAGCCCCTGAACTGAGGTGTTGAAGTTAGGAGTCCCATCACCCAAGACGTTCTCCAGGGGAACTCAATAGGGACAGTATTTTCTCTGCCCTGGAAGTTCTAAGGGACATATCAAGGGGCATATTAAGGGATAGATCTTCATTTCTTTCACTGAATCTTCTATATTAATGGTAAGTGTCAAAATAATGCTCCACAGGTTAATCCAGCAGAGGTTGGCAGGTGGTCAGGTTTCTTTAGCCTTTAAGCTTCTTGTGTCTCAACACTTACGGGACAACTTCAGGGAAAGGCACACAAAATTTGATTGCTATGCGGACACCCCATCTGTCTTCCTATCAACCTAATGCCATAATTACCGGGTTGAAATAAAGATGCGTGTAATGGCAGGCAAAAATAAGTGTGTGTTAATCTCATGTGTAAGCATCTGTGAGTGTGTATGAAATGAGGCTGTCTAAAAGAAAGGCAGGGACTGTCCTCTCACCTGGAGGCCAAGTGACGCTGGCTGGATTGCATCAACGCTGCCTAGCGCCAGTCCTTTTTACAGCAGGCTCATCCGGGAGACCGCACGGAGGGACAATCTTAAGGTCAGGGCCAAAGAGTGAGCTAAGCTTCAAGCAGTGCGACTGTAAAGAATCTGGTGAATAAGTTCACTAGCAGATTGTCTGTGTAAATGTATCCATTGTGACTTATCACAGATAAACAGGTATTGCAGAGTTATTAAAAGGTATGTTATATAAATGCACCATATACACTTATCATATTGATGCTTCTAGTCCTATGTTTCTATTTTTTATAACAATCACTAAAACATATTCACCAACTGACAAGCACAGAACTATGTTTGAAGCATTCATTTATGTGCAAAATTTTATGATATTTTTGGAATTCAAGCCAAAGCATTTCTTTGGATGAGCCAGCTTAAGAAAAAAGGAAGCAGAAATATCAGATGCATGGAGAATTAACTTCACTTGGGTACTTTAGGGCCCAAATTTTGGGTTCTTTTTTTAAAAAAAGATGAGGTGAAGGACTATTGAAACATCTTCAAGGAATTTGCTTTTAACATTCCACAAAGAACTGAGTAGTTGGGAACACACAAAAAAAGAAACAAAAAAAGAAAAGTATACTCCTTTTTGAAAAGAGACAAAAAAATAACAAAGAAGAGCAGACAGATCAAAACCCAAGTAGGAGTACGCTCAGAAGCACACGTGAATGGGAGGAGTGGGATGTGCTTTTGCCCTTGTAGCTGCTACTTGCAGCTACTTCTCCCTGCCTCATGCATATGCGTGAGTAAGATCCCAGGGCTCTTATCACTCACCCCATCTGGATTTGAGGCCACTCCTCAGGCAGGCTCATTTGTCAGGAGCTTTGGCTGGGCATCACAAGATGCATTTGGCCTCCAGGTCTTCACTTGAGGAATCTTGCTCCGAGGTCCAAATTCTGCCACTCTTGCTGTCATCGAACAGTCCCTTATTTCCCAATCCATTCTCTATCTCTCAGGTCTCAATTTGGCCCTCAATTAGTAACACAGATAAGGTATTATTTATGTTGTACGGCGATTTTTATTGGCATCAGAGAAATTCACTCTGGGTGACATCTCAAAGTGCTACCTCTAACAACTGGATGAAGCAGTAGTTGTGAAGGGGTGGCAGAAACTGAAGAACAAACCCTTGAGCTCCATCCTTGTCTCCATAACTGACGTACAGCAAGCCCTGCTCGGCTCTGATGCATTTGTGCCTATTCATCCGCTTAAATATTTTGATTTATTTTACCATTGGTTACTTACTATTGGCTTTACAATTCCATAAACATGAGCTCATTTTAAAACATATGACTGGATTAGGATGCCGGCGGTATTTACTATAAATGAAAGTTTTAAGCTTTGCAGAGCTTATGTAAATGTTCAGTATGATATATAATAGAGCCTTTTCTCCCATTTTTTTTTTTCATTTCACATAAAACTAGGAAAAACATGTTTCTTATCAACAGTTTTTACAATAAAAGGAAATACACTTTAAAAATATATATTCAAACTGTATTAAAAAAAATATATAAGAAATACAAAGGCTAGAGAATATAATTAAACACAGTATTTCTACCAAAAAAACTTTCTTTTGTCAGCTGTATTCAATCAATACTATATCAGTGAATGAAGACAATAAAGCATATGAATAGATAGAGCGTACCGCCTGTAGTTAGCCAAGCAGTAAATATAAATATACCTTCAGTCTAGTACTGTAATGAACTGCTTCTATCATCATTGACTGTGAGCAACATTTCTTCCACGGAATCAGTGTCTCCACATTCCCTCAGGAAATTCCCACAGGACTTTCTGATCATTTTAATTCCACTTGTTAGAAATTTCATACTGTTTTCTTTCAGAAATTTTAATTTGCTCTTCTGTGTTTGTAGCATATTTGGCACTAGATGAAGTTTTACATGCTCATTAAAAAGCAATCCTTCCCAAAAGCCCACACACAATTTCCCTCAAAGCTTGGCGTTCCCTGTCCTACTCGAGGATGAAATGTGAAGTTCAACTTTTCACATCTCTCCCAGAACCCAGGATCAGCAAGCAGATGAAGGGTGAGTGAAACAGTTCGGATTTGCCTATGTCTGAATGAGCTACATCAAATATTGGTATTGATTATTCTCATGGAAGGAGCCTAGAGCTAGAATCCAGAGTTTTGTTAAGAGGTGTCTTGGATGAACCTCTGCACTTTGAAGATTGTCCCTTTCCTAAGAGTTAGTTTGAAGTTCAGTAGGTTATCAGGGAGGTATGTAGGGTGCAAGAAGCTGTTAAAAGAGTGTGCAGAAGATGCAATGCGAGGAACCTTCCTAAATCATTTGTTTATGCAGTGGTATGACTATAATATAAACTCCTTCCTTCCACATCCACCTTTGTCGGTGGCCTCAGGGGACTAAGAGCATAAGAAATGCAAGGCCAAATAAGACAAATATCCCCATAGCTCTGTCTTTGATACCACCTGGGAGCAGTTGCTTAGAGTAAGTTTCTATAAATGAGTAGGGTATCTATTCTTAACATAGTTTGCTGGATTTTTATGACCAGAAGAGGTTGGATTTGTATCCAAATCATTGTACTTAACAGTCACGGATGAATTCTTCTGCCCATGTTTGCCTAATTTCACTTTGAACCCATTCATGCTTTTGTCCCTCTGTCCATACATGGAACCAATGGCATTCTATGAAAAAGTTCTATGACCCCTCTACTAGTAGCTTAATTAGGTGGCCTCCATTTTGTGAATTTTGTGGGAATAGTGCTTCCCTAACTCACAGTTACAGAGGTCTGTATAATTTCTGTTATTCACTAACTGCTCTTCAACAGGAAGAATCCTTTATTCTGTAGTTACAGTAAGGGGTAAGGAACATAAAGAAGAGTATGTAATAAATACAGAAGTAGGAACTGGAAGGATGATGAGTGCTTTAAATGTTGTTCATATTGCTACTATTACTGATTAATTTAAAGAAAAAATAGCTAATTCATTAGTCCCAAATAGATTAATTAGGTGCCTTGCTCCTATTTTTTTCCACTGGAGAACCGGATTCAGAGAGGGCTATACAAGGTTTCTGTGTCGTGGTCCTGTCCACTTAAACCCAAACACTGGACCTTAGTCCAAAGCAAGGGCTTAAGTTTCTTGTGCAGCCTGATGCCTGTGGAGTCAGTGTCTATGGAGGAATTTTGACGGGACATCCAGCCTGCTTATGTTAGTCATGTCTCCATGCTTTTTTTAATGTTTGAGGTATTGTTTGACATATTGATGGCTGCTGCCTATGCAATTACTAGGTGCCTAAGTTCTGCACACATTGTCTAAGAAACACAGAACTTTATAGCTTCTGCTCCAAGAACCAGAAACACTAAGTTATGAATTTAGATCACTTGAATATCAGGTCTTTTTTTTTAATTTTTTTTCATGTCTTTTTTTTTTTTTTAAAGAAACTTTAGTACACCAATATGAAGTCTGTGTCATTAGGTACATCAGGATTGAATCCATTGTAAAGTTAAATTTGTATATTTAACTGCATTTACATTCCTGGGAGACTGCTTTTTATTCCAGTGACAGAACTACATAATATACTTTAAAAGTAAGCATTAGAATATGTCACCTGATAAACATTCTTACAACCTTAATGTTAATAGGGAAGATCTCCACTGATCCATATATGTTCTAATTCTGGTGGGCCTGAGCTTGGCCTCCCATGTCATTATTGGCCTTTAAAACTATATCTGCACGCTGATTCCCGTACTCCTCACCAAAAGTTACGGGAGATGGAGCAGCAACAACTTTCCCTTGAGTCTTGCCTGTGACTCTGTGATTGCCAGATAGAAGCCCTTGGCAGAATCCTCTTCTCTGAACAGCATGAAACCAGTTTTTTTTTTTTTTTTCTAAATATTTAGGTATGTGTTTGTTTAGTTAGAGATAGTGTTAGTAAGTAACATTCTGTTCATCACTTCAAAAACAGCAAAAGCAATTTTTGTAATGTTAGATCAGGGGAATGTTTTTTCCAGTATTGAAGTTTGCTCTATAACTAAGCAAAATATTCTGATTTCAGGAACTGCTTTTTTCACCCGTCAGTGTTGCTAAAACAACGGTCCATAGAAGCACTTTTTGGCCTTCAGGAGATGCACGTTCCAGAAGAACGTTCCATCTCCCATTCCTTCCCTGAAAGGTCATAGGAAGCTGAAGAATATTGTTGCAAACTTCTCCTTTCAGTTTAGAATGCTGGAGTCCATGTTCCATTCCAAAGTTTGCCACAGACCCCGTCCTTTTTAGGAGTCTTGATGTGAGCTTTGGCTCAAACCAGGCTCCCGTGTGCCTTCTACTAAGAAGGTTTCAGGGCATCAGGAAAGCAGCCAAGTCCTCCTTCACACAATGTCCTGACCGTGGTTGGAAAAAGCAATTTTCCTCAAGGGACTGAAAGGGTGGATTGCATTCCTTGGCCTCTGGAAGGGAGAGGCTTCATCTAATTCTCAAAAGGTAGATCATGGCTTGTACTTGGAAGGACAGCTGTAGGAAAAATAGTCGCAGCAGTGTCAGCCTTCCCCTAGAACAGGTTTTTTGGTAGAGGAACATTGACAACACATCACTTAGGACTGCTAACAGAAGAGTCTGACCGCCAGTCAGACTTTCACACTTGTATCCTCTGCATATAGCTATACTGGCTGAGCTGCCTTTGCCTCTTCTATCGTATGCAGCCTGTGGTATGCAGCCACAGTAATGAGCCTGCTGAAAGGAGCACCTAATTCAGCCTGCTGAGGTTATCTCCTCTGTGAAAGAAACATTTATCATCTTGTATACATGACAGTGAAATATTCCCAGTTCACTCAACAAATTCCTGCTTTTGATGGCAATACTTGTAGACCCCAGAAAAGGATGAAGAAGTGCTGCTGTGACCCTTTCCTACTAAGCCACCTGCAATAAAACTTTCAGAGCTAGGCTGTCAACACTGAGGTGATCATGAAGTTTAGAAGGGGAGATCTTCTGTAGTGAGCAGCAGTTCCAGTGAAGAAGGGAATGGCAAGGAGCATCTGCAGAATGATGACCCTGTTAGTATGCCTGCACTGTCAAATAACTTACTTTCCAGTTTTTTCCCCAGGTTTATCATATATATTTGTTAATTCACTTTCGAGATCTCTTCTGGTCTGAACCAACTTATTTCCTCTGAGATGATAACCAGTTCTGGGGATAGTTCACTGATGTCAATATGGACATATCTCCACCAAATTTGTTTCCTTCTGTCCTCCGCTGTTCTCCAAAGCTACACCCCAAGCATCCCCAAGTGAGTATAAGCCATACTGCAAGATATGTAACACCCTCAGAAAGCACTGTTCCACTGGCTGTAATGGGGCCCTCATATCAGGCATGTTGAAGTGCAAACATGCACGCAAAAAATTATTAGTATGTGTGCTGGTTTTGGCTGGAATAGAGTTAATTTTCTTCACAGTAGCTTGTATGGGGCTATGGTTCGGATTTGTGCTGAAAACAGTGTTGATAACACAACAGTTTTAGTTACTACTGAGCAATGCTTACATCGAGTCAAGGCCTTTTCTGTTTCTCACCCCACTCCACCAGTGAATGGGTTGGGGGGGGCACAAGAAGTTGGGAGGTGACACAGCTGGGACAGCTGATCCCAACTGACCACAGAGATATTCCATACCATATGACATTGTGCCCAGCAATAAGAAAAGTGGGGGGAAGAAGGATGGCGGGGGACATTTGGAGTGATGGCATTTGTTTTCCCAAGTAACCATTACGCGTGATGGAGCCTTGCTTTGCTGGAGATGGCTGAACACCTGCCTGCCCATGGGAAGCAGTGAATGAATTCCTTGTTTTGCTTTGCTTGCATGTATGGCTCTTGCTTCACCTATTAAATCCTCTTTATCTCAATCCACAAGGTTTCTCACTTTTACCCTTCTGACTCTCTCCCCCATCCCACTCAGTGTGTGTGTGGAGGGGTGGCAGAGTGAGCAGCTGTGTGGTGCTTAGTCACCAGCTGGGGTTAAACCATGACATTATGCCATAGACCTCCTAGGGAGCTGTGGCATTCCCACTTGACGCAAAGGACGTCCAAGCCTACATGGCCATGAGGTGTCTTGTGGTACTCGGCCTGGTGGGCCACAGATCTCGCTTTTGAGAGAATGCCTTCGGCAGATGTGTCTGTGAACCCCCTAAACCATCATTTTGTTAGCCTCAAAAGAAATTCAAATTCCTGAAACCCTCATTTTGGTAAGACAAGTAGCAAATATCTCAGGACTGTTTTCTTCAGGTGGATATACTAAGATATTCCTAGAGATGACGCAGAGAGAACCCTGTCTCACATACCCTTGGATATCCTCACATATTACAGCTAGTTCACCTGGCTAAGCTGGTTAACAAATGATTACTGAAGCTGGTGAGAAATGCGTGTTGGATGCTGACAAATGTAATACTAACCTCTAAGACAGATACTATTAAGAAACTATTATGAAACTCATGCGTTTTTATCTTTTCCTTTGCCCATGAAATAGGGAAATGCTGGCACAGTAAGGCCACTGAATTCCATAAGGACAGAGTCATGTTTATGTCTCACGTTAGAGCTTTTGCATACCACGTTCTCATCCTTACTTTTGCACCAGATCACTTATTTGATTATTCTTTTTTCAAAACCTAACTCTGACACAATGAAGCCAGATTGCATATTCTGGATAGACACAGAGCTCTTTTTAAAATCAGGATAGGACGAAAGTTTTCAGTTTCCCCAATGTTATTTGCCAGTTTCACAGATAGGATGGAAAGTCAGACAGTTAGCCAGAGGCTATTGAAGTGGGTGTCTAATTGCATTAAGTTTGTTATGAGCTAGCCAGATTAGATCTAACAATTCAGGCTAGAGATCATGCCACCACCAGAGTGCCGGCAGCCTCTGTGGCTTCCCTGAGAAGTGTGCCTATCTCTGAGATCTGGAGGAGACTGGGGATCAGGCCATAGATTTACACAACATTATTCTTTGGTCAAAAAATTAAAATCTGAAGCTTGCATTCACAGAGCTGTCCCATAGCCATTATTTAAGGTAGTCTCCAAATACTCTCACCTCCTACACATCAGGTCATTGGTTGTGAGTCACAGCAGCAGAAAGCATAAGGATGTCAAGAAAGGATGTCAGCTATGGAAATTTCCATTACTAGGGTTTCCCTTTGGCAGAATAAAATAGTTGCAGTAACTGTGAGGATTCTCTGAGATGTTGCCCAACCAGCTCTCCTCACTGCTGTGGAGTTTTATAACATCTGAATTCTGTAACACTTGAAAAAAAAAAAAAAAAGTCAGTCTTGGGCAATGGGTGGAGGAGCTTTAGGGTGCAGGTGCAGGCCCAGTGGATGTGGCTGGCCAAAATAATCCAAGCATAAGTATGTGAAATTCAAGCATGCCAAGAGTGAAGTGAAAATGGACAATGCATCTGAAACAACTGTGGTTACTGCAGGGTAAATAATGACTTTGGGTTGCCAAAGGGAAATCCTGCTCACTGAAATTTTCCATAGTCTTCATCATTTCTCGACTTTGTGAGAGCTGAGCCAGCTCTAATGAATAATAATTGCATGGTGAACCTTTGATTTTATTATCTGTTGTTTGCCATAAGAATTTGAAATCTAGGTGTTGACAATGACATACAATAAAAACAACTGACTTGACCAGTCTGGTCTTACTTGTAAGCCTGCTGAAAGGAACGTGAAGTCTAAATGGTGCAATCTGCATAAGGGAATCAAAAAGTAAAGCGAAAACTGCCCTTTTTTTTTTTCCAGACTAAGACGAAAATTAGTTGCTAACCTCACTGACAGCAAATAATGGTTTCTACATTTTTCTTAGATGTTGTGTTGTTATTGGACGTATTTTCAATGCACTGTATGAGGTAATGCGTAATGTTTCTTAAGAAATAAGCCTGGGGCATGTTCATAGTTGGCATGGTGGAGAATATTTTTAGTGGAAGAGGGTGGTAGTGTGCTGATGATGTACATGATAAGATAAAGAGAGAAAAAGTACATTTTTCTGCATGTTTAAACTTTTTAAATGAGAAAATGCGATCAACTCAATGTGGTGATTCACTTGAAAAATGACACTGGGAAAACAGACTTAATTTATAAGTTGACTTGTCTTTTCTACTGCCACTCCCATAAAATATGGGTAAATAGAAAGCACCATACATGCTCTGAGAAGAGCCATTCTTCCTCTTACTATTCTGTCAGTGTGAAATTTCATACGTTGATCTTCAGCCATGCCATTGCTAGATCTTACAGGAAGGCAAGAGTAGATGGGAAACTCTTCAGGAAATGAATTGTGCAGAAGGAAGTTATGCTGATGACTCATTAGGTTGTATTTTTCATTCTGAGTCAGAACCAGGCTGGTGCTTGGCAGGCTCCTGAGAGTGCATTTGCTGTTAAATTGCCACTTTTTGGGTGAACAGTCAATCCCATACTGCTTCTCAGAGTTGTGGCTCTTGTGAACTCCCAGTTTGAGGATTACATGTAGCCTTTCCTCCTTGAAATTCTCCTGCAGTTTGAAATGAGCATTGTCAATGTCCCCTCAATTCCTCTCCTCTTTTATCATGTCATGTCACCCAGTGCCTAGCGCTAATTGTCCTTTTTCTCACTGTTCTTACATGACATCTCTGATTCAGAGGCTGTTGGAGTCAATTAATGTTGGAGTCTGTAATGACCTCAGTGGCTTGTGGCATAGGTATGAAGTATTTTGCCAAATGACAAAGGAAGACACTCTCAGATGTCTTCTTCACCCTACAATGCAATCTGTAAGAAATAGACCAGCAGCAAGTACCTTAAAATAACACTTTAACTCTAAAATGATGCTACCTAGGCAAAAGACTGCCCCTGATGTTCCAAGCAGCCCTGCCGACACAGGGCTTGTGTTCAGACACTGATTAGCATCTCTTTCTGAGACACATTTTCCAATGCCATTGAAGTCCTCTCTTTTATTTATATCTTCCTGTGTGTTTATAGTCCTGATAGTTGCTGAAGTGAATGTATGAACTCATTAATATCCCACTCCAGGGACATTAAGACAAACAAAAAATCCTTCTTTAAGTATGTCAGCAAGAAAAGAAAGACTAGGGAAAATGTGGGCCCTCTCTGGAAGGAAATGCAAGAGCTGGTTACCCAGGACAGAGACAGAGCTGAGGTCCTCAACGACTTTTTGCCTCAGTTTTCACTAGCAAGGACTGCAGCCACGCTGCCCATGACACAGAATGCAAAGGCGAGGATTGGGAAGATGGAGAACCGCCCCCTGTAGGTGAAGATCAAGTGCAAGACCACCTGAGGAACCTGAAGGTGCACAAGTCCATGGGACCTGATGAGATACATCCACGGGTCCTGAGGCAACTGGCAGACAAAGTCGCTAAACCACTGGCCATCATATTTGAGAAGTCGTGGCGGTCTGGTCTCCCTGTTTTCAAAAAGGGAAAGAAGGAAGACCCGGGGAACTACAGGCCAGTCAGTCTCACCTCTGTGCCTGGCAAGACCACGGAGCAGATCCTCCTGGAAACTCTGCTGAGGCACATAGAAAACAAGGAGGTGATTGGTGACAGCCAGCATGGCTTCACCAAGGGTAAGTCATGCCTGACAAATTTGGTGGCCTTCTATGGAGGGGTTACAGCAACAGTGGACAAGGGAAGATCAACTGATGTCATATACCTGGACTTCTGCAAAGCGTTTGACACCATCCCACACTATATCCTGGTCTCTAAATTGAAGAGACATGGATTCAACAAATGGACCCCTCGGTGGATAAAGAACTGGTTGGATGGTCACACTCAAAGAGTTGCGGTCAACGGCTCGATGTCCAAGTGGAGAGCAGTGATGAGTGGTGTTCCTCAGGGGTCGGTACTGTACTATTCAATATCTTTGTCACAGACATGGACAGT
>NW_009648244.1:558009-562859 GCF_000708025.1 Charadrius vociferus | reverse complement strand
CTTCCAGTACCTAAAGGGGGCCTACAGGAGAGCTGGGGAAGGACTTTTTACTAGGGCATGTAGTGACAGGACGAGGGGGAATGGCTATAAACTGGAAGAGGGCAGTTTTAGATTAAACATTAGGAAGAAGTTTTTCACTTTGAGGGTTGTAAGGCACTGGAACATGTTGCCCAGAGAGGGTGTTGAGGCCCCATCCCTGGAGGTGTTCAAGGCCAGGCTGGACGTGGCCTTGGGCAACCTGGTCTAGTGGGAGGTGTCCCTGCCCATGGCAGGGGGGGGTGGAACTTGATGGTCTTCAAGACAATATTCTTTCTCCATTTCAGCACCAGCCATAAAATTAATACCTCTCATTTTCTCAACAATTTCTTACTGTATCAATAATGATGTTCAACATTATTACTTGGACTTTCAGATGACATAGAGTACATAGACTTTCCTACTCTTACCAGTTATTGTAGACAAGTTTGACACAAACATATAACCTTCAAACATACTATTGCATGCCACCTGTTTCAGAAAGGTTATGGTTGGACAAAATTCTGTTTGCATTTTGATAACAGAGGTGACTTACTGTCCTTTCCTGAATACTTGGTGTTCAGACAAGTTGTTCAAGTTATTTTATATGTATTGTATACACACTATGTATTTATATAAACATGATTTCCTTCAATCTATCACACAGTCCGTCATGCTGAGTATAAAGAAAACCTGTTCTCCCAGCTCTGCAGATGGCAGAGAGAGGCATAACAGAGGTTAGAGTAATATCAATATTGCAATCATATTTAAACAGTTTGAGCCACACAGATGGTAAGCCTTGACTGGGCCTTTTAGTTCTTTTAAACCATAGTCAATAACAGGTTTCATCACTTAGGGGAACCAATGAAAGGTCTTTCTTCAACCTCAATGCAACCATCATTCTGTGGGCAGATAGCAGTGTCATTTATAGTACAAAACTCTGCTGTCTCGGAACTCCATGTACTCATGATGCAAAGAACTCTTTGCATCATGACTAAGTCTCTGCAGATCTGCAGTTGAAATGTTTTACTCTAGCACCTCAAGACAATAATCACATGAAGGTGATTTCTTTTAGAAGTTGACTCTAAATTTGATCACCATGCATAGGATTCAGTTGCCTCAACATAGCTGCCTAGTGCTATCTGAGTGTCTGAGCTAGACTCAGACACCTAAGGTATCTGGGTATACAAAACACCTGTATGGCACTAGCAGATATGGGATATCTGTGCCGTTCTGCAGTAGCAGCTGTTGATCAGGGAGGATAACTTACTGTGTTTGAATGGTGCTAAATATCAAGGTTTAAGCAGTTAATTTGAGTCCCATGAGCAGGATTCTGGTCACAGACTCAGATTGCTGAAGGCAGATGTCTTCACACAGGTGTTTACGTGGAAGCCTGGTGGTTAAGTTCCCGTTATAGTCAAGGTAGCTCAGTTTGGCTGTTCTCAGGTGGGGCATTTGTTGTCACATGCAGATATCTTGAACGCCCCAGGGCATCCCATATGGTTAGAGGCCCAATGGCTATGTCTATGTACAGGTAGATGAGACAGGACTGTTCTCTCATCCTGAGGGCAAGTGGCAAGATGTGGCTCACAAGCACATAGCTTAAAGCTCTTCTATCCCCAAAACAGTGTAACAGCATACACAGTTTCCCTCAGGGAATGGTTCTTGGCCCATGTTATCCTCTAAACCATATCCAGGCTACTTTTGGCAGGTTACTAGCCTGGACTAAAACGAGACTAGGGTGTATCTTAAAATATAAAACAATATGGATGCTCACAGGACTGTGATGGAGCCCATACTTGGACCACCTTTGAACCTCTGGGACATAACAAGAATGTTGTGCCAAGCAAATCCATTTTTGTTTCATCCTTCTGAGAAAAGTATAAAATGTATTTCTACTTTAAAAACTCAAGGTATTAATGTCTAATATATTTCATTCTCAATTTTGACATTTTCTCTGTTCAAAAGCTTTAGGAAAGCTCATCATCTCATATAAACATGGAAGAATTGTTATATAAATATAGCTATGATTATTTCTGTAGCACCACAAAACACAACAAAAAGAGCACCACATAGCCCTTAATGATAGTATTTTATAAATCCTATGTTATAAATAATACAATTTATGTATTTCGAGCCCCCAAATTATAATGGGGGCTTATATTTTTCTTTCTATACATAAAAATATAATATTGCAAGTTAATCACTAACGTATTCTAGTTACTTTTCAGGTGTATCTTTAATGCTCAATAACTGCATTTCAGAGATGCAGTTCCCACCAATGTCATGTCTGGAGATGTTGAGAACATGTAATCTTGAGACATAATAGCTACCTAAGTGAACTAGAGAATAGGAACAGGCACTCACACTAATTCAGCCTGCCTCTAAACAAATATTATTAGCTTATAAGCAGGGCTGCATTATTATTTTAGTATATATTTTCCAGTTATAAAGTGAGCTGAAGAGGATCAGAGGGTCTTTGCATAATATTACATTGCATCATGCAGATAGACCTTTAGTGTCAGTTATAAATTTAAATTGGAAGTAACTTGGGGATTTCACCATATAAAAACAGTGTAACTAAGAGAAGATTCAGGTCAGTATTCTCTTAAATTGAAGACTATTTTTTGAAAAAGACTCTTTGTTGCTGTATCTCAAGATTTGATTATGAATCCTCACAATAGTTAATATTTTTCTTCAAACTTCACTTCTCAAGTATTGTTTCTTGTTTCATATTAAGTGGTGGCGCAGAAATGCTTGAAAATGTGAATCCTGTATAACTCAAATGTAGCTGATCTAGGTAAAAGGGAGCTTTCACCACCATTAATGTATGTCATTTTCTTTTTCAACAGCCTTATGTAGTTCTCATAAAGAGAGAGAAAGGAAGAATTTAGTTTGGTGTAAGATTTTGAAAATGCAATAATTTGATGGAGGCATTTGCATTAAAAAGTTACTGGAATCTTAATTTCAGACAGAGAATTAGTAATAATTGACATACACTATGACTTACTGCCAGCAAAGGAATCAACTTATTAACAGAATTCACCGACTGGAGGTGCAAGGAGTTATGCATGAAATCCTGGTTTAATTCCAAAACTTACATGTACTACAGTGGAGGTGGCATTTTACTTGCTAGTCTGAAAGAAGAAACAGGTAGGTGCAAGGAGTTATGCATGAAATCCTGATTTAATTCCAAAAGTTACATGTACTACGGTGGAGGTGGCATTTTATTTGCTAGTCTGAAAGAAGAAACAGGTGCAGGAGACAGTCCTATTTGCATCCTCTTCATAATTATGTGGTTAACTGGCATGCTCGTCACATTGGCACGCCAAAACAGTGGCTGCATAACGAGGGGCTCTGGCAAAAACACGCATTCTATGTAACTGCAAATGCATGAATCAACCTCTTAGTTCAAAGTGTTTTCCCCCATTCTTTTCAAAAAGCAAGCCCATCTAATTCTGCTTGAGGCAGGAGCTGTGTCGCTGAGCATAGTAAAATGGTGTATTGTTTCCCCCCATAACTGACTTGTAAGCCAAGATACTGAAGGGCACCTGAAGCCTCCAAGGGCTCCCAGTCATACTGGCAACACACTGGCCCTTTCTGAGGGACGTGTCTGGTCTATACCTCCTAACCTGTCTCACCTACTGTGTTTGTCTGCCTCTCGCAGATTGCTTTGTGATTGGCATCCACTGCCCTGCACGGCCGTGCCAGAACAGCGTATAAACAACGGGATACCCTGGCACTGGGATGCATTTTCATAACGATGAAAATTGAGGTTTTCACAGACGGTGTGACTCAACTTCCCACTTCAAAGACGAGTTAGCTGAAGTCTTTATTATGGCCAGACGATGCCCAACCCTATGTGGGAGAAGCGGAGGTTGAGGGCAAAAGCAGATCACTCTCATGGTGCCTCTCGGCACAGTCTGGGATGGAGGCAGATCGCAGCCAGCAGAGCTATCCTGTCTGCCTATGGCTCACTGGGAACAGGTAAACACAATATTTTGGATAAACGGAACAAACCATGCTGCCCTGCCCCCTCACAGAGAAAATCGGGCAACAGTCCCTTTTGGAGACCAAGCAGCTTAGCAGCAGCCTCCCACCTGGCTCACCTGAGCTTGTTCTTTCCCAACATCTTGCCAAAATGCCTGAGCGATACCATGTCTACCCGAAAGAGTGGCAAAGCTGTTGAAAATTTGAGTGAGTTGTATTAGGACTTAATTCTCAAGGGACTGGATATCAGGACTAAGAGGCATTCACTAAAAGCTATTACTTGGATTAATTACCCTGAGGAAAAGGCTCTTTCTCTCCTTCTATGGACTTGTGGAGGAGTAAACATATTCTTAAGTTGCATGTTTTATTTACTAAAAGTAGGTGAGATCAAGCTATGTAGCACATACTTCTGTTTACCAGTTGGGAAATAATGTCCCATTGCACCTGCACTTACTTATCTTTGAAGCTGAGATGCATTACTTCAAACAGGTGGGAGTAGAAACAGAGAAGGATATCTGATGTGGTAACCTGGAAGTGTGGTGTCAGGTGTTTGACTCCTGAATATTTAGGAGCAGTGTTTCACCCATAGTTTACATGGTCACGCTAATTTTTACTTCAGCCCCATAATGACTGTTTAGTTTTGAGAGAAAGCATAGACTTTGACTGACATTAAATAAACTCTGACAACACTAAGATAACATGCCTTAGAGAGCATCTCAAGGTAGAAGTGCTTTAAATGTGTATGATAAGACAACAGACACATATCACAATAATAGAAAGAAATTAACTTTGTAGCTCTGGTGATTAATTATGTTAACTCAGCTCTGGAGGTTTATGGCATTCCT
>NW_009648244.1:532364-557891 GCF_000708025.1 Charadrius vociferus | reverse complement strand
CAAAGAGTGAATTACAGCCTTTTGTTGTACATAGAAAGTTTTTACATTTATACAAGAGAGAAATTTTTGTAGTCTTATATTCCAAGTATGTCTTCAGGAACTATAGCAATATTTTGAAACTGGGCTTCAATCATTTCAGAGAAATCAGTTTGCATAATGGGAAAGAATGAAACTGGGTTCCCAGGCAGTGGCAACATGATATGGGACATCGTAGGGTGAGTGGCTTCACATTCCGTGTGCCGCAATTTTGATCTCCCAGTCAACTTGTATGCCCCTTGCTCACCTCTGTATTATCCGGGATTCTTTGCAGAAAGAAGAAAATGTGCTGTGCTCATGAATATTGTTATTCCATATGATTTTCAGTGGAGGAGGTTGGGGGTCAGCGTTAAAAGTGTTGTTAGGCCAACACACGCAGAAATACTACTCTCTCTCTTGCTTCCTGCAGGTGAGGAGTGAGTGGGAAAGAAAAGGAGACAGAGCCTCTAGCCAGGAAACATACATTACACTGGGTACCGGGTCACTGCAAGGTTAATCCTCCTCCTCTTCATCCATGAGAAGGGTACTGGAGAAGAGCATGTTTTGATCTTGTGGGTCACCCCTTCACCAAGCAGCTCCATGGTGTGCGCTAGAGGCTGTTCAGCCAAGCCATGCTCCGTGCAGGGAGCCTGTGGCAAACCACAGCTTAGCCCTTGGAGCAGCTCTTCGTTGTTGCCTGCTTGCGTGATGCCCTGCACGTACCCTATTTTGCTGAAAGGACAGACTTAACATTTAGGTCATCTGAACAAATACATTAGCCACACTCGAAACCTTGTGGACATCACTTCCCCAACCACCCACGAGTGAAAGACCAGACTGTGTCCAAACTGCAGGCGCATGCAAGGAGACCAATGTGTTAATGCCATTCAGTTTCATGTTCCTCTGCTTCTCCATGCATACCTCCTGGCGCGTGATTCAGCACTGCTGACTTTAGATGTATAGTGTTTAATTGTCTATATGTAGTCTACTTGCTTTATCCTTTAGTGGAGAGAAATAGGCATGTTCAGCTGGTGATTCATCTACCTATCTTAGATTCCTGTCTCGCACAGGGCTGATTTGCCTGTCTCCCACCATTCACTGAAGACAAAGGCTGAATAGCCAACTTCTGACATTTTAGAGGTTTAATGTTAAATGAGATTAACCCATGTCTAGGCGCTTACTTGTGAAATATTTGGCTGTGGATCATAGAGAGGAACAAGTATTATTAGAAGAAAAAGAATTCATGTACAAGTTAAAATGGCTTTTACATTGAGTTTTAATGTCCATGTGTGCAATGTATCTTGCTATTAGAAACGAAAAAAAGATTCTTGTGTGTACCTGTGCATACGTTCATGTATGCAAGAAAATTAAGTAGTGTTAGTAGAGGTAACTAGCTGTTGTAGCCAGATAAATGTGACAAACTTTCAGCCACAAACCCCCTTCTTTTAGTTTTGTGTGTGTGTATGTATATATATGCATATAAAGGACTCAGAATGGAAACTTGGAAACCTATTTGTCTTGTGGCAGTGTATATCTAAAATCCAAGTATACATTTTGTGTTCTTTAATGGCATGCCATAACATTACATGCAGCCCCCTCAAAATATTCTCTTTTATATAATTACATACATGTTCATACATATACTATAGTATATGTAATAGTAGTTCTGAATTAAATTAGTTTGACATATTACCTATATGACATAGTAGAGCTGAACAGAAAAACGTACACTTGTGTATGTCTATGGTCAACTGTTGCATACACCTATATGCAATGTAATTGTTGGTACGTCAAACCTGTATGACTTGCCCCATCCTTCATTGCTTGCTCATGTTACTTTGCAACTAGAAAACATCCCTGAAGATTTCACTGAGGATATCTTGACCTGAGATGGTGAAAGATGTTGTAATGAGCTCTAAAACCCTTTCTATTCACTTTGCGGATGGCATTTACAAGAAGACAGGAGAGATCCCATGCTGCTTTATTGCATTGCCAAAGAACATGCCGCCACACCCCAACGAGGTGTGAGCTTAAAAACAGCCCAGGTGCTCAGAGTGAGACTGACCACTTTCAGGGCTGCCCTGTTCCTGCACAAGGACAGCAATGACATCACTTTGAACAAACTAAGAACAGCTGAAGACTGAGCCTTGTCCATGCGGGAAAAAAACAAGCAAAATAAGTGTGCTAGTCATAAAATAATTTATTTGGAATATGTGCCCGAATCTTGTAGATTTAAAACATTCCTTTCTATTATGTTTATTTTGTGCAGAAACATTGTGTTGTGACTAATGAGCTGCTGTCAAGAACAAGAAATCAATTAATTGCTTACATTCAAATCTGTACTTTAATAAAAAGGATTATCTGCACTGTAGACTGTAAACTTCTTTTCATGTAATGATATAGGCAATCGTTAATCTATAAGCCATAAATAACAGTAATAATTTTAAAAACTAAATCAGCTGTTTTCTCAGCTGTAACTATCAGGTTCTATTTAATTTACTTTTGAAAATACATCTCAAGGCCAAATGTTACCCCTACGTGTATTTGTATCTGAAGTCAAGGGAAATTGTGCGTGTAGATCTGAGCTTAAAATCTGGGCCAGTGGAACGGTTGTGTTTTTTCTTTTACCCTGCTCACATAAATCCCATCTGTGGCCTTGATCCAAAAACTTCTGAAATCAAAGGAAGTTTGTAATGACTTCAATGGATTTTGGAATAGAACTAAATTATCATGAAATGTTTTTAATTGAAAAAAAATGGCTGTTGTTCAAAGCCAAAACTTTTCATGAGAAATAGCTGGTTTTGATATATTCAGAGTCTTGAAAATCATTTGGAAAGAAAAGTTTGGAATTGTTGAAATGTACAAAAAAAGCTCTGCTTTTCCACTTCTCTTCTTCATTTTCTATTTAAAAATATTGACTACAATAGAAATAATGTTGATTTTAAGGCAAACCTTTCCTTTTTATCAAACTAAAAATGTCAAAGCGTCTGAACGAATCGTTCTTTTGATTTATTTCAAAAATTCTATGAAATTTGAAGTTTTCATCCTCATCCCTAATGGGATTTTTTTTCAAGTGTGAAGAAACTAGTTTGTGAATAACTCTCCTTTGGTTCAGATCTTTAGTAGCAGAATGACCGTGGAGGAAATTCAAACCTCCTGATAATGCCAGCTGTAATTTCCTTTATACTGAGTTCAGCCTACTGAAATGAAACAGAGCTTTCTCAACAGTACTCATTGCTTGTTGTGCTTAAAAAAAGAAATTAAGAAAAAATGAAACCAAGACATTGGTTTCATGACACCAAGGGCTGTCTCTCCTCAACCCTGCAAAACCCCGCAGCTAACATATTTGCTGTCACTGGGGAGAAGCATTGATAACTTGAATGTCAGCTCTCTTTGCCAGCTTGTTAATGAGTCTTAACATTCAGCTGCTGAGTGATATTCTGATGGACAGACCTTCCAGTCTTCTCACTACGTTACAGAATAAAGTCAGTCTTCTTTATTGTGACTAAATACTGTCTGAAATACCTCAACAGAACAACTAATAAAGTGATTACTGAGGAATGCTCTGTTACTGTAGAAGAATTCTTGTTCTTTAGGGAAATGCATTAGTAAAGAGTTTTTGGGTATGTCTCATTAAACTGAAATGAAATACCGTCTTGAGTGATAGAAGTTCAATCCAAATCTACTAAAGGAATGACAGCTATTCCAAACCACTGATTTTTTTGCAACAAGCCTTAATTTGCATGAACATCATGGTCATTTGTGAACTTCCAAAAAGATAAAAAAAGAAAGAAAAGGGGGAAAAAAGACCAGTGGAACTGAGAAGGAACTGCAATAATAAAAAATAATTTCCATGGTGTTTTAAATCTTAGAACCAAACCTTTGAGTTAGAAATGATTGTATACACTAAGATGCACTGATCGTCGTGTGGATGGGCCTAGAGAGATGTATTTTTGTTCTGAATTTAATTTGAAATTCAAACTTTGGAGGATATGCAATGTTCAGACACATGATCAACTTACTGTTCATTGGATGAACACCCTTGACTCTCTACACATGCATTCTTGGCTCACGATTTATCATAAATAACATGATTTGCAGTCTGGTCTGCAAAAAGAGAACTTGAAGTTTAGTCACATTACTTGTCAATTCTTTAACCTATTCCAGTGTGCAATAACTTAACGCACAATACAATCATGCAAAGGTTTGGATTTGGTGTGATATTCAATTTGTATGTTCACTGGAAATCTATTAAAGTGGTATGAAGACAGCACAATTGTCTGTAGGACATGGAATCAGCCAGCCAGTTCTTTGTTATAACAACACAGAGGAGTTATTTTGCCAACAATGTCATAATGTTAGCTAATGTCATGCAACTGCACTTCATATCATGTCTAGGAATGGGCATTTGACATTTTCCAGGGTGTTTTCAAAACCTGCTATTTAACAGATATGTACCTGTTCGGTACTGGGGAAGATATGAAGAAAGGAAAGGAAGTATTCATGTTTACTGCAGAAGTCACCTTACAACATTTAAAATCAGGCTTACAAACTTATCTGTTTGTGATATAAAACCTGAGAAATCCAGGGGAATCCACTGGATCAGGTCTTTTAAAATATATCTGTATTATATTCAGCAAGTGGTTTCAACCTAGCCCCCTGTTTTACAATGCAAAAAAGCAAGGAAAGGTGCTTAAACCTGCTGACTAGATGTAATGTTGACACTGTAGAAACCTGGTAGGAATGGGGAACAAGACTGCTACGGCTTGAGCCCTGAAAAACAGTGTCAGCAGACTTTATGTGAATGCTGAGAGTGTTTGGGACGATGTGTACAGGAATAGACCTGCTATCAAGTAACCATAAAAAATGAGACAGATTATTCATCTGACTTTGCTGAGAAACTCTGAAATAAGGAAAAAAGATGCCTGAAATTTTCTCAAGTAGGACAACAAGACTGTAAAGTTACGTAGGTGCCAACTCCAATCTTTGCTTTAGCTGAACAGACTGGAGTTGGTACAGTAAAAGAGACTTATAACATTTGAAAGAATTACTCTCTGGAATCCTTTAGCATAATTTCTGTCTCGAAAAAAAAATTGCATTTCGTGGTTCCATTCAAATCCATTTCTCCACAATGCAAAAATGTTAGAGCAAATAGCACTATCTGTTGCAGTAACCTACTTTGGCTCAGATGAAGACCGAGACTGAAGCAGTATTTGAAATCTAGCTCTGGAGTTCCTATACTGCCCATCACTGTGATTTTTACGTACATTATTTTTCAGATCAGGGTAGGCAGAAAAAAGAGATGCTTGCTAAGTAAGGTCACATACTCCTATTTGTCAAACCTGCATCAACCATGCCTCAGGTCTCTCTGGGTAAATTTATGCTATCAAAGAACTTAGGTCTTCCATTCATTCCTGGGTCCATATTCCCTCACAGTTCATGTTGCATAAATCTTCATTTGCATTCTCTGTAGTGAGGCAAGTAGTTCCTCTGAAACAAAACCCCAATACAGTGTGGTAAGGATGAGACTGCATCAGGTTTGTCTCCCTCTGCCTTACACAGTCCTCCAACAATATCCCTACGGGCTTCGCAGTCTCAAAACTCCTTCCAGTGCCCTCATACCACACCTCAGGACATACAACACCTATTTTTGATCTCATGATAAAAGAACAAAAACTCAGTGGGTTACCAAGCAGATCTCAAATTATATTGGCTACTTTTATATATACATGTATTCACCCTATTTTAAATATATACATAAGTATATACATATTAAAACAATGCTAATCTTGTTTAAGGGCTATGGGAGCACCATGAGACAGCTGTATTCTACATCAGCTCGGAAGTGCTGAGCTTTCTCTGAAAGAGGCTACACATGAGCGTTGCAGCTGCAATCATTCTGCATCACTTGGGTGAAGATCCTCCTGTCAGTCTCTGGCCTGAATGTGTCTGTGCCCCACTATCCAATGCTTTGCAGAAATACCTCACCTGGCTCTTAATAAACCCCATCTTGACAGAAGAGTGGAGCAATATCAGAGGGATTAATGGTTTCTTCGCTTAGCTCTTTAGTAAAAAATGTCCTATCTTTTAATTCTGAAAAGTATGAAATATGAAAGAGGGAAGACCATGCTTTCTTACTTCTTTCTATTTTTCTTCCTATCAGATACCCCAACTACCATCTTCCCTGCAAGATTTTCCTTACCATGGCTAGCAAAGCACAGTGGAATGTATAAGTGAGGAATGTACAGTTTGCAACAAGAAGTCCACTAATTAATCAGGGCCATAGCAACGACTGAGCAGTGTTTCAAATTTTACAGAACAAAACTGTTTCACTAAAATTCCCATAATCCTAGACAAAGTAAAAGGCCTGATATTTGGGGGAAAAAAAAAAAAAAAAGAAAAAAGAAAAAAAAAGATGTTAACAGCTGCCAGGTTCATATAAGGGAAAACACACATTTGAGAACATTACGTACTAAGAGTGAAAAATGTAGGTGAAAGTTGTGCCCATAGATATTATTATACCTACTGATTTAGGAGTAATTGCCTACACACGGGAAGGGTTGCATTTTGATATCTTGCCCAGAGTACACATTGGGTGATGCCATGTCTCTCTGATTGAATAATTTGTCTCTGAAGATAATAATTTCAGAAGCAATGAGTCAATCCACCTTCCTGGCACTGTTCTCCTTTTCTTTTTTCCTTTTTCTTTCTTGTTGTTTTTTTGTTTGGATAATGACTCCCTACCCATAAAGTGTTATGCCAGTGCTGAATATCTAACTTTTATGGGAGTAAGATATTTATTATGTAGTTAAACTACGCAAGCAAGGTACAGGACTATAAGAGAACTGTAAACAAGAACTTTGAGCATGGTGTTCCCAGTGGGCACTATTTAATTCAGAGGTCTAATTTGCAACTAAAATAGTAATTAGTGCTCATCTGGATACTGAAGAAAGGTTCAGCTTGACAAACGCATTCATCAGTGTCAAGGTGAATTAATTTGACCAAACAAACAGAGGTGTTTCTGAAGTAGAGGTTTACATCTGAGCTAAGGCCAGACTTACAGGTAGAGGTTGAAATTTTATTAGATCAATTGTTATAGCTGGGAAAAGAAGACAAGGCTTCAGACCAACAACACCTTTTTCAAATCAGAAAGTCTGAAAAGTCCAGAAGTTTTACTACTTTCACTAGCACTAATAGTGGTTCACATAGACGATATTACAAACCTTACCTATAGAGTTTGCTTCACCTTTGTCCTTAGACAATGAAGGTTACAGCAGCATCCGAGCTAGTCACCACTTGGCAGTCAGTGGAAACAAACAGGAACTTCTAAGGAACATCATTCTTTTGACCCATTTCACATACTTACAAAAGTATGAGTTTAATCTTTTACTCATATTGCCTTACTTTTCTTAATTGATAGTCAGAGAAGATGAGGATAGCCAACTCGGATAGAAATGTCCCAAGTTAACTGGTATCAACCCTATCTGGATACACCAACATTGTAATGTACATCTAAGCTATCTGAAATACTAGAATTAGTGTAACTAGGGCAAAATGGAATTCAATGCACATTAATTTATGGTATGAAATTAGTTGGGTTTTTTTTTATTGCTAGCATTAAGAATGTGAACTTCCTAATCAGCATGGCCTGCTGAAATTAATAATTTAATGTGTTGAAGGACGCTGTGGAAATAACAGGCTAGTGTGATGTGCTTCGTGATTACTGGAACAAGGAAGATCTAAAAAAGAATATTATAAAAAGAGCTTTTTTATTCACTGCCAGCTGTATTGAATGTTGTGAGTTCCTAAGACTCTTCTCTATGAGTCATCTTCTCTTGGAAAAGACTTCCTCTTCTCAATAGTTTATCACAAGATACCAGTGAAAGAAACTCCTATGTTCAAAGGGCTTTCAGGTTACTGAGGGTTGATAAGCAGCAATTTCAGTTCTTGTTTGTACACAGAAATACTGTATTTTTTATAATTCTATATTATTTTGAATATTATATATTATTTGTACATACCAAAAGGCAGGTAAGTGTTCTGCTTTCATAGGGCTGCTAGAAAAAATAGGCAAATTATTTCAGTGCCAGTCCAGGACTGGAGAAGTCAAGGTTCCTTTTCCAACAGGCCTCCTTGGGCACATAGCTTAGGCTGTTTTTCAAAGGTATTTAGGCATTGCTCCAGTCAGTGTTGCAATGATTCTGTAATCTGTCAAAGCTGTTACATGATCTAATAGCTCTAAGTTAAGTTAACATAGTTTAAGCAGAAAATAAGATGAAGTTTTTCATGAGGCTAATTAACCCTTGTTAGTAACAGACTATACGTGCATAGGACAAGTTCTCCAGATCCCCAAGTCTAAAGCAAGGTGGGAAGTCTTAACGAAGGATGTCTCTACTTCAGTAATACGTTATGAAAATTTTCAGTGCACCTTTGGGCCTGTATAATGAAGAGGGTCACACTAGCTGTCATGGTCTCTTTGAACTTCAGAATCTACCTATCTTAATTTCTCTGGTATAGGACTGCTATTACCTACCTGCTTCTATAAGTTACCTATATGGTCCTGTCTTTATATCTGACAATTTTTGAGGTGTTTATCCTCATTAACAACCTTGTGCAACAGAGAGGTATTGCACATGGTTTCACAGACGAGGCAACAAACAGCTACGACTTGTCTCTAAGCGGTATTTAGGATTTGCTCAGATTCAACATCACAATGTTTCCCTGACCAGTGGCATGTCTATACTCCAGAGTGACGCAGGAGCAGGGGCTCTTGGCCAAGTTAACAGGCATAGTAAGATGTGTAATTTTCTCACAAAGCATCCCCCAAATATGGTATGTGGGACAGTGAAGCTGATGTTTCTTCCCTCCGGACGAGAACAGAACCTTTGGTGGTTTCTGAGCCAGGAACTCAGAGAGCAGGAGAGGAGCCAGGAGCCACACACCACAAAGCCTAAGCAACCCCTCACCCAGATTGCTTCTGAAAGAGACCTAAATTTCCAAATCAGCTGCTTCTACAATAGCTCATAATGAGCCCCATTTTTTTAATTAGAGACCTAATGGAAGCCCATGTCAGGTGGTTGAGTATCTTCATGCTATAAAGCAGCCCTGATGGCTGAGCAGCAAAGATGGGGCAGTGCTATGAGACTGTAGGCATGGCTTTCATTTGGTTTTATAAGGCATATTTTCTAAACCACAGATCACTGTTGCATGAATCCTCGCCAGGTTTTCAACATTCATTTCAGTAAGGGCAGCAAAACTAGATACAGAAAACATGACTTTTCAATGTCACAGACACCAATAATGCCACCTGCCAACTCCAGCTTAATAAAAATCTGCTTGTGTATCTGAATAATGTCTTAGTTTGCTTTTGCAACAACATGCGCTGGGAATCACGTTCAGGTGGTTCTGGGCATTGACCTCTGTGTTCTTTTTGGTGTCACTGCTTTCTGGATTGCAGTCATCTGGCAAATGCGACTAACATTTTTTATTTTCATCTTCCCCATGGCTGTATGACGATCAACGTTGTTAGATCAAATCTAGCCTTCTGTTGCACTTGATTTTGAGTTCAAAGATTTTGTAACTAGGGTAAGGGGTATATTTTAACTTAGGCACATCCCTAATTGCCCGTGGATATGGTTACTTAATGACTATACATTTAACACAAGAATCAGAGCACCGCTTTGTTCCCTTTTGCCTAAATCTGCCCATGTTCTCTTTCTCTATCACGTTGTCAGCATCCAAGGAGACACACAGGAGCTGATGTAAGGCTATCGCTTGTAAGTCACATTCGTACGGCAAGGTAATAAACTTGTGTATGTATAAATATAAGTACACCCTTCACACAGTTTATTTGACCCACTTGGGATTTCATCAACAACAAATTTGGAAGGGAAAAACACTGTTACTGAAGCTGCAGTTTCAGGAGACAGTAGCTATGGGGCAATGCCACCTTAAAACATTTGGCTCTTCTGCTCCCTGCCTTCCTGCCCTGCTCTCGTCCCAGAGCAGAGACCCCATCACTTGTGCTGACACAACTGCTCCCTGAGCTACAGCATGAACTGCATTGCTTAAATGGTCCGGGCTAAGTAAAAGCGCTGATAAAATGAGGTTCAGAGCTCAGTCTTTTGAACAACTGTGCTGGTTGAGGCCAAGGGGACCTGGCACTGCAGCACTGGGAGGAAGGAGGAGGAGGAGGAGGAGAAGGAAGAGGAGTGAACAGCTGGAGCTGGGTGGGGTGGGAATTCCCAAAACTGGCACTGCCACTGAATCTGTCCTCTTGCAGACCACAGCCAAAGCCTGAAGGATGAAAGCGCCTTGGAAAACAGTAGTATAACCAGTTTACAACCTTTTTTTTTTTTTTTTTTCAGTGTTAGTTATCCTCCTGTACTCGTTCTTAGGAAGGGAGATGAGTTCTTTCACACCTTTCTGGGGTTTTGCATGTGAAGTGTTTTCCCTGGTTCAGTTTGTGGCAATGACTCAGCTCCTGAGCTCTTCCTCACTACTCTTTGCCCTTTTCATACACGGGAACATGCATGCTGGCCCCTGGGGAACAAGGCAGATACCTTTTTTTACTCCCAATTTCCTGATTAATTCTTTAAGATTATCGGTTCTGGCTAGTCTCCAAAGGCATAATATAAGCACTGTATTATGGTTCTATAGTTCTGACATTAACACAGTATTTTCTGTATATAGTTCTGACATTAACACAGTATTTTCTGTATACTGAAAACAGGGTTCTTAATCTGGGGTCCAATACTGTTCAAAAATCTTCAAACTACTTTAGGTATGAAAAATAGGACTTTTAAGAATTTGGGGGGGGGGACATTGATTGGTGCTGAACATCACAATCTAAGCAAATAGTACTTGGATACTTAGCTCACAAAGTATTTATTTTTAGTTGTGAAGATGGTATTCTGTTTTAAAGTAGCTTTTCACATAACTGAGCTGTCATCGCTTGCAAGCAAGGACTGAAGTTACAGATCAAGTTTGGACATGTGGCTTTATACAAGGTCTCACAAAGATCCCGAGAGCTTGAAATATTCCTGAAAGATTGTTTTGACTTTCACCCAGTACTTCAGTCTGTTTAGTCATGTCAGTGGTCTGAACCATGTTATCAACTCTATAGACTCTCTACTTTCATACACATGCAGAAACTACACAGGTACAAGAGACTACACAGACTTGGCCTTCATATCTGCCTTGAACAGTTTTCATCTTATCTCAATGATAAGGAACTTCCCTGATAAAATTATGAAGTAGAACCAATTTGACCAGATATTAAGCAATTGCTGTAGATATACTAATCTTTATTGGTTCATTGTGGAGTGACGAAGATTTTGAAAGAGATCCTGGTGACATAAAAACGAAGCAGTGAATAAATTAAATTTAAAAAATATGGAAGACATAAATTCTTATGTGTGTGAAAGCATGAGAGAGCTAAGGAAGTATTTTCATTACATTTATTATTCAACAAGGACCTACATCTGTTTCCAGTTTGCACTGATTATTGACACATCTGGCTATTTGGCCTTAGGAACTACAAGTTGCTGTTGTGGCATTATTCTCTGAATCAACTCTTTAGACCACCCGGAAAATAATACAGCAAGTGCTGTGAGAAGATTGTGTTATTTGTAATAAGATTACCTTTTGGCATCTAGATGTATTGTACAAATGGGATTCTGTCATCTTCTGGTTTATAAATTACAATTTTGCATTTTTAACACCTGTGGGGAAAATAAGGCTGTAGCCAAAGGGCTTACTATTTGACAAAGATAAATCGGGATGACCTGATAGAGTTTCAAGTAGATGCAGTAGTAACTACTTGCCTTACATGGAAAAATACCTTTGTTTCAGTAGAAACAAAATACAGTTAAAGTCACAGAACTGAGAAAGATGTTTCTTTAACCTATGGTGAGATGTATTTTTTTCTGATTAATATCCCACTGTTAGAAGTGAATACTGTTCGAGTCCTTGACCCTTCAAACATTTTTTTCTGTGATAAAAAGTTACAGTTTCTCCATCAGTGGTTTGAGAGTAGTAATCTAGTCCAGGAGTCCAAAAGACAGATATTGTGAGGTATATGGTGAAGAGTTTGAAAAACCAAAGGATAAGAGCATAGGACAGAAAGGACCACCTAGATTACCAAGACCAGTCCTTTCCAACTGCATGCAAAAGATAGGATAGTCCTGAAGGATTCACAGATAATCTACTCCAAACACCCCCTCAAACCACAGGCCACAAAACACTTCCAATACCCTGTCACAGATTTAAGACAGAGTAGTAAAAGACCAACAGCCACAGCTTTAATGTGCCACAGGAAGGAACATGATGAAACACTTATTTGTTTTATTACAAATACTTTTAAACTAGGGTAATTTGTTGTTTTTAAAGAATAGTCTAGATAATCTATATGGCCACATGAAGCCACAATGCAGCTTCACTTGCTATGTTGAATTACATGTGGAATTAATTTGACCTTCTGCATAAAACTAACACAAACCTTGAAGATGCATAGAATAAAGATATATAGGAAATGATTTGCTGCTTTTTGATGAATTGCAGGATTGTAAATGTTTTTGTGTGCTTTTCCTGAGAAAGTCTAGAGTGCCTCAACAGTTATTTCCATTCCTTCAGGTCAAGGATGCAGTTTTTAATGTGCATTATTGAATTTTTAATTCCTTTAATAGCTAAAGAATATAAAGTACAGAGGGCAGGGCAGCAAAATCACTGGGAGGCACGAGCAGAGAATGAATACTGTATTCTTTGCAGTGTTATACTATGGTTTGCTATTCTCTTTAGGCTTGCTCTTTGTCCTCCTCAACATTGTGTCCCTACAAGTGGTTGAATTTCTCTTATTTTCTCCTTAGGAGAAGAATCTGAGGGCCACCTTTGTGGCTGGGAATTAGCATCTCCTGCTAGGCACGCTGCTGCACAGACTGTCAACAGGTCTTCTGCCTTGTGGCATCTTTTGTACCCCTTCATGACAATGATGATGATGTCTTCTCATAGCTGCCTGGCCAACAGTGTCTGCAAAGGAAAGAGCATACCCAGTTAGAAAATCACAGAATCACAGAATGGTAGGGGTTAGAAGGGACCTTCAGAGATCATCTAGTCCAACCCCCCTACCAAAGCAGGTTCATCTAGAGCAGGCTGGACAGAAACGCATCCAGGTGGGTTGTGAATCTCTCCAAAGAAGTAGACTCCACAACTTCTCTGGGCAGCCTGTTCCAGTGCTCTGTCACCCTCCAAGTAAAGAAGTTTTTCCTCATGTTGAGATGGAATTTCCTGTGTTCCAGGTTGTGCCCATTGCCCCTTGTCTTGTCTCTGGACACCACTGAAAAGAGTCTGGCCCCATCCTCTTGACACCCGTCCTTTAGATATTTATAAACGTAAGTAAGATCCCCACTCAGTCTTCTCCAGTTTAAACAGACACAGGTCTCTCAGCCTTTCCTCATAAGAGAGGTGCTTCATTCCCTTCATCATCTTGGTAGCCCTCCACTGGACCCTCTCCAGCAGTTCCCTGTCCTTCTTGAACTGGCAGGGCCAGAACTAGACACAGTACTCCAGATGCGGCCTCACCGGGGCAGAGTAGAGGGGGAAGATGACCTCCCTCAACCTGCTGGCCCCGCTCTTTTTAATGCACCCCTGGAGACCATTGGCCTTCTTGGCCACAAGGGTCTATTGCTACCTCATGGTCAACTTGTTGTCCACCAGGGCTCCCAGGTGCCTCTCTGCAGAGCTGAAATGATTGCACGAATACACAGTTTGCCAGCAATTAAACATATGCAAGAATGACAGACAAAACAAATACATAAAAATAGAAAGTACTCAGCGTGATCTTTTTTTCATGTGCATTTAGTGGACTTAGGACTTCTGCATCTAAATCACTTTGAAAAGTGATTTAGAGCTAGTTTCATAATACCTGTTTTGAACATTATCTTTGCAGTGCCTACAGAGCTTCTGCCCTGTGCTCAGGCTATAAGTCAAAGTACCTAAATCAGGTGTTCAGGAAGCCTAGTCAGGCAAGCTAGAAAGTTAAGCGTCTTGAGAGGATGATTCAATGTCCCACATGCTGAGCAATAACTTGCCTGAAGCTCTGTGGCCTCAGTTAGGGCACTCTGCAGGGACCAAAGAGATGCCTGGTTCCCCTCCCAGAGCTGTTTATGCAGTTTGCGTGACATAGACATGGGATTTAGAAGAAAGAAGAGACTGTAGAATCAGGACTTCAGGTCTCCCCCGCCCAGCTGAGTGACCTAACCAATAGTTTCCTGAATTGTTTGTTGTTCTCCTTCCAGCAGTAGGGAATCACCTGTCTTAAATCTGGATCTTGCTTAAAAAACAAAGCCTTAAGAGGAGGAAAGTAGAGTGCCTAGCTGAACCTGGTCTACAGCATGAAGTTTAGGGCACAGTTCTAGAAAGGAGGAATATGACTTGATGCCCCTCAAGTTAAAAAGGCTCAGTCATCCAAATTTCCTGCATCCTGCATAAGCATTTAAATCACCAAACCGTTATGCAGAGGGCAGGCTGTACTCAGAAAAGCAAGCTCTGCCTTTGTGAATGCCTAATCACAGATTGGGTACAGCAGCCTGAAACCCATGTAATGAGGAGTTCCTCTCCCCAAATCCTGGGTTAGCTGCCTAAACTCTGGTGAAAGGACAGGTCAATGCTGACTTCTGCTGGCTGGCTCCCAACCATTTTCTTGACAGGAGGACAGCCGATTCATGCAGTGCGAACACCTCATTTTATCCACTGATTGCATTAATCAACTCAGAAGTCAAGCAGGCTTCTCTAAATCCCTCAGGAATGGTTGTTCTCTTACTTGGAGTGTGTCCATACTCATATGAAGCTGAGTTACCATACATGGAGACTTGAACTGTTGAGGTACTAAGGGGCTTGAAGTTGTAGATAGGTTTTTCAGGAAATACGGAAATGTAGCCTTGAAACTGGCACCTGGGCTGTGAAGCTCCTTAGGTGCTTTAGAACATTTTTCCTTTTGATACAGTCTCTTAAAGATTCAAATGTGCCTTACTGTGCAGTAAGAGGAGATTGACTTTCTTCTTTGGGGGCTATTTTGATGTCACTCTTCTGGGTGCTGCCAGATACATGTTCTTTTTTGTTCTTTGATTAATAAAGCTAAAGGTAACATATGAGATGTTAACATTTTCAGTCGGATGGGAAAGGCTTAAAGTAGGTTTAACACATTTCAGGACATAGCTGCCCTAATGGGATTGTATCCCCAAACTGCTTTAGTCAGGATACAATAAACTGTTGGGAACAAAGTGCTGTAAAAAACCTTCAAAGAGAAATTCAGAACCTTACATGGTTCTTGGAAATAGGATCTGTCTCTTTTCCTCTGAATTCAGCTCCTGCAGCATGCTGTTAACCATCTGCTGTTAACCAGAAAGGAAAAATGTAAATTACATCTGTCCCTTGCATGGTATAGGGGGGGGAAAAAAAGGAGCTGTATTCATATCCAAAAAAAAAAAAAAATCTCATTTAAATTTTGGTGAAATCTTTGTGTTTCTTAACTGTTATTGGTATACACACAGCAAAAATTCTTTTTGAATTATTCTTATATGCAGTTCAGTTTTGTGTACTCCTCTGATCTACATGCATGCAAAGAAACCCTGCAGTCTCTCTTACTTAAAAAGACCATCCTGGATCAAACTATTTGAAACGTGAGGTCATTGACTAGTATTCGTGCAACTTGTAGCGCTCATGATTCAGTGTACAATTGTCTACTGAAACTTCTAGCACATCTTGGGGGGTCTTGTGGCTTCCATGCCAACAATAATCCCAGTTGTAAATGTAAAAAAAATTCATGGTGTAAGGATAGTTGTTCATTGATGATGAATAGGTGCAGTGTGTATGGAGAATGGGTGGGACTTATATTATAATGAACTGTACAGAATTCAGCATGTGATGGGACCCTAGAGTTTCAGTCAATAAAAAAGGAAATCCAATAATGTATTTCCCCTTATCCAGCATGTTTTCTAAGTTTTTCCTCCTTCTTTTTGCCTAAGAATTGCCTTTCAGAAAGCTGAATACCACATCACTTCTCTTTTAATTTCTCATTAGTTTTGTCTGGAACTTCTATGCCTTATTACCAACATTTGGTTTACCCCAGAAAGAATTTGTTTCATGGCATCACAACTATAGATGTCTGCAAGGATCTTCATTATAATCTTTACTTTTTAAAATAACATCTTTAGAGTTATGCTGGTATGTGAGAGGGCTCCACTCCAACCTCCAGCCCCTTCAACTCTGATGTAGATGTTGTGCTCCAAGGGACAGAGTACTTGGCGATGACATCAGGAAGCCACCCAACTAAGTGGTCTGCAGTGATATCTCTCAGACAGGGAGCAAGAAGACAACCGAGCCCCTACTAGAAGACTGGAAAGTAAGTGGCCAAGAAAGCAGTGCTTCTTCAGAGCAGCTGCTGCCACTGGAGCGGTGGTAGGTTTCCACCTACCTCAGCAGTACTGGCTGAGCAAAGAGTGTTTAAAGGGATCAGAGGGTGAGACGCATATGATGAACATATCTCATGGAGGGGGGTGGAATGAGTGGGAAGATACAGCATGTGCTGTAGGGGAGGGGGACAGTAAATGTCTGCTTTCATAATCACGTGTGACGAGACGCTTAGGGTGGGATCCATTTGACAAAAAGTAGATGTTTTCATCTGAGCTGCTTACACTCTGTGCCTTTCACAGGCAGTGGAGAGAGGTGAGCTTTTTTTAAAACATTAGTTTGTGTTTTTGCCGCTTTATAGGTTAAGAAAGAAGAGTTAGTTTTCCACATAATGCAAAGCTTTTGCCTAATCCCTAAAGAAAGGATTTATTACTACTTTGGCAGGGAGCTGTGCTGGAAACTCTTCCCACTTCAGTTCCCTGGACAATGTCCTCCCCTGAAATATGGTTTGACTGTTCTGAACAGCGCATTGCAAATTCACACACAAGGATATTGACATCTGGCTTTAGCATATGGGGTACAGATAGTCCTTGATTGCTGAACAGCTGTGCTGCTTTGAAAAGAAACAATTGCATTTGAAGAATATGGGCTATAGAGTAGGCCTTGTCCTATCCCACACATCTTGCTGACATTCCTTTTTCTAAATTACCAGTCTGCTTATTAAATTTCCACAGTATAAAAACATCAAAATTTATAAGAGACTGAAGTAGATGGTAATATTGTCAGATATGCCAGCAAACAACCCATTGACAACACATGTTAGGAATCAGTCCGTTACAATTAGTCAAGAACAATGCCAGAAGATGATGGGACTGAGTAAGAACAAACAAACAAGCACAAAGGAAGGGACAAGGGAAGTACTGAAGGTTCAGAAAACATTTCCATTGATTTTGTATGTAAAAAAACACTTTGACGAAGAAACCAAGAGTTTTTGCAACAATCTCAGCATTTGTAATATAGTGAGCTCTTTTACACAGTAACAAAGAGTGCTGCTATAAGCTGAACATCAGCTGTCACTTCATCAGGAAACAGTCCTCCATAGCAAACAAAAATGCAGTTATACAGGGTAAGAGAGCAAAACTTTGCAACCTAAATTTATCTCAAGAAAAAAGAGGATGCTGGCATATCTTTTTCCAAATTATGCTGTGTACAGAACATTGCAAATCGAAGTTGGCCATTCAAACTTTGCTTTATTTTGCAACCCGCTAGTATATATCCCAACACGATTTGGTGATTGCAGGGCTGAATATGCCATTGATACACATTTCATATACTTTTCACATAGTAAAAATTTTTGTAGCCAGGCTAACTGTAGGCACTTCCTATCAGTCCTACACCTTCTGCCATGACTTCTGGGTGTGTGGATTTAAAGGTCATAGATGCCATTATGAACACTAAGTCTGCCCAATGTGTAATGATTTTGCCAGAAAATTTTGTATCGGAGCCATGGCATCTGCATGGAAGATAGTGCATCTTTAAAAACAGGAGTTCAGTTCTGATTTAAAGACCTCAGGATCTGAATTAATCCCACCTAACTGAGGTGCCTATACTAGCAGTCACTTGAGGCTTTCTCAGTATTGAGTGAAGTGAGAATAGGCAGCATTATAGTTACTCAAGCCGAATTTAACTTTTGAAGGTGCCTATTGCATACTCAGGAAGTTGTTAACCTCCTATGTCAGTTATGTGCTTGAAACCTGGATGGGACAAATTTAGGACTAAGTGAGCCAAAGTTATTGTAGGCAAAGCTCTAGTAAAAAGAAAATTAAGTGAAACGTTGCAGAATAATACATTGGCTATACAACAGAAACTCCTGGCAGCATAGCCCTATGACTCATCAGAATAACTAAAAATGGCTTGCAATACCGAAAAGTGAAGGGACTGTTGAAATAGAGGAATAATAGTAGTTTTTCAAAGGAACAGAAATGATTGCTATTTATTCAATTCAGGGTAATGTGAAAGAGTGCAGATTTGTACTGTTGTAGCAGGTCAGTTCATGATCAAAGCCTTTTAATGCAACAGATCCCTTCACAAAATTATTTGTACTAAAAAAACTAATATGACAAAAAGCTATGATACCAAGCAACCAAACAAACCAAAGATGTGTTTTCAAAGTCTTTTATCTTATTATATTTTAACTCCCCAGCAGATAAGCATGTTCTCTTACCTTTGCCAAGTTCATGCAAGTCGTATTCTTTTATTTCATCTTTATTTATTATTAAATTTTCCTAAAGTTTGCCTTTTGTTTTCAGGATCTTTTTAGGAGCTTCTTACTATACTTACTATATAAATATATGGGACACACCCTTTCCAATTCTCTCCCTGCTCCAGGCAGAGTAGAACAGAAAGTTTGCAGCAAAGATGCTAAATGTCTCTTTCATAGAATCTTCTGGGAAGAAATGCCATCAATGGCTCAACCTCCACATCCAAAGTGTCATTAATTGATTTGGCAGATGATCTCCCAGGAATGTCAAGTCTTTTCATTGCGGAACCTGTGGTACATGTAATTTCAAAATCTTCCATGCATTCTTCCAAACTCAGTATTGCATCGTAGTACAGTAAACAGCTTGTGATCCAAAATACATTACTGTTTTTTTTACAGACTGCAAACACGGGAATAGAGAGAGAGAAAAAAAATATACAGCCCAGACTCCAGTATTTAGAGCATTGGCATACTTTTTACTCAAAATCTTAATACTTCCCTACCAGTCTGCGTGATTCATGGCTGTGTTGCTCTGTTCTCTGTTTTGACACTTGGCTGGCCTGTATTAAGATGTTTTGAGAATATACCGTGATCTCTCATTTCACTGAAACATCACAGAGTGTGCAAAGGCCAAAGCAAGAGATGGGATATAAGAAGCTCCATATTTAGCTGCTTCACTTATCTTGGCACTCATACCCTATTCTCTTTTCCCCACCTCACACTAATGATCAGGTCTCCCCGATGAGCTATCGGTTCCTTAATGACAAAAATGAACGTTGCATGTACAACTGAAGATTAATAAGCAATAGTAAGTGTTCCTACCAAATATTTGCTAGTGGTCAGCTTGAAAAGCTACTTTAAGTCCACATCTCCACAGGCAAAGAAGCTGTTTAAGTTCAAGCCAAGGCAGCATTCTCAAATTAAGGGTATTATGGGCCTGATCCTGCAAACATAGTCAAATTCCAGCAAAATCTATAGCCAGGGTACGCTTTTGCACTGTACACTAACAATGAAACTATTCTGCTAGGTGAGCATGGCACAGGCTCCTTACCTGGTAGAGGGCAGGGGCTGGACCCAGGTCACCCGCATGCTGAGGAAAAAGCCATTTTCTGCTGAGTTCCTTGCTTTCCACTCCTCTTTCCACAACTACTTTATTTGGTATAAAAGGTTTCTGAAGTAAGGGTTTGTACCCAGATGACCATCCCTTAGGTGAGTTCTCTCACCAGTTACTTAGAAAACCAGTTTCTTGTTTGGTCTTAAGCGGGCAGCAAGTGGCTCCAAACTCATATCACCTCCAGGATCTTGCTGTCTTTTTGTTGATGGGATAACTACATGAAACTTATTCTGTATTAAGGAATCATAGAGTGAAAACAGATCCCAGGAACACATATACCTCTCCGTTTACTCAGACTCTCTTTGTTTGCACCTTCTGGGACATTTCAGGCCGTAGTGAAGGCATATTCAATGGTCTCATTGGTAGAGACTGACATTAATGAGGGAACACATGGAAAATCACGTCCAAGCCATTCTGATTTTAATAGATGCCAGTCACTTACTACTTCACTTGGGACTTTCAAAATCCTGATCCTTTTTTTTTCACTGAAGTAGGCAACATTTTAGAGGAGATTTAAGGACGACTTTGGGGATAATTGATTATGGCATTGTCTGTTTTGCAAGGTCAAAGCAGAAGTTATTAAAAGTAGGAACTTTATTTAAGGAATGGGTGGCATATATTTTTAAGTGATAAGCCCATAGGATGCTAAATATGTCCTCCTGGAAATTTAAAAAATGTAAACTATCATTACTCTGTTCTGTTCTGCGGTTGCAACCGCTGGTGCCAGAATTTTTTTATGCCTGTGGTAACAAAATCTCTGTCCCTCTCCCTTTGCCCTTAGCCAGCCTTCCCAGGCCAGGAATTACAACTGACTTTAGGAGGAGGCTTTTTACACTTGCTGTAGATACATGCGTGTATACATGTACAGAAATCTGTATACCGCACAGTGATAATTACCTAAGTAGGCTTGGTCTTCAAAGTCTTCCATTTAGGGAGTGGAGAAGAATATCCTCCATGAAAAGATGACTTTTTAAAAACTGAAGCAGTAATTCTGCTTTACAAATTGAGGAAAATCTGGATTTTACCTCTTCATAGTGAGTTATTCTGCTCTCTAAGTGCTTCTGCATGCCTTCTGTAAGGGAAAATTCATTGTCATCAACAGAAGCACTATATGAGAAATGCCTCTGGCAAATGAATGTTTCTCATATGTAGGTTTTAGTACTATTTTTTAATTGTATAAAATTTTAAAATGCTGTTTCAGTGCTCACTGCAGTCAATGGAAAGACAGTTATTTACTCCTGTGGGCTTCAGATCAAGACGGAGTGCTGCGAAATGGGTGTACTAAAGCCCATTAACACAGAATTGCTTTTTGGACATGGCATTTTTAAATCCTCTCCTCTTTGTGTTTTGAGCCACGTGGTTCATGCTCAATAAAAAGACGTTATACTGTTGTACATGCTGTAACTGAACCAACAACTTAAGTTGCACTGTAACTAAATCATAACCTTTGGACAAGCTACAAGGAAAATGTATTTGCTTTATTGATTTTTAGTCTCTTCTGCACTGATTGATCATTTACTTTAAATACAAAGACTGAAAGAAGGATATCCAAATACATAGTTCTTTAGTCTGACTAAACGTCATATACAGCAAAATAATCTTTTGTGATTTTGCATAATAAGCAATTTAATATATCCCTTCGTTATAACTTTTTGCAAATATTTGAAGACAGTAGTAGTAAGAACCCAGTTTAAATAATATTTTTGTTAAGGAATTAGTCAGGCATATGTTTTGATTTTGGGGATTTTTTTCTAACATAACCTGTATTGTGGTAGCAGCCAGAAGTCTGAGACAGACTGAGGGAAAAGGTGTCAGAGGTACATTACAGACTTATTGGAAAGGAGGCTCTTGTCCTGGTAACAGTGCAGTCTAAATTAAGATAGTTGCATTGACTACACCTTTGTTCTCTTTGTTCTCTACAAAATTATTGTCTAATTTTATTGAGATTAAACATATGGTGCTGTTTCTGCTCTTTGATTAACTGCAATATTTTTGAAGAGAAGAGAAATCAAAGAGATTTCAAATTAGCTGTGAAAATGCTTGCCCTGCAATTCTTTAACAAATATTTGAACAAACTTTTGTAAGGAATTTGAAGGAAATGATATCATGTGTTTCTTTAGGCACTGTCATCCATCCAAAACAATAACCTTAGGAAAATCCGTAGAATCATATATTGTTCTTTGACAACAGAGCCTATCTCCATGGCAAAGAGTGTTGCGCAAGGAAGGGTATTTTAGATCAGGAGCACTCCACACGAATAGGGCCAGAGCAGAGCTGGCTTGCATTCGGCTTGGTCTTGTTATTGGGGAAGAACCTCAGGACTTTTGCGTGTGTCCACGTAAATATGCACACACATACCAAATGTGGGAAATTGTCTGAGAAGAAGTGCTGGTTAGTGTGGATCAGACAACAATATATTGTTGCTCTCAGAAAACCCTTTTACAGGTAGCTCTTTTACAATACCTATAAATAATGGGTCATTATTATTTGATAGCATTTTGTGGACACTGAACACATGTCTGTGCCTTTAAAACCTGGTATAAAGCATTATAATAATATTCAGAAATAAAAAAGATAGACGTTCTTAAACAAAAGTCATTCTACATTTTATTCTTATCTCCAAACCCAGCATTAAGAGATCACATAAATAGCTGATTTAGAGGGAAGTTAAATTCAGATGACAAGTTGCATGAAAGGGCTCAGAAATGGTATTTGTTTGAACTCATAACTATCCATCCTTCTGTAATGTAGACAAGACATCCACGAAAAAAACATAAAAAGAATCAAAAAAAAAGGCACAATTTCCTTCCCAGCCGACTGTTACTCTCAGCTGCTCTTTACTGTGTATGATCATGTACTGTGTTCCTGATATCAGCTTTACTACTGTTGTGTCTGTCTGGTACTATTTGTTCAAATCCATGATGCTAGAAAAGCACTGACACATATTCATTTCATTATATGTATACATGTCAAAAGTGCTGTATTTTCAGCACTGAACATAGGCAAGGACTTCGGAGACTTTTAAATATTGAAAAAAAAAAAAAGCATTACTCTCTCCGTCCCAAGATACTGCTTTGTGAAAATCCTTTTTACTAGTCTTCAGTCTTGTCTTACTGTCTGAGACAAATGTTTGGATATTATCCCTGATTCAAGAATTTACGGGTATCTCCTCTTGAATGCAAGTAATAAGATAAGCACAGTTTGTTTATAAACTAACAGGAGACTGGACATTTATTTTCCGTTTAAAAAGGCCTGGAAGGAAAACTAATTTCGAATCATTAAACTGGTATTGTAGGCTAGGAAAGAAAATCAGGAAGAGATATAAGACATAGAAAATATGAAAGAAATTGAGGACAAATGGCTTTGTGGCCATTTTGAAGGATAAAATATATGTATATTGAGGTATATTGTGTGTAGTGTTTGAGACTTCTTGTCTTATATAATGAAATTAAAGAATTTTTATATAGCACAAGGGATTCTAACCAATTCTCATTTTCATGTTATATTTATTACAATTATTACTTGTTGAATGAACATGCTTATATTGTTATTTCAATCTTATTATACAGAGAACTTTTCAAACTATGCACGTTTAGCCCTCTCTGGTTAGTGACTCATGTATGAACTTACCCTATTCCCCTTTAGAATTATTCCAATCTGTAAAAGAAAGAAAAAAACAGGGAGTGGTGGAAAACTTTAATTTCAGACTACATGTTGTTCATGAACTGTTTGTTTAACTCTATTTGTATTGGTTGGGTTGATATCCGTGTCACATGATAATTTTTTTCCTTCACGATTCAAAGCTAAAACTGAATCACAAAACAATTACTAGTGACTAACAGCAATCACTCTCATTTTTATTATCTAGTCACAATAGCAGTTGAGCAACTTTTTAGTCCCAAACATTTTCAGAGTGACTTGGCAATTGTCGGTATTCTCTGAATAGAAAATGTGATTGAGGATGAACTAAACTGGCCGTGTCCATTCACACACAGCGATATTCACTGATATGTGGGTCTATTTGCCACAGGCCGATTATTCAAATGATACTTTTCCTGTCTCACCTATTTCCTCACCAGTAACTTATAAGTGCAATTTGATGACGTTCTCATATATAGTAAAGTGACGTAAGTTGTAGGTGCAAGTCCTGTTTGTACAAGCAAATCCTGCAGGAAATAATTTACATCAATGACAATGCAAAATCTATTGTGCCTCTGCTTTTGAAAGTGGAACAGCCCCCGCCCCCCCCCCAAAAGTTGGTCCTGAATGATTTCCTGTTAATTACCTGATAATTATCCTTTCTACCTATGGTCACATGATGACTATTGTTTGCCTCTCGTAAACATCCCAGCAGAAGCTCTTAATGAGTACCAAAAGATGCCCTGTACCAGGGAAGAGACCATAACCTGGGTGAATGAGTGCCTCAGCTCTTGCGGCACCTTAGGAAGGTTGCTTAAAATCTGATTGCAAGCCATGTAAGCTGCATTTTTTTAATATATATTTGTGGCTCTGCCCTCACAAATCTATGATTCATGACAGGAATGCAGCTTGGATCTCTTGCAATGTAAGCAGCTGCAGATACTTCAAATACTTGGGTACATGTGATCCAGCAGCTTGCTATAAATTTGCCCCTAAAAATAAAGTAACAAGTGATTGAACAGTGATAGGAATTAAACACGGCAGTGAGTGAATGGAATGCACAAGTCCTTACCTCAGAACCTTTTATTACGGCAATGGCTATAATTAAAACCAAAACGAAAAAAGAAACACCCTAGAATACTATCTTCGAACAAACTTACCGCAAGATTCCCTTAAAGGTTTTTTTTATACCGTTGGACACTGAAAAAAGCTATTTGCTGGTATGCAATGTCACTGAGTATGATATTTATGTTGTTACATCATCTGATAGTCAACTGCATTTCCACTTTCCACAAGTTCAGTGCGGTTTCAAATTTCCCCTCGCTTTTTATCATCTGAACAAAATAGGCAAGCAACAACCCTGAGCTTTTGATAACTGAAAGGATATTTTGCTGAACGACTTGTGTGGAGACTGGCTGAAAAATTGCAGTGTAAACAGAACACTTCCCACTGACAACAACCAGCCTGCATCTGTCTCCGATGACTGAAAATCCCAGTTTTCGTAGCCTCTTATGTCTGTATTTCTCATTTATTTGCCCTCATTTTAGGACCGACACTGTCTGTGTTCGGTAAACCACATAGGATGAAACAGCATGTCGGCATCTCTCTGAACTGATACTTCCATGTCATCTCAGTTTTCAGACAAACATAGTTTTAATATAAAATGTTGGAGGACGTGGAAAATTTTAGAAGACAGATTTCATGGTCAAATTATGTAATTAAATCCCATTAGCAAACCTCAGAATAGCTAACTGGGGACTTGGTTGGGAATTTCAACCTAGAAGCCAAAGAGTAAATGAGAACTGGATTCAGCTACACTGTGAATCTCGTTTCTGGAAGTGATTTTTTTTTTTTTTTTCCTAAGAGACTCGTCAGAGGACCTGTACCCATGCACAGCAAGAACAAAAGTGCAAAACTGCCGATTTTGCGACAGGGCATATTAGACCCAGATTTTTCAAGTACTTGGCTGCCTCTCCTTGTAGTGTGGGGTGCCTCAACAAGAACTCCTAACTTTCTTTGTCAAAAGGTTGGGCATTTGCTCTGAGCTGGTCTCCGAGGCTCCCTCTTCATCAAGAGAAAATGAAGGCACCTC
>NW_009648244.1:523006-532313 GCF_000708025.1 Charadrius vociferus | reverse complement strand
CAGAACGTTTAAAAACAGTGCTATTTCCTGAAGTCTTTGTTGAGATAATTATAACTCAGTTCTTACATTGACAAAACTAATTCTGAAGTTAATTTGTGTAAAAACATATCTGCCTTGATACAGTGTGTCCAATTTTCTGTTTGTTTTTTTTTTTCTCTGAAGCCCTGCTTTTATCTCAGTAAAATCTATGTATTACAGTACAGTAGCAGTATTGTACTACTTCAAATAAATGTAATTTTATTTTTGCTGTGAAGCACCCTGTTCATGTGTCTCCATCAAGTGTGCTTTGTATCTCCCTTTTCAAATGTGAAAGGACAAGGGGAAAAAAACTGTTTATTTTGCTCTTGAAATCTGCACTAGCTGTTTAATATGTTTCTTATGAATTACCATTAAGAAAGGATTCATCATTTGAAAGGAAGCTTGTGAGGATATAGGTAAGTGTGAGTGTGGTCTTTTCAGAAGAATGTTTGATTGAAGACCTGTTTTTGGACACAAGGTAAGGAAAAAGATCACTTAACCTCACTTGAATAAGTGGAGATTAAAGGTTAAAAGCTTTAAAGATTTAAAATGCATTAGCAACAGAACAGTAAATACAATCCATGGAGACATAGAGGAATTAGCAAAACAAATGTTAAACTAAGAAATGCACTCTAAGATTCACTGGAATCTCCACACTAAGTCTGAATGCAGAGCACATTTAAATGTTTCACCAGTTGTTTTAAAATTGTCTTTGTATTCCTTATATTGGCTCTAATGGAGGTGATACTAAACCTCGGCATGAATTATGCAAGCAAGTTTTATGTAGATCTTTCCACGGTTTAGTCTCACTGGAGTTTTGGTGTTTTAAAGGGTGATTTTTGCCATATACCTCATTTAACCTCTTGCATATTGGCTGGGTTTGTACTGCTGATCTATCAATAATGTAGTCACAATGGTGTTAAAAAAATTCCTGTACTGTATTAGGTAAAACAAAGTTACCGTCATCAGTGATGTAACCTTATTGTATTGTGGACACAATATAATTTTTTATGAGTACAACTTCTGCTTAATAACAGTATTTGACTCAGATATCTGAATTTTAACCTTTATCGTGGGTACCTTCAGCAAATGGATTGGCTCTCTGTTTACCTTGCATAGACATAGATCAACAAACAAATTCTTACAGCCCAGTGAAACCCACAAACAACATGCTGATCAATTTGTGAAAACGCAGCTACCTTCACAAAGAAGGGGGGTGATCCCAGGCAGGGCATACTGCAACAGCCCAATTGTAAAATAGGGAAGATGTGTATCAACAGGGAGCACCTATCTGAGAAAAGATTAAACAAAACATAATAATGGAATTTTTAACCATTTCACTGTCAGAATATATAGAAGCACCTGAGGTTCCAACAGGACTCCCAAACTAGTAGTCCTCAACCAAGGCATCCAAAATCAACACCTCTACTCAGTCCTTTGCACGCAGGGCAAAATCTTATGGAAGACGGGGGCCTGCTGGAAATCTTGTGCTCGCAGATGCAACAGATTCGGCACTGCCCCTGTAGCAGGTGAAATCCTGCCCCCACAGAAGTCAAAGGCAAAATTTTGATCCACTTCAGTCAAGTGAGGACACTGTGTATAGGTGAGAATACAGATCAGAGAACACTCAAAGATTTTAAAACACAGATTATATTCAATAGCCTATGAGCGTAATTATAACATATGATATTTAAAAGTATGGGATGTTAGAAATATGTGGTAATTTTTTGCTAATATGAGCAACAGCTTTCCAAAATTTAGTTGCTTAGGCATTCCAGTTAATATATAACAAATTACTCTCATTGCAGAATGTTCAGATATAAGAGCTTCTCAAGAGTGACTGAACTTATTTTGAACTTTTATTTTCATTTAAACTCTCCATTAAGGAATTTGGGAGGGTGAGCAGGGAAGAAAGGCATTTGTTTAGATTCTGCTTTTAAAATAGTTTTAACACTTTGATATCAGTCTCTGATTAGATGCAGCATCCCACATTCCAAAGTGAAGAGAGGCTATTTGCTTCTTCTCTCCTCCACCCAACATATATCTTGCTTGTGTCTTTTAAGCGAAGCCTCTGAATCAGGCTAATTATTGTCACTAACAGCAGTTTTCTGTGGAGCAACATGCCTTGCTGCGGCCTCTCCTTCTCAGCTCAGTAAAGGATTATCCTAAAACCCAGTCTAATAATCCTATTTCCAGTTATAGTAGGGGGGAGGGGATACCTCATTCTCTGTGCCCACATCCTGTATTTGAAGCTTGACCCAAAAGAGGGGATTTTCCTGGTATTTATCAAGTTACTCTGTAGAATGCCGAAGGATGGGATTCATCTGCAATGTAGATGTCTGCATCTAAGCAAGTCCTGGTTCCTTTTATAGTCAATAGATATCAATAGACACTCTGAGCGTGTGATTCATCCCATCTCAAGATAGACATCTAAATTAGATCAGGTGACTCACTCCCTGGAAGTACTTATTGACTATAAAGGGAACCTGAATGACTAACTCAAAGATTTTTAAAGCGGTTTTTAAAATGAGGTGAGACACTACTCATTCTGCATGCTTCGTAACTTCTAGCACAGCACTTCAGGACCCTTCTGTTCCTTGAACTGTTAGTCTCACTGTATTTACACCCAGATACTTCACAGGGCATGCTACCATTTTCCAACTCACTCCTGTGAAACCCAGTCACCAGCTTTCATTTCAGTTCTTCCCACCTGGGAAGGGCTTCCCACCCATCAAGCCTTGCCAGTCGTCTTTTCCCTGAGCACATACTGACTCCATTATGTGTCCTTCCTTGTCTATTATCACCGGGGACTTCAGCTCACGTATCAAATTTTATTTCATCTTTTCATGCTTACTTCCAGAGGCAAGTTCTTCTTTTTCTTAACTCACCTTCAGTTCAGAGAAAGAAAACCTGTTTCTTCACCTAGTATTATGAAATGTTATAGAATTTCAAATTTCCATAATATTAAAAGTAATTAATAAGAAAGAATTGATTTTTTTTTTATTTATTTATTACAAGTTTTCATCAGACATTTCACTGGTTACAGTAACTCTCCCTGTATGTGGCTTTCTAGCTATGTTAATTTGGTCCTACCTCCCTCTCCGGCTACACTGTTATTCATCAGGGAAATCCCAGTGGAACTTGTATTTGTATTTTCAAAAATAAATAATAGGTTTGAATTTTGGCCAAAGTCTTCCTCAAGTAGTGAGTGAGTTGCTGACTGAGACTCTCTATCTCTCATGTGGTCACATAAATTAGAGTCCTGATCAACGATGACAAGCATTCTGCTAGCTAGACAAACATTAATCTGGTTAACTCCCCTTCTTCCCACTCCTTCCTGACACAGAGGAAAGAAGTGCCTTTGGAGAAAGTTTGAGATGTGTAGGTTGATTTTCTTGTAGCTATAATGTGGCAAGGGGGCTCCAAACACCTTCGGGAGTTTATGAAAATTCCAAGTAGAAAACAAACAAGCTACATGAAGCATAAAAGGCTGCCTTTCTTGTTTGCTTTCTTTTACAAGAGACAATTAAAATAATTAATTTTACTGTTTATGATCTCTTGAAAAATATTTTTTCCACACATTCAGACAAATACTTAAATCTGAAAATCTGAGATTCTCAGTTCTTGAGTATGTGAGTAAAATGAGCAACCATGTCAAGTCTTAAAAGATAAATCTTATTAACCATACTGTGCTGACAGAGCTGTACTGTTTTCAGGTGTTGACCTGTTACTGCCCCCGAGTGCTCCACTGTGTCATTGGACATACATGTTCTTGTTGGTGCTGTTTGCTATATTGCAGCGGGCAATGTAGATCTATGCAATATAGCCCCAAAGTTTTACTGTGTTTACCCATCTGGAGGACATGGTCTTCCAGGAGCTCGCCTGACTCTCAAGATCCAAACAACGTCAAGACACTTTTCCTGTAGAAAGCAAACTTATTTGGGTAATAAAGTGAATTGCCATATTCAGGGTTAGATTCTTATGCTTTTGGTTGCATTTGGTAACAGTTCCTTCAGATAGTTAACTGACAGCGTTATTCAGCATGCATTCCTCTTATTTAATATAAACCTGCACAGCCTGTGGATAGTTTCTTGTAACTTAGGAAGCAGAGAGAGCCTCTGGAGATGAAGTGTCCCGAAGTCCTTTATTTACCAGGCATGAGTGTTTGCAATTGCTTCACTCCCTTCAAAGGTTCCACAAATCCTACCAGGGACTCCATGCAGCTACCATCATCTTCACTACCCATTTAAATCACAGTCATACTGGTGCTTTATAAAAGGCTGAAACCCAAGGTGGTGTATTCTTCAGCCTACCCCATTTGTCACATATTTCTATTTGACCTGATTTTATAAGTGCCTTTCCATCAAGGGGAAGAGTTTGATTATTTTATTTTTTTTTATACTAGGGGAGTGTTTTGAAGATTTCATATACAGTTGACTTCAGAAATGAAAGACTATTGTTTTGATCCAGAAAGAGTTTATATAAGGGATAAGGAAGGGAAATTATTCTTGAAAAAACAACCCCCTCTTCTTATTTTGTGTATCTTGGAGCAGAGGAAACACAATCAGGATCTTCTGTTTTGATTAGCAAAACTAAAAAATATTAGCAAGACAAAGTTCATGGTATTTGTCTAATTTTCATAGCTCTTTACAAACGTTATGCAAAACTGAAGGCCACCACCAGCAAATACTGTTTCTGCCCAGAAATTGTATAGACACTATATTTTAAGAAAGTAAGATACAAGGTTTTCTGTAGGATAAATTTCAAAGTTATTTAGGTTTGAATTAGGTTATGCAAAAAAACCTCAACTTAAAAAAAAACACTCAAGCCCCCCCCAAAACCCAATATCCACAGCTTTCTGTTATTCCATTCTGAAATATTTTCTTGTTAAATTATATTTTCTGTCTCCATTTCCTCTTTTATGGAAAACAGAGACATTACTGTCAAATTGATCCTAATGTTGAACATCCTATGTGGTCCTGGGCCTCTTATGTTCTTGTAGCTACCTCTGAATTTCCGAGGCACTAGAGAACACTGTCTGTTCTCAAAACACCTAATTTCAGCCACTGAACAAGCCCTTTACCATCTAAGTCCTGAAAATAACAAACTGGTAGTTACGTAGCTCATGAAAAAAACCCACATTTTCTCTTTTATCCTATAGCTCGGGTGTTAGAGCAGTTTTCCTAGAACTTGTGCAGGAGCTGTAATAATTATATTCCTAGAAAAAAGAGTAATTACACCACCAACGTCATCACTACCACTAGTTGTTGCCATGTTTCAAGAGAAAGTGTGATCCTTGTGTTTGAGTCCTGAAAATTACCATCTTAAAAGCTCTCACTCAGCATCTTCCTCTTTACAGGTGTGCCAAAGCTTCACGGATCCCTTTGGTCAGGACCTTAAAATTTCTGCTTACTTCAGAGTTCTGCAGTTATGTATAAACATGAAAAATACCTCTGCCTTGATGGAGTAGAGCAGCTTGCTGCTTGTTTTTTCATTCTTTTGCCCAGGCCACAGTCAAACCTCAACCAATACACATCCTCAGGTGTGTTGGGTAGCATCATGTTACCTTATGGATACTGTATGGGATGCTGCTTTCTTCTCAGTCCCTAAAGGAGAAGACAGAGATTTCACTCTCCTTACTCCCTATTCCTTGCCTCTTCCTATTTTTAGGAGAGGGAGACATAGGAACATAAAATTACAGGATAATTTTGGTGAGACTTGACTGATGGAAGTCCTCTGGTCAAATGCCCTACTCAAAGCAGACCAACTCTGAAGTTACGAGGCTCAGGGCCTTGTTCAGCTGAGGACGATAGATTGCCCTGTGAATTCTGCCTAGCAGGTCAACCTTTGCTTGAATTATTCCTTCCATGTATTCAGAATCATATTCTACTTAATATTATCCTAACACATATATTTCCATCTTTGTGTCACTATCAATTACCAGCTAAAAAGAGGAACTTGCAACCCTTTATATTACTTAGAATTTCCATTACTTTGACTTCTCTCATGCAATGAACATACTTTTTTCATCTTAATTTGTCCTGCTTGAATGAAATTGCTACCAATTTCTGATTGCCTCTGTTATATTTTCAACTCCAAAATGTGTTTGCCAATAGCTTGTAAACACAATTAACTTATTTATAGTAATGGCTGCAATGAATTTTCTATTGAAAGCTCAGCTTTAGAAATTGGTCACCACCCACTTCAATTAAAAAAAATCAGTTTTAATAGTATGGATTAAGACATGTCCAATTTGTCATTTCCATACTTGTGGGATACAGCCTTACTCACTTGCACAAGGTCAATGTATGTGTATCTCTCGTAAAAACATAGTATAAGCACAGCCACAATGAATATGACTATAGATCCTTCTAGCACAGTATCCCGTCACAGACAGTGGCCAATAAAAAAAAAGATTCTGGAAGGAAACTGTGAAGAGCATGGTGACCATTCACGATGACAGACGGGAGAAAAGTCCTTTGGATATTGCTGGAAAGCACCATGATTTTTTATTTGTTAAGTGCAGGCATTGTGAAATTCATTGGGGAAGAAGGTAGCAAAAAATAAACAAAAGAGAAAGAAAGAATACTTTATTCATTTTCAGTATTGCATTTGGGAAAGACTACATTTGTCCTAACAGGGCAAAACCAAGTCTGTGTGTGGACCACTCTGGTGAGTCCCACTCCCTTTTTGAAAATGATTTCTCTCACTTGAGCCCTTCCTCAGCTAGCACGCCATGTCCTGCACTGCTGAGTAATGCTCAAGCTCTTTCTTGCACGGGGAAACTATGTGGAGGGCACAGTTTAAGATTTGTTTGTTTTCTTTTTATCTTTGGATTTATAATCTGCATTATTTCAATATCTCTGCATGTATGTACACCCTCTTCAAGAACCAAAATCAATTATTACCGAAGTCAATGAGATACACTGGGCCTCTACTACTAATAATTTTTTTCACAATCATTCAAAACGGTTCAAGAGTGCTTGGAGTGCACAATTTTTCTCAGCATTTTTTTAGTTAGCCTTTGCTATATTTATTATTTTAATAATTTATTATTATATGCTTAAGACAAATGCCTTTTCCCTGTCCCATGCAATAAGTGTCTTGTTCAAAAAGAAAACCAATTAAAGCAGCTACCTGCAGCTTTGCATGCCACAAGTGCACGTTTCCCAGGCCAAAATCTAAACTCCTTTGACGTACAATTGATTAATGGCAACCAAGTACTACTTTGTATAGGACAAACTATTTTGATGTGACTACAAATTTCTTAACCAGACACAGAAACCAGCTTTTGTATTTCTTACAGCATTTGCTTTTCATGGATTCTTTCCCAGTAGCTTGGTTATAGATTTATGGGATACCTAATATCTTTGCTTTACATTCCAGAAACAGAAAGCTGATATAAAACAGAGATTAAGATATCAAAAACAATTTGCTCTACTTTTTTGCATAAACAAAGATAGTCAAGAATTTAGTACAAATTGCAGTTGATTGCAGCAGATTTTTACAGTATTTATTTTTAAAATTGCTTTGAAGACTAGAGATTTATAAGCGATACCTCAACTGGGTCAGGGACTCTATTGATGTACTACAATTAATTTCTATTTAGTAAGCTAACCCTCAGTGACTTTATTTAGTATCACAGTTTTCTTTGACTTGGGATAATTTTAAGATGCAGTTGAGCTTCTTTATGGAAGGCATAGCTGAAACAGCAAAGCTTTTCCACCAAAATAAGTCCATTACCAAGTCACTACTGTATTATGGAAAGCTTAGCTGAGTATGTCTGCAGAGCACAACGTACTGCATGGTGCAGATACTTAACCAGGTCTTAAGCAGTGCAGCCACGCTAACATCCTTCTACTGCTCTCTGTAGCTCAGAGCAAGCATGGGGTATGGTTAGCCTTTGCTGTGTTGTGTCGTGAAGACGTGCCTCATGTACCAAGGGATTATTAGTGTACTGCATCTGTGCATAAGAGTGTGAGAAAGTCCAGGCTGGATGGGGCTTTGAGCAACCTGGTCTAGTGGAAGATGTCCCTGCCCATGTCAGGGGGTTGGAACTAGGTGATCTTTAAGGTCCGTTCCAACTCTAACCATTCTATGATTCTGTGCTTCTAAACACCACAGAGAGACAGATAGAGAAGAGAGAAGGCCTGGAGAAGAGGAGGCTCCGGGGAGATCTTATTGCAGTCTTCCAGTACCTAAAGGGGGCCTACAGGAGAGCTGGGGAAGGACTTTTTACTAGGGCATGTAGTGACAGGATGAGGGGGAATGGCTATAAACTGGAAGAGGGCAGTTTTAGATTAAACATTAGGAAGAAGTTTTTCACTTTGAGGGTGGTAAGGCACTGGAACAGGTTGCCCAGAGAGGTTGTTGAGGCCCCGTCCCTGGAGGTGTTCAAGGCCAGGCTGGACGTGGCCTTGGGTAACCTGGTCTAGGTGGAGGTGTCCCTGCCTATGGCAGGGGGGGGTGGGACTCGATGATCTTCAAGGGCCTTTCCAACCTAAACCATTCTATGATTCTATGAAAACCAGAAAATCTGCCAGAAACAGCGCCAGGAGATGGCTGGTGAAAGTGGCTCAGGAGAGGGTACAGACCTGCTCTCCCTTGTCTGAGGAAACAGCAGCCTGAGCATTTGCCATAAAACATGGCAAATGCTGTGTAAAAACCATGGCTGTGCTCATCATCAATTGTTCATCAAGTGCAAAAAAGTAGCAAAATTTCCAAAATTGTCTCATCAATGGGGTCAACATTTTGAAATGGAATTGGGTAGGTGCCACAAAGAGAAACCAGACTATTAGTTCAGCTTATGCTGCTTCCTGCTAGTTGTATTTTTGAGAATTTTGCCAAAGAAAATGTCACCAATTATTTCTGATCAGATTACTCGCATTATTTAAATCTTTTAGCTAACCATCACAATGGAGTTACCCTTTTCACTTATTCATTTTGACACCTGTTTTAGAGGGAATTAGTTCAATGGAGGGTGGTAGAATAAAATATGCACGCCAAGCTGATTAGATTAGTGCTCAGCCCTGCATACTGTGGTTATTCTGTTAATTAATCTTGCCATAAAGCAAATTAGCATGCATGCGTTCCTCCTTCAGACCTGTGTGCAGGCTATGATGCCATGCTTGTCTCCAGACTATGGTCTGGTAGTGTCATAGGGAAGTCTTAGTGAGTTGGATAAGCTTCACTTGGAAGCCTGCCTAGGTAGCCACAGTACCTCCGTTTGGGTTTGCTGGAGTTACAAGTGATGCCAGAGTGTCCTCAGACCTCCACATGGCCATGTTGA
>NW_009648244.1:473668-522986 GCF_000708025.1 Charadrius vociferus | reverse complement strand
AGTGATCAGAGAGAGCAAGTGATGTTCCATTGCCTTGTCTACCTGTGCAAAGGTCAGCTGTCTCCACTGAGCACTCACTCACCTCTGCACAAGTTGCTCTTGGTCAGCATCAACTGGCAGTTCAAAGGGCACAGAACCAAACAAAGGCTCTGCATAGGAGGACTAAATAGTTAATAAATTATTGATCATTAGTGGGTATCTCCCCTCCATATGACCTAACTGTTATACTCTCCAGAAGACCAGTGTATCTTGCTTTTGGAAACAGACCCATAGTGCCTATGATTTAGCAGCACCATAAGACCAACTGTTAGATCTATTGAAAAGGGAAGTCTAATCCTTTGCTTTGAAGAGCGAGTCTTTGTCATTAGAAACAGAAGCAAACTGGGATTCAAAGGCAGTGACTGTACGGGAAATGGAAATCTTTCTCCCTAATTATTGAATAAAAGCATGCCCTTCATTGCAGAGATTTTCCTTCCCTCCAGACTTGACAAATCAGTGCAAGGAAGCCACATTCTGGATTGCAGTCTCCAAGTCCTGGATTTCTCATTCGTTCTACTGGCCTTGCAGTGAGAGATTTGTCTCTTCTCCCACAGGAGTCAGGTGGTATTTGTCTCACTGACCATTAATCACTTAAAAATTAAAGACCTAATCTAAATAATTTATCTTGGCTCTCTGCAGTCAAAGGAAAGAATGAAATGCCTACAAAGGGCAGCTCATCTACCTATCTTAGACAATTATAGTAGAATAAGATGAATTACCACTTCCCCATTGACTTCCCCAGAGAGAATTGAGGTGACAAGTTTAGATAAGACAATTCACTTTTAGATGGCAAAAATAAGGAGAGGAATCTCACCCCACCAGAATCGTGGCCTCCAGCAACCATATATTTTTCTAAACAATGCCTCTTCAGTTGTCAGTGACATTTTTTGTTTCTTTTCCTGGTGTAAGTCAGATAATGTCAGGATCACTGGTATCCCAACTGTGCACTGCTTCAAGCAATGCAGGATGAACATACTGAGGGTTTTCATCGCTGGCATCCAGAACACACATCTTTTTTTAGTGTGACTTTTCTGTAGTCTTCCATGTAGCATGACTGGTATAGCAATTTACAAATATATGCTTTGAAAATCTATTTTGATTTTTTTTTTGTTGTTCAGTTTTTCCCTCACAGATTTGATATAACTCAAGTATGCATGTGCATACATATGTGTGTATAAATATATATATATAAAAAGAACAAAAGACACATGCCTTCTGCAAATGCTTTGCTGTGTTTGCAGTAGAAGTGCTTGCTGCCCAATCTCGTGCAAGCAGTAATATGAGCTGAAACTATAAAGGTTAATGATTGTTTCTTTGCCACAAAAAAAAAAATCAGATAGCAAAAGCTGCTTTTCTTCTAATGATCTTTATTAATAATATCTTGCACACTTTTTGAGTGGGGGTGTTGCTGGAATAATGATTGAGAGCAGAATAGAAAGTATACCAGTAGATAAGGACTGTTTTGCTTCTGAGTAATTAGAAGTATAGCCAGAAAAGGGAAAAGTTATTCCATGGAAAATGCTGGCTCAGTTTTCTGATGTTAAAATTGCCAGTAATTCCCCATTTCAAGATCTGTAGTGTCAAAAGGACAGAGCTTCCTAGAAGTGAATGTCTAACAGCACAGCTAATATGTATTGCTTTGCTCTTTGTGATGCCTGCCAGGTTTTCAACAATACTTGAAAGGCCAAGCAGGTTTTTTAGATTAAGCAGGGCCAAGATAAGGTTTGGAAATTCCATCATTTTCTCAAATACTTTTTTTTTTTTTTTTTTAACCACTGGCTAAGTGGATAAGTTGACTTGAGGGTGCTTTTCTAGCATGAGGTTTTCTTAGTGGTAACCACATAGGACTGGGATTTGAGAAGCTTTCAGGAGAATTACAACGAAAGATAGTTCAGAGAGAAATCCCCACTTCCATTTCCTAGGGTGGCGTGTGATGTATTATCAAATGCCTGCTGCTTTCTAAACAGGATTATAGTTAACTGTAATTAATCAACTTCCATCACCTTTGGGTAAGAACTCTGTCAAGACTGCATAACTGTCTCTTGTGAATATGTGTTCAGGGACATTTCAAACTGTCGTTATTGATCCAGGGGCCATTAAAAGCTAATCTTTACGTATTTTGACACAGTAATGGCTTGTGATGTAATTCTATATTCAGGAATTCTTACATTATGGCATGTGTTGTCCAGGAACTCCTCACAATATGGATTTTCATTATATATTTTAAAAGTTTGCATACAATTATTTCCCCACAATTTCCCCACAATTGTGTAAATGTGTATGCCACAGCTTACACTTCTGATGAAGGAAGGAAGACAAACAAAACACACATATTTTCCATAAGAAACTGAAAGGTCAGTGACTCATCTTGGAATATTCTGCAGATGAATGAAAATTCCTCTGCTTTAAAATATGTATAACGACATCTCCTTCCAGTTACATAGCTATACACAAAATAGATTGGGTTTCTTCTCTTTCAACTGCCGAGTTTTGTAGAGCACAGCATAGCAGCAACCCACATATTACTAATAAAGAGAGTTTAATCTACATGCTGTAGGAATTCTGGGAGAGATCCTATATTTAGGCTGTACACCACTTTCCATTACAAAAGATTCTTGTGACCTTTTTATGAGAAGCTATAATGCCTCCTTTGTATATAGTAGACTTTGACTTTTGGCAAAGGAAAGAAATGCCTTTTCTGAGGAACTGGTTGACTTGTACACTACTAACATTTCCCACTTTCCTCCCGGTCGAGTTCCTCGGGAGTATATTGGATGCATGGCAAAGCAATAACAACCTACACAGCCTCATCTAAAGCTGGGCTGATGCCACCAGTGATGCAGCAGCAGTCGGGGCTGCACCGGGAATGCCTGAGAGCTGCCAGTGGGACGGGAGCCAGGCTGCAGCCCTACCAGTTAACCACAGCGCACTTACCCTTCCCGCCGCCCAGCTTCCCTCCAGCAATGCCACATAGGCAGCTCTGAAGCGGAAGAAGGGATATGCCTAACAGTCCAGGTTATTAATTTTCAAGAATTTTTCAACCGGTTTCGAACATCTCGTACTGGCTGGCGGCAGTGATTGAAACCTTACTTAAAAATTCAGGAGCCGGATTCTCAGCCATGTAAAACCACAGCCCCTCATTTATATGATGGAGAAAACGACCCAAATTATTTAAAGATATTCAGCCAGGCTCTGCCGCTTGGCTGAGCGATTCGCTAACTCTGGAAAGAATATTATTTAAGACTAATGACACAGTAATCTGCAATTTGTTCACTGCCACATAATGAACCAATAAAACTAAATGATTGTGTGTATGTGTATTTACATATCTGAGCCCTCTGCGAGTAACATTAACGATAACTGTATGGCAGATTTACATACAGCTTCCTGACCAGCGATCTCACTGTCCTTTACGAGTCTGCATTGGTGGAACCACAAGCAGCCTTGGGAGGCAGGCCAGCTTTGTTACCCTAAAATTACAGGTGGAGAAACAGAAGCACCAACAGTTCCAGTGACTCGAGCAGGGTCCAAGCCAGGAACAGGAGCCAGGAAGCAAATGTACCTTTGATTTAAGGTGGGTGTGCCTCCAACCAATTACCACACGTGTTGCACCTGCCTACGCCCGGGGTGCTTGGCTCCACCTTTTCTGATCCCTACTGGGGCTAAACCGCAAGACCATTCTCCGGCATTTGAATGATAAAGAGCAACAAGAGGAAGGATTTTCTGGTGGTTAGGGTGCTAGCCAAAGTCTGTGCAAGACCTGGGTCCGACATCCTTCTGCAACGCCCACCGTTCCTGGCAGAACGCCTCAAGAGTACGCCGGTGCCTCAGCTTGGGAGTGGGCCTAGGTGGCAAGCTTGTACTGGGTCCCAGGTGCCTAAGCGGTACTCAAAATCCCGCTAGAACGGTCTCATGGCTGTATATATAGCTGCTTGGCTGTTGGTCTGTCCCAGAGTCACTGGAGAGAAGGTGGTCTGCTTCCCCCTCCTTCTGGACTCCCCCCCTAGCCCTGCGGGTGCCGTGGCTCCTGTGTCACTCATCTCTGTCGGCGCATGGAATATATGTTCAGCACGGGCACTATGTAATTCCAGGCGTAGCATGGTTTGAATGTCAGACGGCAATTTGCTAGAAGGCAGAGATGTATATGGGGAGGAAAAAGGGAGGAGGCATTCCATTTGCTCATTATTTTTTTAGTTGCTGAAGAAAGTGCTATTTGCTAATTAATAGCACGGTTCTGTGCCATATTTCACAACTTCCCTGTATTTACTTTCATGATCGCTTCCTGAATCACATCCTAAGCTTTACTACACATTAACTTCATAGAGTGCTTCTTTTCTGTACTTTCCCTCAGTAAAGCAGATGAGTGGAAAAAAAAACCCAAACAACCCACAACATTATTCTCAAATCCATATGGGATAGATTAGGTTCTTAACCCAATTATGGCGAAGTTTCAACTTTAGGCATCGTGGAAAAGCTAAGGAGAAGTTAGGAGATATTCATCATTCTGATGAGATTTGATATCCATCTGAATGGGAGCTTGGATTTAGACCCCAGTTTGGTTTTGGAATCCATTGAAGTTCCTGCAGATTTCAAATGAGCCCCGATTTTAATCTTTGGGTTTGACCCACCCTAAGCAGTGATACTAATTTCATGCTTCAGGCCACATTTGAATTCAAAATAGAAAAATGGAGTATTTATGACTTGCAAAGAGGAAATGATGGTATCAAAGGGTACTGAAATGTGTCCATCGTCTTTAGAGTTATATAAACGTAAAGAAAAAAATATTCACATATGTAAATGTTAAAAAATAGGTTCTCATGTAGGAATGAACCATTGTGAATATGTAAGTTCTGCTGCTTGTTGCACCTTGATTTCCTTCAGCACAAAGAGGAACTACTGGTCTACTTTCACTCACTAGAAGTATAACCAAAGAATATTGCTTCTGCTTTGGTTTGAGATTTTGCATGTTTGAAAATTCACTGTAAACTTTTATGCTTATTATTCACATGTGAACCTACTAAGATTTCTATGACATATTCTGACAGATGAACGTCTGTATCATATAGTTATAGTAAAGCTCCTCCAGCTCTATGTGGGGTGAAATGACTGAGAGAGTCCAACTATATTATGCATAATGCATAATGTCTCTGGTATACACACCCTTACGGTAACTACCCACAGTCATTATATTGGTTTTAAGTATGTATGTAAGATATAAATGCACCAGAACAGAGTTCTTTCAAAATAGGTGCTGAAGTCATGGCAGTACTTTCTGAATGTACTTTGCTTCGGGATGAATATAAATAGAGCAGCGCTCAAAACATCCGTGCAATGAAATTCTTTGGAAAGGATGAACTACATATGTAAGGCGCTATAAGATGCTGAAATATGACTATTTCAGCACACATGTATATTTGCAATATAAATCCTTGGCATACATAACAAATGCCAGGCCTTTTTTATTTTAAGACTTCAAAACATTTTATATAACATGTTTACACTGTAATTCCAGCAAAGTAATAGTCAGAAAAGAACACTGGGAGCTTTATACATAAATGATATTTTGAATGCACTTATTTGATAAGCCATACATGCATGTAAGTTCCACAGAGATGCAATTGTTTGCACTTGCCTCCTGGGCCAATGAGTGAGTATTTTTCTATCCCACTTTTTATCACTTCGTGCTGATTATGACATTGTAATGCAGCACTGAGGGGAAAGACATTCTGATACTAAGACCTTTACCAAGGAAGTGTAGTGCTATGGAAAAGCATTTCTTGAGGAGGCCTCCCACGTTTCATAGATGGGTGCTTAAAGGTGTACACCCTTTGCAGATACTGCTGGCAGTGCTCTCAACGTTTCCCTTGTATGCCAGATCATGGCTACAGAATTCCTGCTTCATTTCTCCCTTGTGCATGTCTGATGGAAGCCACATATGCCAGGCAGTTAGGCCAGCTGTTGCAAAGAAATATTTAAGATGGCCTGTGGCACTTTCCTTTTTTCTGGAAGACTTTCATGTAACCCAAAACATGTCAATAGCATGAATGAATTCCATATATGCTAAAAGAATTCTTGAGCACTCACGGAACAACTTCTGGAGGCCCTGGAACTGAGGTTTTCTTAGATGGTAGGAGACCAGTTCATAAGACGGAGAGGAAAAAGACCAAATTCTTCTATTCCTGAAATAACTGAAGTTGGGCTACTAAGTAAGGACCAGAGGCATAGCCCTTCTCCAAAATGACAGTTTTGCTAATACTTAGCAGGGAAGAAAACAATTAAAATAAAATTTTCCTGTGTGGTTGGAAAAGGCTGAAAAAATTATGTCCCAGAGTCCTCTAAGTATCTAATTGATGTCCTGAGTTGGAGTAGTATTTATAGTGTAATAACAAGGTAAACATCAATGAAAAAAAATAAAATTTAAATCAGCTATGATAATTCATTTAACTCCTAATACCTTCTGTTTGTCCCCCTGCTTGGGAATCTTCCTTCTAAAAGTTGCTGCATCAGGTCCTGCACATGTCCAGCTATTTTTAGGTTTCCAACAGGCTGTTTACTAGGGATTTGAAGTCTGGCAATCCAGATACTCTAGACACAGTTGGAATGCTCTTGCTCACACACTCGCGCCTCACCGCAGGTTACACTTGGAATTAAAAACTGCGATGTGGCTCTGTCATTCAAACCTTACTGTGTCTGGCATTGGGTATCAAAAAAATCGTGATGAAATAGTGCACTGTGGTTTTAATTTAAACTACTTAATGCCAAAAATATTCATAGACAACTTATTGGCCGGTGGGCAAGCAAAAAGTTTTGGGTCATCTTCCATTTAAAGACTATAGTTCTGGTTCAGTCACAAATTGAGATTGCTTTTTTTTTTAATTTAATAACCTTCCTTCCTTTTAAAATAGTATTTCAGACATTCGTATTCAATATTTAGCAGGCGCTTCTTGAAAATTGGTATTCCCTCCCTCCTCAAGCATGGATTTCAGCAAATTTCTCATTCTCCATTACATGTAATATTATACCTACCCACATGATCAGTGTATATGAACCAACAAGATCAGCATAACAAGACATTTTAAGTTCTGAGCAACTCTTCACCTTTCTATCTCTTTTGAAATGAACTTTTGAAATGAACTATCCCCAGTGATTTTGAAATCCCTTTAAAAAACAAAGTATAAATTATCTGTAACATTAAATACTTACAACTTACTGTTCAAAGCATGATACCACTTATACCACTTGGTGGTTTGTTTTTTTGGGTTTTTTTACAATGTACATTTATTGTTTCTTTTTAGAAGTTATCAAAATGAATTATTTTTAAGCTTTTTGGACTTTTCAACATTTGCATGCTATAGAAGTGTGATTCTTAGGGCATCCTAGATCCAGAATATTGAGGAAAACAAGGACAAATACGATCCTATTCAAATGAGAAACGATTTAGAACAGCAGATAGAGTTGAATGCTTTCTTGATTCTGTAGCTTCAATATCCATTTTTCTATCAATGTATTTCTGTAAATGCAAGTCCAATTTAAATTTGCTTGTTTCATCTAGTCCACATATGGCTTTAACATTTGTAGGTGTAATTTGTTTCAGAGGTCATAGGAGTATGACCAAAGACTACAACAGAGCAAAAGAATTTGATGCTAGTTGTTCTTGTTGGATTTTCACCCAGAAACACAGAGCGGATGCGATGTTATTATTATCTGTCAAATACTCTGCCTCAAATTCTGTCATCACTGTTTGATATAACTTATAAGGTGGAAACAAATGGAAGGTTAATGTTGATTTTAGAGAGAGCTGAGGAACATGTTTATGTACTTGGTTCCAAAATGCTGACATTTGAGGCCTGAAACCTTAAAGAGAGGTCAATGGGAATTTAGCATCTGAATGTCTTTGAGGATCTGGACTTTGGTGCTGTAAAAATGGAGCTCTTTATTCCACAAGTAGGCCTGAGGCCACTGTCCTGATTTACAGATAGCCCCCATCCTTTAACAGTCTTTGTACCTGTCTCTTAACAGGGGCTCTGACTCCTCACCATCTCTGACATTAAAGCTGATTATGTACCGTGGATGCCAGAAAACAGTTTTAAGGTCCAACTGCACTTACCACTGTTTGAAAATGTTGGTATTTTTACTCTGTTTCTGAAATACTGTCTCTGTCAGAGGCAGTGGATAGGACAGGAACATATGTACTTTGCTTTGTTTCCCCTCCAACTTGAACTCTGTGTTGTGAAACACTATCAGTCTGGTCATGGTCTACACAGCTGGTCTTTCCTTAGACACAGGAGAATTCCTCTGAAGGCAACAAGCAGTTAAGGTGATGTAAGGAAGTTTCTGACCCCCTGTGGGTAATATTGGCAGACAAAATGAGGACTGAGAAATATGCTTACCTTTTCTGAGCTCCCAGAAAACCCAGTGGAAAAGTCTAGTGGAACAAAGTTCCCCCTAGCAGGACACAAATAAGTTTAACATGCAAGCACTTGTACAATATTGCTATCTCTTAGATATTCTTCTGCTGAGTACAGAGGATTTCTGTGTGTACAGTGAATAAGATAAAAGTAGCACCTTCTGGTAACTGAGCTGCTCCATCCCCACCATCCACCTCTGACTGGGAGCTTGTTGCCTTGCCTAGCTACATGCAATGAGTTCAGCTTGTGCAGACGTACCTCCACCAGCTTCGATCTGTGCCTCATTCCCCAGGTACTGATAGCAACCATGCCCTCGTAACACATAACACGGCATGAGCTAACTAACCAAGCATTTTGTCAGCTTTTTCATCAGCCTTTGCACCTTGCCCCAAGTCCTCCATTTCTTTAGCCTCTGAGAGTTATCCTCTGTGTGTCCCTTCCTCACTTTGGCACTTTGACACTTTGGCAAAGAAAGCCAACAGGAAGCTGGGTTGCGTCAACAAAGGCATCACCAGCAGAGATAAAGAAGTCTTTATCCCACTCTGCCCGGTGCTTGTCAGGCCACACCTGGAATACTGCATTCAGTTCTTGTCCTTTTTTTTTTATAAAAAAGTTGTGAGCAGGCTGGAGAGGGTCCAGACAAGGGCCACAAAGATGATCAAAGGACTGGGAAGCCTGCCATGTCAGGAAAGGCTGAAGGAATTGGGTTTGTTCAGCCTTGAGAAAAGAAAGCTTAGGGGACACCTTATCACCATGTTCCAGTATTTAAAGGGTGGCTACAAAGAAGACAGAGACTCCCTTTCTACAAGGAGTCCAACAGAAAAAATGAGGGGTAATGGGTACAAGTTACTCCAGGGGAGATTCTGAATGGACACAAGGCAAATTTTTCACAATGAGAACAACCAGCCATTGGAATAATCTCCCCAGGGAAGTGGTGGATTCTCCAACATTGGACAATTTTAAGATTTCAGCTGGACAGGGTGCTGGGCTATCTTGTCCAGAATGTGCTTTTGCCAAGAAAGATTGGACCAGATGATCTTTGAGGTCCCTTCCAACTGGTTTTCTATTATTTTATGATTCTATGATTTATGTATATTGTGCAGAGTCCCTGGCAGGAGGACAGGTCTGCTAGGTGGTGACAGGAGAAGGAAGGGCAATAGTCTTCTCTGTAACCCAGTGGTGGGACTATATGCTGTAAGCACTCACTCTGAAAAGTCTCTCAAGCCCAAGTTAGTTTCTGATTTGTGCTTCCAAAGGTGGACTTCAGGACGGGGAAGACAGCCTCAGCCGTCTGCCTTTGTAGATAAAGCAGAGCAGAAGAGTACCTTTAAGTGCACTGAACTAGTCCTGGAGGAGTGGTGAACCTCATTAGACTAAAGTTAGCCTATCTGTATACTGCTTTTATATGCCCATGCAACAGTCCCATCACTAGACACCATCCAGTCCTCATAGCTTTACCTGGAACAATTCCTTACTACACCCTGTTTCCTTGACAGTCTCATTATGTGTGCTGAGAAGGAGTGATCACAGCTTTGACATGAAAGCATATTCTTATCAGTTAATCCTTTAAACAATTTCAAATGGCTACATAAGCAGACCTATGGCTATCCTATATCTAAATGAGAGAAGGTACTATCTCACCATGACAAGGCCTGTAGGATCTTACATGCGTACAGAATAGTGACTGTAGGGATGCTTGAAATACCTGTGGGATTCTCCAAACACTAGTGCAAGCTCTACAGCACCTGTTTCAAATACTTCTGGATCGAGACTATATCCAGCAGAAAAGAGTGAGAGTTAAATGGTGACCTCCAGAAAGAGTCTAAAACTATCATCCTGTATATGTGCACATATCCCTGTACCTGTAGCTGCCTTCACAGAATCACAGAATGGTCAGGGTTGGATGGGACCTCTGGAGATCATCTAGTCCAACCCCCCTGCCAGAGCAGGGTCACCTACAACAACAGGTTGCACAGGACAGCATCCAGGTGGGTTTTGAATGTCTCCAGAGTGGGAGACTCCACAACCTCTCTGGGCAGCCTGTACCAGTGCTCCACTACCCTCAAAGTAAAGAAGTTCCTCCTCATGTTAAGATGGAACTTCCTATGTTCAAGCTTGTGCCCATTACCCCTCATCCTATCACTGGGCACCACTGAAAAAAGACTGTTCCCATCTCCCTGGCACCCTCCCTTTAGGTATTTGTGAGCATTAATAAGATCCCCCCTCAATCTTCTTTTCTGTAGACTAAAGAGACCCAAGTCCCTCAGCCTTTCCTCATATGAGAGATGTTCTAATCCCCTAATCATCTTTGTAGCCCTTTGCTGGGCCCTCTCCAGCAGATCCCTGTTTTTCTTGAACTGGGGAGCCCAGAACTGGATGCAGTACTCATGCCTGCCACCATGGTTTCATGTGACCACACATCCAGAGAAGAAAAGGGAAGCACCCAAGGAGGAAAGAAGGGGTTAGACAGTCTCAGTAGCACTTTATTCTGGGCATCATTGATCCAGGATTGCCCAACTGCTAAAGGTAGGAAGGACCCTCATGGTCCAGGGAGAAACTTGATGTAAGTGACTCCCAGCCTGTAGGCACTGAGTAGGAAATCCCTGGGTGCATCAAAGGAGATCATACTTCGCTCCTGGGAAAGAGCAACAGCAGAGACCAAGTGTTGTGTGAATCCTACTGGAAGGCTCTGTAACGTTCTCCCAAGGAGTTAACAGCACATGGGGTCCATACGATTTTGCTGCTAGTTTTCTGTGCATTCTGCATTGCATTAGAGTTAGTGAGTCCAAGAGTGGTATCATAAATGTAACACTTTGTTGCAATAGGGTCCAGGTACCCTGTACGAATCCTTAAAGTGCAGTCCAGTTCACATTAATAGCAAAGTAATAACCTTTTATCCTCCAGATACCCAACAAAACTTGTTTCCTCTCCATGGTATCCCAACAGTCTCTTGTCCTCTGGGAGTATTATTTCAGCTGCCTTTTCTCAGCTGCAGAAGTACAGAGCAGGAAAAGAGGTAATCCTCAGGGTAAACACTTGTCAAGCCTCTCAGGAGTTTATAGGTCAGAAACAACACTGTCAGTCTGAAACAAGGAAGTTGTGATTACAGGTCTACATGGAGGAAATGCCAGAATTAATAAGGAGTTTGCTCCACCTTCAAAAAATCAGCAGGCTTGGCTCTGAGAGGTCACAGGAGCAAGTTATTTCTAGTCCTGTGAGGCTTCTGCAAGGAATGTGCTGCTGCCTCTTTCTCACCTTGAGGACACAAAGCAATGGTGATTCTCATAACTGACCAGAGAAAGACAGTATGGGACATTGTGGGCGAGACAGCCGCAAAGGGTAGAGAACTTTTACAGCTCTCTAGAAAGTCACCGCATCTGTGAGAGCAAAACTTGGACAGATGTAGAAGTCAGATCTTACGTTGACCCAAAACACAATGCCACCTAGAACTGAAAGCAGTTATACCTTTGATTCTGGCAAAATTTAGACCAGCACTAGGCTTCGTATTCCTAGGTGTCACTAAGTCGTTTTCACTCTGATGAGCGTCCCGCTGAAGGTGCTGATGAGTTGCTTCACCTGTCTGTCATGCTTCTCCATCCACCCAGGACCACGTCAGAGCACTTCAGGGTAAAAGGTTCCTCTTTCTGCCTGCAAAACTCAGACTCACCAACAACATGGTCTGAGTGTGCTGAATAAGCACTGTCCAGGCCCCAGTAAAGCAAACTCTTGCTTTTCTGAGTTATCATAAGCTGGCAGAGAGAAAGTCAGTCTGTTGCTAATGAGTACTATTAATATCTCCTTTTGTGAGAACAAGTCATCTAATACCCTGAAGCCAGAGGCAGTTAGGTTCTTGCTTGAGAGACCATATCATCCCATTATCATTTTCATCTGGCAAGCAAATACAAAGAGCTAGAATAAAAATGGCGGATTAATTATACATTTTCATTGCAATTCTTAATCTCATCAAAACTTTTGCAGGCGGGACTGAATTGGATGGCAACCTTAGTTATTTATTTCACGTTAACAGAGTTCAGAACCTTGAACCCGAACCTCTTTGGAGGGAGGCACCAGTCAGCTGAGGCTACTTGGACCACTTCGTGCGGGGCAGTGCCGGAGACAGATGCGCCCATCCCGCCATGCTCATGCATCCATCGTGTTTGTGCGAGATTTCTTCTCCCTCCTGGTCTGGTTTTGTGTTTGCCAGGTGACTGTCTCTCAACGCGAGTGACTTCTGTATTCATCCTGCAGCTTTTACGCTTTGAGAGCAAAGTCAGGTTAAATGACTATTTGGGAAAAGTGGTTAAATGGGTGGCAGGAGTTTGGTGCTCTTAAGGAAGCTCCATTAGGACTGTAGTGTCTGGGGGTCTGACAGTAATAAGCAAGTTTTGAAAGGAAAAGTTGAATCTGCATGCTTTCATGTAGCGTACGGTTTCGTTTCCTTGTTTTTTCAGCCTTGATTTGGATATGCTGCGTATGTAGCAGCCCCATGAGCTTCATAAGCAAGATTTCTGTGTATTAATTATGCAACTTTATTATTTCCTGGATATTAGCATTAAACTCTTAAAATGTCATCTGGATGCCAAACGCTTAAAATTCAAGATGTAGTACATTTAAGAAAGGCTCTTATCTCATGTTATAGAAATTGTGCTTTTTCTCTAAGGCAAGCAGTTATCGCTGAAGTCATTTACAAGTAGATTTTTTCGGTTGCCTTAATCAAGCTTTTTAATATACATGCAAATTGTAGCAGCAAAATGTTTGGATACACAAAAGCAAGAAATAAGTGCACATACTGTATTTCTTTCTAGATATTGTGTGAGGACATGGTGAATATTTTTATAAATACAAGTATAAATGCATGAAAAGCACACTCAAAGATTGTTTGTATGCAGAGTTAGGATTTAAAACCTCATTCAAAGACAAGTTAAAAGTGAAGGCTAAAAACACTGAAGAACTGGGCATGGAACAATGGTATTAAACATTTACAAAAAAGGACATTTTGTAATTTCTTGTTTTGAATCTTAATGTGGGTGGAATCCTGGCTCTGCTGCAGTCAATGGGAGTTTTGGCATTGACTTCAATAGGCCTGTGTTTCACCCTGTATTTTTAGGATAATTCTTCAAGGGATTTATGAGATATAATTTTAAATCATAACAGAAAACACCCACTAAGGAAGCTACTAAATATTTTTTCGGGAAGAACAAATAATTTTAAGATGGGAGCAACTTGAAATACTCTTCCAACTAATTTTCATTTGCTCATCTTGTTTAATGCAGCTTGAGTTTTATATCATTACAGGAAAAAAAAAAGGCAGGTGAATGTGCATGCTGGAGAATTTTGCTCTTATGAGACTTCTAGAAAAGTTGCAGCATCCAATTTTTTTAGTTTTATATATGATGAACTTTAATGAACTTCATACCCTTGGCTATTAGATAAGAACCGCATTACATCTCATCATTAGTCAGCCAGATAATTAATGGTTGCAACTGCTGTAATAAAAACTGATATTAATCAAACCTGCCACAGTCTGTTTATTATTGTGAAGCAATTCGCGTATGACAAGCTGACAGCAAAATACGGAAGAAACAGAAAAGCTATACCTGCACATTGTTTCGGTAAGTGACATTTTGCATTGGTTAACACCATCTGACACAAAGCAGGTAGCCATGTGTTTTCAAAGGCCTGCTTCAACGTCTATGGCAGACAAATAGGAGCCTTTATGTTGACTTCCGTGTGCTTTGAAGTCACTAATGAGTATGTTTTTGAATAACATATAGTGTGAAATCTCAGCTGAAGCAGTAAGTACATTAGCATTAGGGTGACTGTTTTCCATTTTTCCTCCTTCCCTCTACTTCCTATTTTTGTGGTTTTCTGATGTTACGTCTTGTCTGTGATTACAGTATAAGTTCTTTGAGACAGAAAGACCGTCTACTTATGTATACACATTTATACTTGTGTCTGTGTGCCTGTACGTGACATCTCATCTGTTCTGAGCCCTTTACACACTCCTGTGCATGAATTTCCCAAAACAAAGTTATATGGTCCTTGTGACAGTATGTCTAACAGTTCCTCAGTTATAAAAATAGCTTTTTTTTATTGCTCAGGGGCTGTATTTTTGTTTAATGCCTATTACATTAAAATGCAACTCCTGTGTGCTAGCTAAGATCAAGGTAATTTTCAAGGAAGTGTTTGCTTGAGGGCCACAGAGTCGTACCAGGAGATGAATGCAGAGTTCAGATCATCCTCTTCGACTGGTTAATAATACCATTCCTCTGCAGCTTTTGCCAGAGGGGTCTGTTCATTGAGGTCAACATTTTCAACCTAAGAATTAAATTTAGATTCTTCAGTCTATATTTATGTACCTAAATATAAACGGTTTCATTTTCAAAGGTGCAGATTACTCTGGACTGGTGCTGACAGCATCTATTCCCATCTTCCCTGGTAGAATTATTAACAGGCACCTTCGTGCCGCGCTGTGCCAAGGAGGGATTCCTGACATGCAAACACATGTAAATATCATGAGTGCCATCTGCAAACGTAAAAGGACCGGGATGAGGAAGGTTGTATGGACACACTTCAGGGGGAATGAGTAAGTAAGCACAGAAGCTGGGAAGATCAGAGCGAAGACTGATTGTTAGGCTTGATTTTTTTTATGGCAATGAAGATCTGGTTAGACTACAAGTAAAAATGAGTCAGTTGATCCAAACTAAATCTTGAATAATGAAATGCATAATTACTGAAGCACCTTTTTAAGGAAATGTTTGTTCATGCCAGAGAAGAGCTGCAAAATGCAGTAGTTTGTTGACTTCAGCCTAGGAGAAACCTTAACACGGAAGGGCAAAGAGCTGATTGTCCACGTTGAGTGTTATTGATGTGTTTGCACAGCGATGTGTACAAAATATCTGATTTAATTGGAACTGCTCATCTTTGCCTTGTATGGTGTGAGTTGGTGATAACTAGGAGTCACCAAGCAAAGCGTGCAGAAAGACCACCAAATGTAGGTCAAACACCTTCTGACTGAAGCATTGTCACTGACTTTAAACAGAATAAGTAACATTTATGCTGCTCATCCTGAGAGAGCTTGACTCTAAGTGTTCTCACATCTAACCCACAGCACTGCCAGGATTTGCTTTTTATGTACACAGTAACTGAAAATAAACAATTAAAATAAAATATCAGTTCTCCAAAGAAAGTTGGCCAGTTCAGGTAAAAACACTTTCAGCTCCAAACTCGTGTAGGTACATATTACTGTCCGGATTTGCAGATATCTTTGTTACCAGGTGTCTTTGCACCATGATAAGTCTCCCCTTTCCTGCCACCACTCCCCAGTTTAAGTTGCTATGTAAAGGTAGACTATACTACTTTTTTTCCTAATTCTCTATTATTAAAAAACAGTGCACGTTCATACTTCAGATGAGAAGTTGTTACCTGAAAAATGCTAGAGGTCTTGTAGTCTTTGAGGGTATTTGGAACAAACCATTACTGTTTGCAGACTAATTGTTTGGTGAGAATAAGGAGAGCTACCTTAATGACAGCTTGTGAAATAACAATCTATGATATAGTACTTGGATGTAGCAACAACTGTGTTTCAAGCCAAGTAAAAAAACTGTCAGTATCTTGTGCGTGAGAAGCTTGTAGATACCCTGAGGTGACTTCATATAATTCTAAACCAGCAGGTAGCTTCTTGCATAGCTAATCATGGCATCAGTGCCTGGAGCAAGTGGAGGTGGTTGACAATGTACTTTAGTTTTAGATGAATTCAGCTCCTTTTGAATATCATTTTAATTCCCTGTTCCAGTTTCTAAAGTAGGCATTTACATGCTTTATTTTTGCAAAATACAGAAGGTAACCTTGGGGAGGGGAAAGCATAGTTTATGTTAAAAAATAAACCCAAAACCAAAAAAAACCCTGATTTGGGGAACAATGATTAATGTCTTGTAGAGCTGGGAGAACAACTCCTAGAAAATAGTCCCAAAATTTCTTTTTCTCTCTCTGTGAAATATCTCTAAAATATTTCTGAGAAAGCTTCCATGTAAATCAGTTGAGTATATAGGTTATCCATAAACTACTTAAACTGTACGCACCTCAACCTATTTGCTAGAAACTATTTATCGTGATTGACTAGTTGTGGGGTGCATGAATATCTGCTACTGCACAGAATAACTGACATCTTTGGGAAAAAAAAAAAGGACTACCAGTGATTTCAAGATGACGGTCCAAAACCTTTTCTTTAAAACAGAGGGTCCGTTTTTAAAACAACATGTAAGAAATGTTAGATGCAGATAGCTCTTTAATGGGATTAAAGATGGGTAAGCACTTAAATGGGTAAGCACTTAAATACTTACCTTTGAAAGATCCATTAATTCATACCTTTTAACACCTTTAAAAATCTAGGTCATATTTACACATTGGCTTGAGACTTTTTTTCTCAGCAATACTCTTGTTACGCCAAATAACAGCAAATTAATACTACTTTGACACTTCATAGTAAGAATTAAGAGAAAACAATTGCTTGTTTTCATCTCTGTGAGAAATATTTAAAAACATGGATCAAAGAGGATGTTTTACTTTTATTCAGTGAATGCTGGAAAAAAACGTGACTCTTTATTCTCCCTCCTCTATTGTCTTCACTATATCTAGACTATGTCTCAGTCTAAACTCTGAAATGGTGTGTATATATCAGAGCTTGCGTACACATGTGAAAGTCTGTAGCTTGCTGAAGTCTTGGGTTTCAGTGCTTGAGCTGACATTCCTGGGCAAGTTATTTTTTTTTTCAGTTTAGTGCCCTCTTGCTCCACATCATGTCAAAGGGGAATAAAAATGCTGAGAAAGACCATTTTACAATCACATTATATCCACGTCTCAAAAGTTAAATTCTGTAGACAGATTATTCACCAACACTATATGCTTTTCCTTGCTGCACAAATGTCCCAAAATCTCTACTATGCTTGCAGAGATTTTCCAGAGCTCTACTTACTTTCTTTTCTATTCAACTATCTCTAGCTTTACGGCTACTCAGAGCTATTTTCTTCTCATCTGCCCATTCAGGGCAGAACCTACAATGCAAAGGTTATCTGCTGCTAAACTCTTTCTCTGCAGACAGACCCATAAGGTGGCTCATGACAAAGAGCAGCTCATCATTCATGCTCATTACATCAGCATGTAAATCTGTTGGGGGTGACCGGGGAAGTCAGGAGCCGGTTGAAACTTTCAGAAACTTTCCAGAAGCCTACACGGGCTCTTTTGTCTCTGTGTCCTCAGTGATTTTGGATGCAATGGTATAGAAGTAAACTTATGTTTGGAATGAGGAATAGGAAGGAAGGGTGCTTTCCGTATAAATCTAGCTAAAACTTCATGCGTGAAGTGCTTCATAAGTCTGGCAGAGTATAAATACCTCCAGAAACTTTTTGTTTCCTTCCCCTGGCTGATTTGGTGTGGCAGTTGAAAATCACGTCTCCTGGGGACAGTATTAATGGGCAAAAAACTTTTATAGTGTGGATGCAAATTTAGCTTGCTTGAAAATGGAAAGTAAACACAAGAGATGGATGAGATGTCTGTGTAGGCTCGCTGAAGATGCTCAAGAAATAAGCCATTTTTAAAGCAGAGAAGATCTGGGTTATTCATCCCAGGCATTATAAGGAATTATAAGTATTTTTTTAAAAACTCTGAGTTATTAATTATGATTTATTGACATTTTTCTTGAAGAAATGTTGTGTTTATGTAAAAAATATGAATTGACACCAAAAAAAATTGCAAAAATTCATTTGGTCAAATGCTTAATTTTTCAAAGGATGTCAAAACAAGAAGTATGACCCTGTTCCTTCAGTAACGCATCAGCTTTCAATCACTATCATTTCCTCTTCCCTTTCATTTTCTCCCACTGAAAACATGGAGAATGCAAGCGGAAAGGGACTAAACAGAATGAATAGTGTTCTTTTTCTGATACAAAGTTTAAAAGTACTAAAAAGTTGAGAAATATGTTTTCCAACCATTAAAAAACCTCCAATGATTTTTCCAGTGAAAGAAAAGCATAAAAAACCCACCCCCAAAATAACAGGGAGAGACAGAAACATTAAACTGGAAAATTCTAAATAAAGCAAAAATAAATCGTTTTTCCCATCAGAAACAAAACCCAATTTTAGAATTAAATAAAAACTCTTTAACTGGTTTTGAAAGCATAACAGTTTAATCAGAGATACTAAGAAATTGAGTCATTTGGCTCAGTTCATCACAGCCAGTCATAACTGTGAAACAGAACAGCCTGAGAAACAGTCAGGGAGTCACCGAGGACAGATCATCTGCAGATAATCTGCAGGTCATGACTGAGGTCATTTAGTACAGAACAATCACTATTTTTTGTTAGTATTATGAGATCAACTATCATAATATGCTTTCTACTTGGGCATGAGCAAACACTTGTATGTTTGTATGTGCTAAAATGAATGGTTCAGACCTTGTGTGGTCAGAAATTTGGTATGCCTGTATGAAAAAGCTACAACATATGCAAAGGTGATAATGCATAAAAAAATCTATGTATTATAAATAAACAAACAAATAAACAAAAATTAAGTAGGCAAAACAGAAAGAGTTAGGATCATGTATAGTGTTATGTCATAAGAGTAAGAAAGGGTGGGGTATATTAATTGTAAGTAGATGTCTACATATAGTCTATAGAAAATATGTTTACATCTGAGTTAATCAGCATCGTCCTCCTTAACAGTCACTGAAGAGAAAAAGGTGCTTGTAGTGTGTGATGCATCCCTACTGTAACAGAAATGTTTAAGCTAGTTCAGATGAAATGTGTCCTGTGTGCTTATTCCTTTCATCAATGATAACTAGCACGACCAGATCAGATGTAGATGTCTACATGGTACAACTGCAAAATTAGGTGAGAAGACTCCTTCCCCAAATGCCTCGCTAGATCCCTAGCCAACCCTGTGAAATTTGCTTAGGAGCTTCTAACAAAAAAGGGAACTGAGTATGGCAAACTCTAGGAGGAGCTTGGTCTGTCTGTGATCCTTTTTATTAAAATTCGTAATAGCAGTAATGTTTATCTTTCCCTCAGAGGAAGAAAAAAACCCAAGAGTGTAATGGCCACTGGTCTGATAATTCATGCGTTGTTTAGGATAAAATCTAAGGACTCCATAGATCAGTGTTAATCTGACTTGTGCCTAAATCCCAGGGTTAAGTGTGGCTATGAGTGGTTGAAAAGGTCATTCTTTTAAAATTTGTTTCTGGGCTAATTCCAGCATTCGCATTAGAATGATTGCTGCCTGTTCAGTCTCTATTAGGACTGTGCTTTTCTAGCACTGCTTTTCTAGTGTTAAAGTAGCCAAGTAGCTTAATTGTCTCTTTAGTTTTTAACCAACCAAAAACCACTGGTGATATTGTGCCTCTGATTCTGTGATATGAGATATGGGATGAGACTAGTCATAAGCTTTGCTTAAATACCATTGAAATTACAGTGAAATGCCCGTTTCTGGCTGTATTCTTCTTTGATTTGTAGAAAGTTAACCTATTCTCTTTATTTCCGGGTATGATAATTACTATTTATGAACTGATACAAAACACTGGTTAAAGTTGAGCTTCACCTACAGCCTCATCCCCCACTACCTGTCTTCTCCTTTTCTGCACCCCTCATGCGTACACCTAACATATTAAGGTTTCTTTAACACCTTCTCTGGTATTCTCAGCTGTGGTCAAGCTGTAGCTGCAGAAAAGGCTACAGGGGTGTTCAGTATGGCTGACGGGGAACTAATGGACATGAAATATCGTGCATCAGCAGCAAAAGCTGGTGGGAAACATGCGGGCTGCTACCCGAGGTCTCTGTTACCAGATAATTCTTGTGCGGTGGAAGGACTCCTCGGGAAGCTGGTAAGCTTTGGAACTACAATTGCCTAGCTGTTAACAAGGTGGCCAGTTATTCAGTATTTGCAAGCCCTCATCTGAAGTAAAAGAAAGGTCAAGCAGCAAGATGTCTAGCGTGTTTTCTAAGCAAACAAATAATCGCTCAAACAGAGAATCCAATCATCCCTTAGAAATTTAATTAAAAAAGATAATTCAAAGATAGTTGAAAATTACTATGTCAGGTGATAGAGACAAGCCCACTGTGCTCAATAAATCAAGCATAGCTAAAACACTCAGTGGGTTTGGCTCCCTTGCCTCACATGAAGCAATTCTCAATTAAATGTGAGTTTTCTTCTTTAAACAATTTCCATGGTTTGATTTTCTTTTTTGTGGTTATTTGTTCCCTTGGAAGGTGTGCTAGTCATGTTGCTTTTGAACTAAAATTCAGCATACCATATACTTTTTATTGGCATCAATGCAATTGCTTCTCTTTGGCCTCCAGAAGCCCCAGACCTCCAGACTAGCAGTGGTGCAGAGTGCTGCTGGCGCCTTTTCATAAGTACAAAGAAGTGCAGACACATCACCCCCACATTGAAGCAACTGTAATAGTTTCTTTCTGATTTCAAGATCCAGTTCAAAATAACTCTGCTGGTTTTACGGACTTTTCAGCCACTTGCTCGAATCTATTGTACCTCATAGATCTTGGGCTAGATCCACTCCTGGCTACACAAAGAGGCTGGAAAACTGCCAAAAGCGCGCCGTTGACCACTCTCCCAGCTGGAGAGGTTGTGACCAGAGCAAGCTGTTCTCTAGTGATCTCTGCTGTGCAGTTCCCATTTGAGAGAGGCTACTATCCAGCACACTTTTAAGCAGCTGCAGGACTTCTAAGCATGCGGAAGATGTCACAGTAAGAAGCCGAAAGCCTCTTTCACGATGCAGAGCTATGACAGGTGCTGCATGAAGCAATTTTTCATGAGAAGGGATCCCCTTCACAGCAATTCTCAAAACTGTAGTGTGAACACTGTTAAGACTTGCAACTTTTCCTTCTAAATCCCCTCTTTTTTCTAAAGTTCTTCTCTGGACCTTCAGGTAATCCATCAACAGCCGAGTGATGCCCGTTTTGCTCCCTTGGCTTCTACCACCTACAGATTTCTGTTTCTATAACTCAGCACTGCTGACTCTTAAGATTTTATCACAAGTCTCATAATATTTTGTACGTTTTATCTAAACCCCCACTGAAGTCAGCTAATTACAAGAAAATCCCGTCTCATTTTTTATGACGTTGATGCATAACCCTTACAGTTGCAGAGAAAGGTCTGGGCCATGGAAATTTAAAAAGTCAAAAGCTACATGAAAACCTGGAGAAATGTTTTTAATTTCATGCCTTTTATGGCTGTCTCCCTAATTTGGGATTCTGGGTCGTGATTTTTGAATGCTTGTATTGCCTCATCAACATGTTACCCATTTTCATGAGATGACTCCGTGTTACATCAATTTACTTTGTGCCGAACACTTGAAACATGCATTACTTTCAGCTCAACAGCAGTGTAGATCATTAATTAAAAATAAAAAAACCTGTATATTCACATACTTATTCATCTACAGCCTAAGTAGAACAATTTCTTCAAGAATAAGATACATACTGTACATTTATATAAATGTAAAGGAGATGTATATTAAAAAGGAAGTATATACCCAAGCTTGGGGTGACTGTTGTACTCAGCAGTGAAAAGCTGTGGGTAAATTCAGGAGATTGTTTCATCCAAGAGGCAGAAACATTTATAGCATAGTATGTATTCTGCATGGGCTGTGTATGTTAAAGCAGAATCTTTTCAATGTTTTTAGCAGAGGACACTGAAAATGTTAGCGAAGAGCAGAGAGGACATGTGATTGTTCTCTATAAATACATTAGGGACGTAAATACAGGGAGGTTGAAAAGCTATTAAAAATAAAGGATAAGGTTGGCACGAGAACAAATAGTATAAACTCACCATGAATAAATTGAAGCTGGAAATTAGAAGGAGGTTTGTAACCATCAGAGCAGTAAGGGAGTTTTGCCTGTTTTTACTGAGACTATGCTATGTAGCCTTGAAAAGCCACATGCCCTACTTACCATGAATCCAGCTTTTCAGGGGTCAAGAAGAACCATAAAAATCTTCAAAAATCTTTACTCCAAAGCATAAAAATGTCACAGTTCCGAGGCCTAACATTTCTTGTCGGACCTCTTCAGCTAGAAGCAATAGTATGAAGTTCTTGTTTCTAGCCCTGCAGGGTTGAACATTTTTTAAAAAACAGTTATTGAACATGTGTTTTGCATAAGATGCCTTTTAAATTCACCCCTCCATATGGCTGAATATCACCTATTCTGAACCTCCCTTTTGCTCTGCTATCACTTTGAAGGGAAATTCTAATTTCAAGGGAAAGAAGGAAATGTTTTTCACTTTCTTTAAAATGGACACTTCTGTACTGTTATATTAGTGAAATTCAAAAGTCAGGAAGTTACAGTTGCCGTTTTAAGAGGGAAATTCTGTCCACGTTTTAATCTTGAGGTCTCTGGGTATATTGTGCTAAACTCTAGTTAAAAAAAAAAAAAGAAAATTGGAAACTTCTCAATACAAACAAATTATAGTCATGATATTGAAGGCATGGCCTGATCCCATTTTTAGTAGGTTACAGGAAAACTATATGGAGTTGTGGTTAGAGTAACAAAATAATAACTTTGAGGTGATGCTTACCAACTTTTAATTATTTTCTATGAAACAAATCAAAACCTGCCTCAGTTTGCTAAACTCATCAGCTCAAGTTTTACATCTGTAAGTTCTCCCAAATTCACAGTATTTTGTGGGTTATCACTTTAAAATAATATTTATATATAATTTGTGTCAAATAGCTGTACAGAATTAGACCACACTTAAACAATTCTCAGAATAAATATTTTCAAATGTTATTTCTTACTGAGTAGGTTCTTTGGTTTGTTTGTACCTTGTTTCATCTCTTACCCAAATTAACTCTTCTGCCTGCTCAGAGGCCTCCATTTGCACTGCCTGAATTTATAGTTCTGTGTTAAAAAGCTGCCTTCATTCCACCTTAAAATTAACTTGCTTTTGTCTTTATTGCCTTAATTTTTGCAGCCACATAACAGTGGCGGCTCCTACACCTGACTGTGCCTAATTACCTCTGGAAAGCAATGCAAGTAACTCCAGCATTACTCTGAAACCCTTTCTTGTTTCCTTGCTGACTCCTTTGTTCATGTCATATTCATTTGCTTGTTCTGAAAATTCATGTTCAGACTCACCTATGAATCCAACCCACTTTGTTTTTATTTATCAACCACCTAGCAACATTTTCTTTATGCAGGATCCACAATGACTACGTGTCATTCAAAGGCATTACGTTCTGTAAGTATTCGTAGCTCTCTTTTTTGCTCAAGTTATTAATCTCACAGCACTCACTTTGAAAAAGAGAGACATGATTTGTAATCTTTTTAAGAGAAGCCACTTACATTTTTCTGGAAAACTTCTTTAAAATTCTTACATTATAAACCCAATCATTATTTCTAATTCTTAGCAGAGGTAAGAGGACTTCTGAAACCCCACTTTCCAGAGTCATTTGATTACACGAGACTTTTAGACTTCACTTGTAGCCTAAGCCTAAGCAGGGAGAGCTTAAATACGTGACCAAAATGTGCCTTGAAGGCTGCACCTTCCCCCGCAACATAGAAGGTAAATAAATAAAATAAAAAAAAAGCCTAAAATATGTTTCATCTCTAAATATCTTTGATATTTGGGCCAAGTTCATAATTATTAGCAGGTATGAAAGAAGAGGTTTTAGCATTTATGGCACCAAGACATCCTAGTCCAGAAGTAAATATTTTGTTTACACCTAACTTCAAACATCTATAATACAGACATCTGCATTGCTCTATACTCCCTTTTTTTGTCATGGTAGAGAAGCAAACACTCGCAGGGAGCCTGTTCATCTAGTCTCTTTCACAGATACACCAGGGTGAGGCAGATGACATCCTGTCCATTACTTATTCTACTGTATTGGGCACAAGGAACCTTCCAGTGACTGAATCGCATCTGACATGGGGTAAAATCGTCTTCCCTACCTTTATGGGGCTGTTATCCTTGCTGAAACAATGGCACTTGGGCTGTAGTACTTTAGAATATGAATATTGTGCTTTTCAGATTAAACATTTTTTTTCTTTGGCTATCTTTGGCTATAGAGATGGGGTGCAAATACATATTTTTGCACAGTATTTGAATTACATAACAACACTGAAGTTTGTAACCAGGCATGTTAAAAACATACAACTTTTTGCCGAAAAAATGCAGACACAATAAGAAAACACTTTTGGTTTTGAGCTGTTTAAACATTTTCTCCATTTTGTCTCAAGTTCTGTGACCTAAATCTTGGTAACAAGATGGCAGGGACCTGTGCACAGACCCAGCAATCCACACAGCAGATACAGATTTTCAGCATGAAAAGGGAGATGAAGAAGAGACCCTCAAACCCTGATGGGTTTAGGAACAAAATGGAGGCATTTTTTAGGGGAAATGAAAAAAGTGGAGGGAAAAGCAGGTTGTTTAACTCTTTAGGGACCAGTGCATGTGAGTTTAGGCTCCTCTGTGACTCCTCCGCAGTGGAGGGTGGCACGCTCAGCTCTCCTCTTTGTGTCCCCACCAGCCTGACAGCTGGATACTGCCTCACATCAGGTGTCTTCTTTAGGGCTTGCTGGGTGGAGGATGAGGCTGGAGCCAGGCAGGGGATGCTCACAGACAGCCTCTTTGTGTCTGGCGAGGAGCAAGGCTCGGCAGTGGCTATAGCTATGCTAATCAACAGTTTAGCCCTCCCGGGTACTCCTGGACATGGGTCCTGATTCTCCACACTGTGGAGATTTCAGCTCACCCTGAGCTCTGTTTGGCAGTGCACTTTCAGTCCCCTCTGAAATGAAGCCTGGGCACTCCTCTGGGGTACTTTGCTCCAGAAACAGTATAAATAAATTAAGTGGCTCCGGATTCAGCTGCCTTCACTGTCCTCTGTATCCTTAAACACCACCCACCTCCTGTCACCCCATACTGGGGAGTACGCCACATATACTCTTAGCTTCATGATATAGAAACACTACTTTGGTGGGCTACAACACAGCCCTCACAATATACTTTCCAGCTGAAAAAAACCAACACGGAAATGAACAGCTGTATGTTAGAGCCATGGAGGCAGCTTGGAAGAGAGCTGGAGTCACGTGCTTTGTAGTATGAGCTCTGACTGCTCCACCTCGGACAAACACTCTGTATTGTCATGGTCAGGGTCTGTGAATCTCCAGTTCTGCAGTGTAGATGGAAATGCTGCTGTAGTCACAGTGTCACACTGGTTTGACCTTATTGTACTGTTTTACAGAGATAATACCCATCTCAGAAGTGGCTTTGGGCTCTTTGCATCACCTTTCATTCCTGTTGTAAATGTGTCCCTAGTCATGGTCGGCCTCATGCACCATAAATATTTCATTGATTCATACAGGGGTTCCACTGCTACTCTGTATAAATAAAGCTAACAAAATCCAGCCCAAATTAAATAAGTGTGCACAAAGCTGCTATGCCCCAACCTTAGCCACATAGCTGCCCTAATACTTGGCCAAACTGAAAAGTGTTTCCGTTTGCATTGCAGCATGTTACGGTGATTTTTCTAAAACTTTCTACAAAATGTCTTTTCCTTGTACCTGTATGCATTACACCAATGCTCTGTCTAGGCTCGGGGTCTACATGTTATTTCACTATAAAACAATAACAGTATAACAATGGTGTGTGAAACATTGCTGCCAATAACAGATAAGGAACCTGAGTTTTGCAAAATGCTGAGACACTTTAAATTGCATCAACTTGAATGAAATGCACAGTATCATTTTTAAAAACTGTAATTTTAGGGTATATTATACATATCTTTAAATAACAATTGTTTTTATTTATAAGTAGTTTTAATGAAGTCAGTTATACCACTTATATCAGTAAGCACTTCTAAACTGGAGATTAGAACTTAGAGACATTGTGTCATTGGCTTTTTTTTTAATTGAAAAGTGGCTTTTGACCACAATAACAATTTTTAGACAGACTGTTCTGTCTGACATTTTCTATTCTTTTTAATTTTTTTCTCTTTTTAACGGGAAATCTGAAAACTAAAGCTTTTCCCTAGTGACCTTTGGGGACTTTCAAAAGAAAACAAGCTACTTTTTTTCTCTTGAAATGCTTTTTTGAAAACACTTTTCAGCTTTAGAGTTCCTTGAAGAAAAACAAATGAAAAAGGTATTAAAAACATTAAAACAAAATGCTCAGAAACCAGAGTTTTCCAGTTAGATTTGCAGGATTGGGTTCTACAGTTTGGCATGAGCCCGATTCCTTTACGGTACACATTTGCATTTATTATTCTAGACAACTACTAGACATCAGCCATTCTCAACAATTATGTGGTGAGCGTTTCCCGTGTAAATGCTCATATGAAAGCTCAGGCCTAGATTTGTCCTACCTAAATTTAAGCAACTAGGCCTTGAGGGAGTTGAGAACCCTGGCTGCCTGGCAGTCTCTAGGCAATGGAGAGAGAGGTATCTCCAGAGGGCAACTCAGGTATGAGGTGGCTGCAGTGGGTGCCTCCCTCTCATCCCCTCTCCAGGGGCTACAGGGGCACCTTGGTGTATCTCTTTTTCTAACTGAAGAATCACAGTTAAGTGATTAATTTTAGGAGAGCCCTTGTGTGTTTATGGCTCTGCAAAGTCATGAAACACAGCAGAAGGTAAGAACTTCTGTAGTTGTCAGACCAAAGTCCTTAGCCCCACATCTTGCCTCCACCAGCGGCCAGCAAGGACAGGTCCTCCCCACCTCACGCTGGCAGGAGGTGTTTTCCTGAGCCAGAGGTGGTGGCTTTGTGTCTAATAGCCCTCAGAGTGATTTTATATCACACACTCAATCAGTCTTGTGTGAACAAATTTAAGAACCCACATCTACAGCATCTTGTGGGAAGGACTTCCCAAATTTAACTTGACAACAGAATAGCTCAATGGGAAGAAAGGGGAGGGAGTCTCTTGAGCTGGTAGAAAACTGAAGGAAAATGGGAACTGTGATACTAATAGTCGTTGCTCAGAAAGCAGGGCATTGATGCAAAGGACTATCCCTTCAGACTATGTACCTCTCCATAAAAACATAATACAGAAAAGTTTGATACATGTTCTTTTTCCTACTCTGATTCTTGGCAACGAATTGATTCTTAAATCATTACAAAGTACGTGCAGTACATAATCCCATGAAGTATGCAGCCTGTTTAATTCATCTGCTTGTTTCCATACCTGTAAACTAGTTTGATGCCAGTGCAATCTGCCAAGTTGGGGCTAGTGAGGGGGAGAAATGGTTCAAGTTCCTTATTTAGACCTTTTCATGTAGTGCTACTTCTGGACACAGGTTGTGGTTACCCTCTGTACTGGTCTCAAATATCCTTTATGGACTGCACAGCTCAGGAGGATCAGAGTTTGTTCTCACTGTATGGGACACACATTATGCCCCTTATCTACTGTAACTTTGTTCTTCCTTGCAGAGAAATGTATTTTTCTATAGTATCCATGGGAACTACCTTCAGCAAAGTGGGATGTCCAAAACAGACACTTCAGTTCTACCCCTACTTCCTCCCCCCTCCTCCAAATGAATTCCTATCTAAATAATTCCTGTCTCTACAGGTGTTGAGACAGGCAGTTCTCACTAGGAAAAAAAAATAAAAGAAAGAGAAGAAAAAAGGAAAACAAAATGATGACAAACGAGTTTACCTAGTAACCATTTGGAAACACTACCTCCTACCTCCACCTAACTATAAAAGGAAATACGTGTTTTATTCCTTCTCTAATCACAAGGTTTCAATGAACATACCATAAGAGTATGTTCAGAGCTATTCATCATCACTAAGTCCTAAGATTTAGGATATGTGTGTGCTTGAATGTCTTAGCCGTAGAAACCCCAGAAACTGCTGTTAAAGTGCAAAAATCCTTTCTTTAGTATGCACAGGCATAACATACATAATCCTTTATCTCTGGCAAAGCTGCTGGGTTTTTGCCAAGGGCATGTTTGGTGGTGTGTGGAATCTGAGGCTGCTGCGTGACATTACTGTTGAAGGTGCACAGATACCATGGTGATGGGAGTGATATAGGTGCCTAGATAGATAGATGGATGGATGGATGGATGTTTTCCTTACCCACTCGCCAGCAATTTGATTCAACCAGTCCAACTTGATTTTCCAGATTATTTAAGTGAGGAGGCTCAAATCCATCTGTTTGAGAAATCCTGGCAAGCAATCAAGCCCCCTGCAATTCTCCCCCACTGCCATCTCAAAATTAAAGGTAAACACTGAGCAGTTCTCATTTAAATATGAAGCATCTGATACAGCCTTGATTTTTTTTCTTTCTTTTTTTTTTTTTTAAGTTGCTGGAGAATAAAAACAACAGTTGAAGGAACTGCAGTCAGTAAAAAGGTTTCTCTGGCAAGGAGGCCAAACCAAATAATGACACCCAAAGCAAAAACATGCTTCACTGAAACTAAACTTTAGTCAATTCACTCTCTGAAACAAAGGATTTTTTGTAATTTCAAAAGTGAACATTGTACTTTACTCTGGCAGCCATTTGTATGTTTTTCAATGATCTGATTATGTATAAATCCCAATTTAGCATGCCTTTCAGCACCTAAATCCTAGGAGTGATTTGAAAACATTAATGAAGTTTTCTATAGACTACAGCTGCCCTTCTCTTCCTCCTAACTTTTTTGAAATGCAAGCTTTAGTGACAGTGTTTTGATGTGCCTCATTTGTTGATTTGTATTTTCTTTCCTTTTTTCTAATTACTTTGTAAATATTTATAAAAGATAGGAGATCTGTTTCACATTCGCACAGCGAGTCAATGCTTTTCCCTTCATTCCGGTCCTCTGCAATTGCTGTGCTTTCATGTGTGCTCTCGGTCCTTTGATGGAACCTGTACTCCTTAGGAACGCAGTCATCAACGCGATCTGAAATTTAGCATGAGTTCAAAGGTTGCTCACTCGGGGGATAAAGTCTCAGCTCCTACTCGGAGACTGAATAATCAAGCAGTTTGCAAGATTGGCTCTATTTCACTCCTGGCTTTGCTCTGTGTCTTTGTCTCCCTGTCTCTACAATTTGTAAAACATCTCCAGTCTCTGTTTGCAGGATTGTACATCTCCTTTACACTGGCCTGGAGGGGCACTGTAAATCTATCCCTCTCAGGATGATTTAAAATGCTGCAGGTGAAACTGCCTCCCCTTTGCCTTCTCCCAGGCTCTCTGCGGGGGCTCGAGGTCTAAGCACAGAGAGGTAAAGGCAAGAACCAAATGGGAACATCTCCCGGTTATACTGCGTGGCTTAGGATAGCGGCCTTATTCCTGTGTTAAATGCTTCCTACCATTTGTGGGGCCTTTAGTGCTAAGGGGGCCATACCGACACTCCTGGTACTCCAGAGGGCTCTCTAAAAAGATGTGTATATATCTGAATAACAATCTGAGAAGAAATACATATAGGGTCAGCAAGAAGAATATATTCAATTCTTAGCAACTTTCCTTTAGAGCATCTGTCTTCTAGAAATTGTTGTGAAGTAATTTTTTCTTTTTTTAAAAAAGAAATTTATCCTTATTACTGATTCCAATGTTATTAACAACAGATAAGCAAATTTTGAAAAAAAAATCCTAAAAGTGTGTACATAGAAAAAACCCCTGTGAAAACCAAATCTTTTCCAAGCAAAGGTTTCCCTTGACTGAATCATTATTTTCAGCTGAAAGTCTGAATTGTTGAAAAATCCTACTCAGCTCTATCCCTACTTACCCTGTACTTTTCCTGTAGGAGGAAAACCAAAACCTGAGTTACTGGGAATCATTTTCCTAAAAGTTATGTTTTCTTTTACTCAACTGAGAAATCATTTGTAATACCCTGAGTCCTCTTATTTCTTCAAAATAATCCCCTACCTTATACACATGAAGTAGCTTAACCACATTCCAACAGTCATATTTATTAAAAGTTCAATCTCCCATGTATTTTAAGCAGAAGATGTTTTGCTTTAAGAAATAGTGGAAAATGTTAAAATAAATATTGTTCTAATCATTGCCCAACCAGTCCACTTAATTAATTTTACAACCAGGTGGTGAAAATGAACTTCCTTTTAATTTTAGGGCTATTTGGCCCCCCTGAATGAGGGCACAGTGTGATCAATACCATGAGTCCTACTGCACAGGGCTGATCCAGCTCCTGGTGAAGCTGATGACGGAGATTTTGGGCTTCGCTCCATGACTTAGCTCCTTGTATAAAATGCCCCTTCGTTTCTGGATATCTGAAAAAAAAAAAAAAGATTGCAGTGTTTTTCAGTACCACAGGTAAGCTGCCCCTCTCTCTTTGCTCTGAGCAGTAAATCCTTAAGCCACTTTTCACTGATGATCTCTTTCTGATGATGCCTTGGCATCCTAAGCAAGTTGCTAATGGTTGCTTTAGCCTCTCTTCCAGACACGAGTCTTCATTCCACAACCTCAGATAAAATAGTGTAAACTTGGGGAAATTCCAGACTAAAGGTGTTAATGGATTGCTGGATTGAAAAGAATTAACTTGGTGGAGTTATTTCAGAATAACACCAGTATAATTGAGATTCAAATTAGATCTCTGTAACATTAACAAATCATTAGTTAATACTCAAAATATCAAATTCACATGCAGTTCTATATAAACTTACAAATAGATAAATGGTACTGTCAGTGCCTTATTTCTGCCTGTTTTTTTTCCTCAGGGTTATTCTTTTGATGGTGATAAATATTTTTAGTATTCTTCATTTGTGGGTTACTGAGTTTTGAAAATGCTTTCCAGAGGCACATACAAATGCATGTGATTTTAGAGGATATTGAATTCACTCCACTGTATTTATCCTACTGCTAGAAAGGGGAGAAAGTGCACAACACCCATCACCTAAGAAGCAAGAAGCAGGCAGGGCTTGGTGCTCAATGCTGTCCACATTTAATGCAAGGGACAAAAGAGGGCTGTGCTTCTTTAAGGACATTCTTGCATCACTCCTGCATTGCCTATGCCCATCAGTGACTCAAGGGCAGAATACTCTGACTGAAGAGATTTGATTAAACCTTTCTGGGAGTAGATCTATCACAATCCTGCTTCTTCATGTTGCATGATAACATCCGGCCCCAGGCAGACTTTTGATTAAAAGTTCCCCCGAAGATTTGTGGAGAAATTCTGTTTATTCCCACAACTCTGAGAGCATTGAGGTTGTGTGCCCACATTTTGAAGTGCAAATTACATAAATTGCAATTTGGCAAAGATGTTTCTGGAGCTGGGAAACTGACTGTGGAGGCCTATAGATGTTTTCCATTGGACTATGGTCAGGAAAAAAAAAAAACCTATTTTAAAAAGATTTCTTAATTTTTTAAGTGAGCCCACACAATCTTTAAAACTGGGAATGATGAGCAAAGAGAAGGACAGAGCTTGGAGTGCAGGATGGGAACTGGAAAAACTTTAGAGAATCCTTTTTCAAAGGAGAACCACACACTGAGGTCACAACCAGACTCCTGCGATATGATTTATTTTCTATTCAACACTTGCTATATTCTTGCCTTTTCATTTTTACCTTTGTTTTAGAGACAGCAAATGAGCAAATATTTTTTTCTTGACTTTGGAAAGTTTGTTACTTAGTTTTAGAAGAATTAGGAAAAGTATTTGCCAAGTCATTTTTGAACTGCACACCAGCAGAGTGATTATTTATTGCACTTCTCACTGTTATAAGTACCAGCCACTTTGGCCTACTCATAATGCAAAAACAGCTTGATTGTACAAGTTCAAACTCCTTTTCACTAACTTTTTCCAACTAGATCATAGGTAAGGGATGAGGAGAATTGGCCCATGAAAAATAAAGAAAAGGATTTGAACAGTTAGTTCGTAAGCAGTTAAGCACCAGAGGCACAGACTGAAATATTTCATTGATGGTTTGACAGCTAACACTGCAAGGGATGACTCAGGACTTCTTGTTCACTCTTCGCTCAGACTGAACCATGGTGATTTTTATCAAATCGAGAAGTTAGTAGAAAACGCTGACTGGGTCTCTTTGATGCCAGTGTCAGTCTTAATTCCAGATTTCTCTGAATGTAATATGCCATGGAAAATACTTGAAATGATATGGAAACATCTAAATTGCTGTGGTATGCTTTTCTGTGATGCTAATCCTCCTAATCCCACATGGGCAGCACACTGAAGGGCCACTAAAGATCAGGGTCCTGATATGAGGCATTCTACAGATGTAGAGGGATACTGAGAGTTCCTGCTCTGCACTCAGCTTCTGTGAGCTTGATGGTCCGTGCCAGCATGGTAAGATGATTGATAGTATCCCCATTAATACAAATTTGCTGCTGAACACAACAGTCATAAATTGCTGTGTGAGTTTCAGGCTTTCTGCTTCTGCCATCAAACCATCTGGAAATATCTCTAGGTTGAAATACTTTTGATGTGCATATAGCAGCACTAAGCAGCAGTTCAGGACAGAAAGAGAAAGGACAGATTTCTGTCACCGACATTAGTGAATACAGACGAGCAGCACGTGATTGCACAACTTTCAATTTTTCCTGATGTTTACAAAATCTTGGCAGAATATCTCCCTGTGCTGTGCTCTGGGTACTGAGCAGAGCTGACTCTGCTCTTCTTGTAGGTCTCTTGATTCACCAGGCTCCACAGATCAGGGATTAATTTTTATCAGTTGCACAAGGAAAAAAGATAAAAAACAAAGAGATAAAGGAAGCACTTTTCTTCCCCCATGTTCCTGGGTAATTTGGCTATCCCCACAAGACTCGTTGACAGTAAAAAAGATCAATAACAGTATACCAGTATAAGAAGGAATTCTTTCAAGAGTCTTTATCCACGCAATTATAAAACAGTATCTTCCAGGTGACATGTATACTTCACCTTTGATCTCAAAACACCATGTTTAGCTATAACAGTCATGTTCACTATCTGTAGCATTTTGAACGTGTGATTCTTATCTATGTGTAGAGATTAAGCAGCAGAGACTGCAAGAGTACACAGCAGTCCTGCCAATATTGCCTTTAAAATATTTTCTATTCTCAGAAAAACTACGGGAAAAGGTGTCAAAGAGTAATTTCCAGTTAAACAATCGGCTAAAAAATCTGAAGCAAATGGACCATTTCTAATGACCCAAGCACTGAACCATAGAACAGATTACGGAACCACTTCAATGCAACAAGTCTGTAAGTAAACAATGAAAAACAAGCATTTATGGGATACAGGCCGTGCTCTTGTGTTGAAAATAAAGGAATATAGATAACACATCTGATGTGGAAATAAACTGAAGTTGGCTGAACCTTGCTCTAATGGAGTTACTGAAACCCACAACAAATTTATGTAACCAGATGAAGCTGCTTTACTTTTTTGGAAGATTCTGACAAGAATTCTTACCATTTCCCAAACAGCACTCAAAGTATGCAAAATTATGAGTTAGACTGAGAAAAGAACCAATAGGTTTAACTACTAAGATTAGATTTTCTACGAAAACCTTTTTCTTTCACTAACCACATCATCTCTTGAGTTAAGTCCAAGAATCGTCTTGTGCTGTGTTACTCCAGTAATATTCATTTACAATCAAACCAATATTGGACTAAATGTCAGGAGACATATTCTTTGTTTTATGTTCTCACTCACACCAGTTTCATAGGATCATGGGATCATAGGATTGGAGGATCCCTCTAGTCCAATCTCCTGCTCAAAGCAGAGGCAGGTCTGTGACCAGACCATGTTGCTCAGGGATGTGGTCAGTTGGGTCTCGAAAACCTCCAATGACAGACACTGTACAAACTCTCTGGACAGCCTGCACCCTGTCTAACTGTCCTCACAGGGGAAAAGGTTTTCATTCAATAGCTTGTGAGAAAATGTGTGTATATAAGCTGTTGTTGTTGATGTTGTTGTTGTTGTTGTTTTTAATTTCTCAATAAATATTTCAGGAACCATCTGCCAGTGACTGCAGAATGAGTAACACTGGTCTAGAGCACAAGGGCAGTATTTCTCAAAACTCTTGATCACTTTTTTATGCCAAACTTGGATTTTTCCAAAGAATTCTAAAAATATTCTAAAAATTGCAATTAATACAGAGACTTATACAGCCAAATCACTAACTGAAACAGACAAAAAGCAGTCGGGGGGTGGGGGCAGTTAAGTAGCTTCCTGCACTAGAGTGGTTAAGATGTCCAGCTGGAGGCAACATGTAAAAGCGTGTTTTCCAAACATGCAATCATTTTCCAAATTAGGCTAAGTATCTGTAGCTAGTAACTGAGGAGTGGATAGGAAGGCTTGATAGGTATTTTGCTAAAGAACCTGAAGCATAAATCCTTGTCGGTATAAATCCATCTTTGGCTAATATTGGCAGAGACTGGCTACATGATGGATTGCTATTTTTGGTACTTCTCAGAAATCCAAATACGGGTGTACAGGGTAATAATCAGACTGGCAGTCATCCAGGGCCATAGAGCAAGCTTGAGCATTGATGCTTCACACAGTTTAATTGCTACTGGTCTCTACTTGGGCTGCTCCAGTTGATTCTGCCCCGAGGAAATCCGCTGTAGAGGCAGGAAGCCCAAAGCAGTGGGTATGTGAGGCAATTAGCATCACTTGCCATGGAACCAGGTTCCAGACCTCTTCTGTTTGTTGGTAGACACCACGTAGCCAGGTCCCTGTGGGGCTCCATGAGAAAACTGCTCAGGGGAATGCAGTCTGGCCTGTTCTGTGCTCTTCTGCCAGGGATCATGTAGGCCTGAATTCCTCCCCCAGACACCTTTAGCTGAAGCATGCAAGCCAGAAGCTTCATTGCTCCAGGCCCCTGGAAATTCAACGGAGAAAGAAAGACACATCTGGAAGGTGATTCAGCACCCTGAGAAACGTCTGGTTCTCCCTATTGACTGTTAGCAGCATTTAGGTCACCTACACATCTAAGGCAGCTGTCTCAGATACCTTTAAAATTACTCAGGGGTAATTCAAGCTACAATTATTTGAAGAATATTGGGAAGAAAATCTCATGACAGCTCCAGCTAAGATTAGGCAGGATTGTTTGAAGGTTTCTGGATATCTGGGCACTAAGCATGCACATGGCTATGAAACAATAAATGCAATCTATCAGACCTAGCAGAATGACCGTGCACAGTGTGCATCCAGAATCCAGCATTTCTGCTCTGCATTAAATGAATGACTGAATAACACAGGGCTGAATGATTATGCACAAAGCAGTGCATGCTCTCCTAGTATATGAGGGAGATGTATGAGGCATTCATTGTCTTCTGCTGCACCCAGGTTCAACAGTTTAGCTAATCATGTAGTATGCATCTTTCCAGAAATTATTATTTCATATGACAACACTATCAAGTTGACTATCAAGCTCCCAAATGTGCAGCTAAACAGAAATGCTGGACCGTTTATCCTATTCGTGTTTGACCAGTTGAGGAAGCTCATCTTTTCCAGACTCATGATTACAAGTTTATTTCATGCTATTTATTTGTCTAGGTTTTTTTTATTGTGGTTATCTCTTCGTCTGCATATATTGAAGAATTTATGGACTGAAATATGAAAACGGTGAATTAAAACATGTTGGAACATCCAGACCACCTCTTTCTACATAGCATGATGACCACTAAGCTATCCAGTTATGCTGCACAGCCACCATTAGAGAATCTTTTACCATCTTCATCGTCCACTCTTTCTCTGCTCAGTCACAGCCTGGGAAAGCAGGTGCATCTTCCAGTTAATCCTGAAAGACATATATCTTAGCTGTAAAAATCACGAAACATAGAAGTGGCTTGTGAAGTCTAAGATGATAGTCCATTCATCTTTTGAATTGCTGGGGACACTACTGTCATAAACATGGCTAACAATTAGTATCCATTGTCGTGTACAAGAAGCCATAAAATGAAGTGGAAGAATAAAGGTCTGTTATGCATGTTGTAAAAACTGACGTGATGAAGGAAACCTGCTGTGACCACTTAAACCCCAAGGCCAAATTGCAGATATTTCATTGTCATTGGTTTCACATTTTTCAGGGTGGTAGATGTATGGAGGAATTCCTATTGCCCGTGGCTATTCCCCATGGTGAGGTCAGGGCAGATAAAGAAATTCAGTTCCTTGGGAGCTATCTTTCTAGTTTTCCTCATGTATTCACCACTGCTCCCTAGTGCTTTACAGCATTTTTGTGACTATTGCTCAAGGTTTGCTGCAGGTAGGATAAAGAAATCTCTCTTCAGGGAATTCCCTCAGATAATCTCTCACAGGGTGTGACTATACAGTCTTTTGCAGGCACTGAGTGAGCTCTGCCCAGTCTCTAGGAAAGCCAAAAGCCATGTGCATCCCATTAACACAATGTGAAGCCCAAGCTAACTGGCCTTATTACTGGGGCTCTCAAACACTGCCTTCAGATGGCTTCCAGATGTCTGAAAATCGAACATCTAAGTGTGAGCTAGTCAACCAAAGCTTCTTTTATAGTTAGTGTAAGAGAAAATAAACACCACCAGAGGCAAATTCTATGACCTATCTTAGATGCCTATCTTAAGATGAGATGAATCACCTTCTGGAGGTGTCTCTTTCTCTACATCTACTGTATGCAGAAAGGCCAATGTACCTCACTCAGACTTAAATTCTCATTAAATAAAAAAAAAGGGTGAGATCTTTAGATAACCATTTGTCTCGGGAACTTGGACTTTAATGAAACATCAAGTCATGTAGGACTTGTCATGTGAGACAGCAATGCTGTGATCCTAACATTAGGTCTCAACCCTGGTTTTAAAATCTTCCAAAAACTTCTTTAAATTTGTTTGCAGCAAGGTGCCTATATCCATGCAGTCACCCTGAAAACCAGACTCATCTGTCTATTTTGCAGGCATGCCGTAGTAGCCTAAGGCTTGGACAAACCATGACCTCCCAGATCTGCCAGGGCAAGCATGCCTCCCCATGCCTGGCATGTTGACTTCTCTCTCCTCTCACCCAGGTTCCTCCACATTAGGAATTCAGGCAGGGCCAGTTCAATCAGCCCTTGAAGGAATAATATAAATGGAAGGATCTCAGATCCTGTCTTTTCAAGACTATTCTTAATTACTGTGTAGACTTACTCACAGTGTCCTCTTTGAGCTTGTGCTGTTAGAATTCTTGACCTCCTCCTTAAAGGTTTCGTTCTGTATTCTTACAGTCTTGAAGAATTTAGACTGCTTACCTCTGTTACCGTGGTGACTATATGAAGTTCTTGGGTTTGCTTGCTGGCCTAAGAGCAATTAGAAGTCAAGCAGGTGTTGGAGTTGATATTTATTAAGGTAAACAATTGTGACCATGGGATATACCCTCTCCCAAATCACAGATTATGACCCTTTCACAATTGGCACATCATGTCAATAAACCTAAGCTTTCATAATCACTAATGAGAATGGCTAAAATTGTGATTTCAGTCCCACTACGTATACTTTTAAAAACCATGTAATTCAGATAATGAGTTTCATTTTTTTTTTATAGTTACGCTTTCTGAATCCAATAGATTCATCAACAGCACATTTGTATTTTACGTGTACACACATGCTTACATACTGTGTATACACAGCAACACAGAAACATAAACACAGATCACTTGAGCCAAAGGTAACTATTAAGAAGAGTTTGACAAAAGCATGCAACAACACAGAAGCTCCAGACTGGAAAGGCTGGTTTCATGCTACTTAAGTTAGGCACCTATTCACCATAACTTTCCTCCTTGTCAAAGAAGACACATATCTCCGGAGGGTGATTTGGCTCGCTCCAGAATTAAGCTGGCCTCTGATGGTGTTTGTCTTTTTTCACTGAAGGCAGGCCCAGATATTCAAAGTGTTACACACTCAGAAATACCTTAGATTTGCTGAATGTAGGGTGGTTTTATATTTATTTGAGACAAAACAGTAAGGGGCCTCTCAAAGCACATGGCCTAAAATAGGGTATGTAGAGTGTAAGAATCTACACGAGTGATTCTACAATCTTGCTGAAGTCATCTGAGACCTCATCAGTCCAGGTCAGTCTCAAGAAGACACCTACATCTGGTCAGCTGAATTGTTTCCAAAATTCCATGAAATTGTTCCTTATTAGAAATTTAGATACCTAGCTTGCATCTAGACACATTAGGCAATGAAAGCTAGGATGACCTAAATCCTTCCCCACTTATCATATCTAGTGGCTTCAGTTCACAAGGCCTTTTCAAAAAATCAAGCCATGTGCATAAGAAAAAAAGAAGACTAAGTCATCTGAGAAGGCCAGAAAGATTTTGCAGTTTCAGTCCATAGCATAGTGGTTAAATTACCTGACCACTTAGAAAGACTCGGATTTGGGTCTCACCATTGGTATTTAATTCACTTTGACCTTCTGAAAGAGTATCTCAGTGCCAAGCTAAGAGCTGTTTTGACAGAACAGGTCTTTCATTATTTCCCAGTTAGGCTGTTTCCATTTCTCTGGAAAAATTAAAGAATGGGATAAAGGAGGACAATAACCCAAGGTATGAGGACTGCACCATGAAAATTGTCAGGCACAAGTCATTGGAGCTTGCTGTATTGTGCTGATCGGTCAGAACATGGACAATGAAAAAAATCTCTGAAGTTAGACATCCTGGCATCCTAAACAATCCATTATTTCCAGAACAAACTGCTATTGATTTCAATAATTATATTCTGCTGGCTGCTCAATGCTTTAAAAAAAAACTTCCCCTGATGACTCTATCTGAATCTTTAGCTGTCTAGCTGGCTTTAAAAATCTGCCTCTTTGAAATACAAGGTTTGGCTTCTAAGTCACTTAGAAATTTTTATGACAGTTTTTCTTTGCCAAAAATTGGAATATGACAGGATCAAGTCTGAATTTCTGTTTTTCCTTCCTTGATCTCTTCTTTCTCTCCCTACCCCATTGTAATTGAGATTGTTAATCCGCTTGGTTCCAGTGAGAAAAACAAAATACAATATTACAGTAGTTTTGGTCCAACATATAATACAGTTACCTCAGATGAGTAAGTCCCTCATTACAGTCTCTTCTCCAGTTAATATTTAGATACTAACATAAGTTTACTACTAACAATTGCATAAGGAGTGATAGAGAAGGTTCATCATAAAATACTGAGTAGTAGCTTGTTGGTAAGGGTCCTTACCAGAGATGTGTGAAATGGCAGGACAGGAAAGTACTCCAAAGCTAAGTGATATAACAACCAACTTCTTCAGGAGCAGGTCTTTCTGCTTTTTCATTTATTAACTGTGAAAGACTTCTGTTTCATTTCTACGCAAAATAAGAACGCTTTATTAAATCTCAGGAAAGTTGTGTAGAGGAACTTTGGGGTTTTCTTGCAGTCCTCGGGGCTTATACACAAAGCACAGACTCCCATGAGAAGCCCTTTCACAAAACCTTTGACTCCTCCCAACCTGACACCAATGTCAAAAAACAATGAAATACAGTGTATTTTTTTTTTTTTTTCCCAGCAAATAAAAGAAAGGTGGATTATTATCCCAACTAGCCCAGTTTTAATGTTTTAACTTCAGTTTCTCACTGCCATGAATGAACATGGGAGAAAGCAGACTTACACACATACAAGTGATCCCTCTCCATTCTGCCCCAAAACACTCGACATGGGTACTCCTGTATTGTGGCAGACAATCATTATTTAATACCTCTTTGGCTTCTTTGTACTACCTGCTACACAGAGCCCTCAATCTCTGCCCAAGATTCCAGTCTTCACGACATGATGATTGGGGCTCCCTCCACACACACACTTCTTACTGACAGGCTAGAGTTTTATTTGTATATCTTCAGATCCAGGATATTTCCTCTATCTCTTTAGATGTCAGGGTGGTTCTGTTGTACTTTAAAGTTAGTTTTACAATGGTAATTATGGATCAAGAGTTCACATAGTGCTGTACTTGATGTTAATAAGCAGATAAATATATAATCGCTCAGTATTATGAAAAGTTCTAACTGAAGGACCAAAAGACTTTGTCATTTTACTCCACCCTTTGTGAGTCAGTAAAATGGATTGAATTATATAGCAGAACGAGCACTTCACTGTGATGAAACTCATAAAAAAAACAACCAGAAAATGTCACTACATGTTGGCAGTTTATAAAAGATTAACTAGCTTATCCATTGGTATTAACATGTCTTTAATAATAGTAACATTCTTGCAAATTAAAGAGCTATTCATTAAAAAGCCTGTCCAGATATGCTTATGTGCCCATGTGAATGTAGGCACCTACCCACATTATTGAATAGACATATATAGAAAGAATTAAGCCTATTTCTGTGTTTCCAGCAGATTATGCATAGAATTTAAGACCAGTTGGCTCTCACTTAATCCAAAGTGTGACATTTTGGGTCCCAAAGTTCCCTTTCTGCTCATCCACTGATGTACAAAGCTTCATTAAAGTAGTGCCTAGAATCAGTGGCTTTTGCAGTCCAACCTATGATTTCCCCTTAAAACAAAATGCTTCATCTGCTGCTAGAAGAAGGAGTGTGAATGGTGCACCCTGGCTCTGATGTTCTGTGTTTGGGTGATTCCTGTCAATGCTATAGGACGTTACAAAAGAAGCTGAGATGGTCTGTTGCGTTGGGAAAAAAAGAGAGTCACCCATGTTCCTCCACAGCTGCAGCAAGTACAGTTTAGAGGCATTGGAGAAGACAGCACAGGCAAGAGAACTTAACTAGAAGGTCCTCTCCTATTTTGTAAACACAAATATTACATGTACTTCAAAATGTGTTCAAGGAGGAACCTTTGAAATTCTTTTCAGTGGTCTAAAAAGTCAAGCTTGCTGTAATTAGCATCTGAATCTCTTCAGATCCTTTTTTCTTCAGCAAGAATTTAACTTTCAAGACTAGATAACCTAAGATACTTATGATATTTTTCATAGGATTTTATTAACAGTCAACATGCAGTTTTGTCATAAAGACATGCACATTCCCTTCATTACCACATTGGCCAAGTAATCACTCTCCACCAAGCATGGATTTCATGGCAATGGATGCGTCTGCATAATTTGTGTTTACACACCTTTGAGGTGCTGTAGGAGGAAGGCTGCGCTACAAGGGTTCCAGTGCAAGGATTCCAGAGAGCTTTGACTTTTACTGTTACTAAATATTATAGTCACGTGTGAAGGAAGGACTCTACATTGCAAAGGAAGTTGGATACACAGCTCAGTGTAGTTGCAAAACCAATTTGGAATGGAAAACAGCCAGCACATCTTCAAAGGGCAAAGACCTGTGCGTGTGTATGCATCTGCATATAATAGTCATAACTCCCATTTCCTACTGCTAGAGCAACAGTGACAGGCTTTAGAGATCAAATGTATCCGGATGAAGACAGTGCGACTGTTGGTTTTAGTCTATGGCACAGCAAAGTCTAGAGAAGTCCTTTTACTAGTCCCACTTTCACTTTCATATGAGACCTAAAGAATGGGTAGGAAAGGCTTCAGATCTGTAGGAGGAAACAAAGACATAACTTAAAAAGACTCTATACTGAGGAGGTCAAAGAATCCAGAGATGTGGATCCAAGATATTCACTAATTCTACAGCGTTTGTTTGCTGACCTGTCCCAGCTCCCACTATCTCTAAAATCCAAAGTGACAGCTGATGTCCAGCAGAAGAGTTGTGATATCATTGTCTCTCTATTTTTGATAAAAGAAGATAAGAACCTATTTAAATAGTACCACATTGTTAACCTTAGATTGGTTCTGACAGGATTACAGATAATGGGTTAAGAACTTCTAATCTTTTTAAGAGATCCAGACCAAAGCCCGTGAAACTGTCATCTTAAATCAATGCTTTGTCTTTGCATCTCCTTAGACATTGGGCAGTGGCATGATACCTATTATGAGGTGCTAAACCTAGTAAAAGTGGCGAGCATAGAAGCCTTTCCCTAACTTCGTTGGAGCTCTTGATTTACTGAATTTAAGCTGTCAGATTCTAAATTCTGGAGAACTAAAGAACAGCTGCTCTGTAGCCATTCAGATTGTGCCTTAAGTGACAGTCCCACACAGTAATGAAAGGAAACTATCTGTTTTGTATTGTTCAGCCCACACAGAAGGAAGCTCTCAACATGTGAATTCCCAGTGTCTTTCTTTTTTCTTTGAAAAACACACACCAAAAGACAGTTCTATACTAGGATTACGGGTTCTTTTGTAAGTGTGAGTTATTCATTCATTGACCAGCTGAAAACAGAAGAAATAAAGCATCTAACAAAAGCTTCATACACCTTTGAACTTACGACACCAGCATAAAATCAAATACCAGTGCACTCCTGCTCAATACTGATAGTGTCTGAGGTACAAAAACTCTTGAGTTTGAACCCAAAATAAAAACTTTTTTGTGACTTCCATCTGAATGCTGATTTTTAAGTTCTTGTCACCTACCCCTAGTGTCATGTATTATTGCTTGTTTCTTCCCTGATTCTTCAAGTCAATTCTGGGCAAGTTCTGCCTTCCGTAGACCTCACACAGGTCCTTACATCAACATCACCTTTGTTCATCTACAGTGCCCATAACACACATAGAATAACATGGATCTTTAGTTATCTTCATTAACTGTGATGGATTGTCCAGGGAGAGAAATAGGCATCTCATCCTAGCTGTCTCTGATCTTAGAAAGGTCTGAATTTCCCACTGGCAGTGACTGTTGCTCTTGTTGGTTCTAGAGACATACTAGACAACAAATTTAGGTTTGGCTAATCATGTCAGGAATCAATCCAGATTGTAGTCGTTTAATGTGAACATGTGTCTACATAGAATCATAGAATGGTTTAGGTTGGAAGGGACCTTAAAGGTCATCTAGTTCCAATCCCCCTGCCATGGCCAGAAACACCTTCTACTAGATTAGGTTGCTCAAAGCCCCATCCATCTGGCCTTGAACACTTCCAGAGACACGTGAGATAGATGTGTAAGTTCTCATTATAGCAAACGGTGATTCAGGGGTTGGTTCCTATATCTTCACAGGGGCGCTGAGGAGATTATTCTAGGTACCTGGGACATCATTTGGGGCTGGCAGATAGGGACACGTGTATGAGAAACCCAAATCCTTCTGGACGGGAAGCCAGTCAGAATATCCTAGAGCAGCTTATATGGAACTGAATTTCTAAATTTACTCAGCTTAGCTGACTCTTAGTAGAGCCAATAAAATCTGGAGAGCTATTGAAATCTCTCTACAGTAGATGCCTACATTTGGTCAGCTGAATGCTCCATACTCCATTCACTGTATTGACTAGAGCTCAAATTACTTTCACAAGTTAGAGGCTTTGCCCATGTGGATACACCTCCATGATGATACATAAAGTTCACCCCAAAAGACAATTTAAGCATCTGAGGGCTCAAGTCTGCTGCCTAAACATAGGCGTCCAGCATCACTCATAATATCCTACGTGTTCTAAAAAACCTGTGTTGACCTGACATTAGACAGGATCCAAACAGCTTGCACTCTTCTGGGGGAGCAGCTGAAGGCATGGTAGACTAGCTTAAGGAATCCAAGACGTCACTAGACTCATATACTGAGCTGAGCCTGCTTGTACATGGATTTCAAAAGAAAAAATGAAGATGTCTTGACTAATTATTGAGGGATTCATTCTATTTTCAACATTCCTATGCAATTATTTTAACCCAATTTAATGCAATCTCCACAGATCCATACCAACATTACTTGGACATTCATAGATACAGAATGGATCTTTGTGATGACAAAAAATATTTTCTTTTTAACGAAACAAATTTTTAATAATCATACTGATAAAAGCATGTTATATTAATTTACCAGTAATTTAAGGTCTTAAATTTTGTATTTGTGTGTGCACGAACACTTAGCTCACTGAAACAAAATTATTTTACCGAAACACCCAATCTAACTGCCACCATCACCTGCTGAATGATACGTTTCTGGCAACTATAGCAAAGTTGCCGATGGGAATGTTTGAATGGAATGTTGCTATGTAACCAAACTCCAAAAAGTGTCTTTAAAGCAGTGATGAATGAGTGAAGTCCACAAATAGGGTTTTTGCTGTCATAAATGTAATACTTACATAGAGCCTTTTAATTGCATCAGTAACTGAACTGACAACCAAATAAATCTGACAAAGAATGTGAAAAACTTGATATATCCTACACTGATGGGTGGAGAAGATTTCAGGGAGGCTTTAACTAGTTATTTGCTTAATAACAAGGTTATATTTGCTCTTATGATTGCAATTATGATTTCATGGAGTTTCAAAATCAGAATGACAACAGCCTTCACATTTTGTGCAAAAAGCCAGGTATATTCTCTTAGTAGCCTGTAGAAATGTGACTGAGAAAGACTGAAATAGAAAGATTTAAGAGAAGCTGAAAGATTTCCTGTTGCAGCAGATTAACACATGAACTTTTTGAGAAAAACTTGTCTGTATGGAACTAAACTTTTCTAGTAACAGAATATTTATTACTTATTTTATGCCACTTTGGTCTGTTTTATTTTTGTATGCTTTCTTTCTTAATGCACTCTGATACTATTGCAACATAAAATTTATGTAGGTGATAATTCTCCCTACTTTCACATTTTAAATAAGGACATTGTAAAACCTTTTCCCTAACCAACTAAATGTAATCACACAATACCCTTAAAATAAGGGCATATTGGTGGTGCTAACTCAGTTAATTTTTGCATTTTTTGTTGCGTTTGCTTTAAAGTTGTAGATTTTAGACCACACCAATGCCCCAGCATATTTCAAAGCAATCCACAGCCATTGTGAACAGTTTCAGGGATAGCTCTACCAGTCACATCAGTTCATACTTGCTATTTCAAGTTTGAACTTCTGCTAAATGCATAAATGCTCCAGCGTACCCTGGCTGGATTCTGTATTAAACGATGAACTCAGATCTCCAGAGACAACAGGTTAGCTTGTTATTGTCAGGATGTATCAGACCAGGTATTTCAAGTAGAAAAAAAAACAAACACAGAAGTATGAATATCATGGTAAAGGCCATGGCGAGAATCTCAGACACATTCCTCTCTCTGGCATTTCCTATGGGGTTAGTTTAGGTGTCGGCACGTTGGCTCTTGTGAGTGAATTCCATTCATAAGCACCAGGCTGTACCAAACCCTCGGACAAACAATTTAAATGTGTTACTTGGGATTGTGATTTCCACTCTTGCGTCCAAAGACCAAAAATTTGTGTGGCCTCATTGTGCTAAGTCCCCCCGGTGTGGAACTGGTCTTCGGTTCCTTAACTAGGCAAACTGAAGGCTGAGTAGAGAAATGGCTGGTCTCTCTTTAAACTCAGGGAATAAACGTAAAAAGGCAAAAGAACTGTTTTAAGCTAAAATATCATGTCAGAATAGAGCAGATAGTTAAAAATTAGTAACGCAGTTCAAAGTAGAAAATAAAAGAAGTATTTTAAGAAATAAATGCTGCCCCCCCCCGCCCCGAAGTGTTCAAGGCCTGTTTGAATGGCACTTTGAGGAACCTGGTCTAGTGGAAGGTGTCCCTGCCCGTGCAGGAGAGTTGGAACTAGATGATCTTTAGCATCACTTCTAACCCAAACCATTCTATGATTCTATGATTCTATGAAATGAAGTTGTGAGTATTACAAGAAAAGTAATGGAAGAAACCTAGCTTTTTTTAAACGGCTTTGATCAGTTTATAAAAGTCATTCTATAGTCCGTTTGCCCATGATAACAAGGAACTACATGTAATGTTGTGATCTGCTCCTCACATGGTCTTCATACTCAGTAATGTTAATTCGTAATACAGAATTTGAAGTTACGTGAAGCTGAGGATCTCCTACCTTATTTTAAAGTATTTGTTGAGATTTATGATAAAGGCACAAAGTGTCTCTTGTTCTCTCTGTGGACTTTACCTGGTAAGACCCTGAATCTGCTTGAAGTACCTTTATCTTTCAGTAACACTGTAGAATCTGAGGATATTCCACAGTTCTTCAGATGTTTTCCTTGCTTTACAAAATCAAATCCTTTCAAGTAACAGTAAGATAAAGATGCAGTGAATAATAAAAATAAGAAAATCTAACAAGACAGCAGTGACTAGCAAGGATATGAATGCAGGTGGAAATCATGATGGATCCCACAGCAGTTTTTGGCTCAAGCTATTTGCTGGATTTGGCATGTATATTTCAAATATTTTAGTACCTCTTAAGCTGTGTTCTTTTGGTCGCATAATGTCTCTCACAAGAAGTTACATTTAGCACGAATCAGGGATGATTCCTAATTTAATGGACAGTCCATATTTTTCTGAAGTCTTTCCCATAGAGACAACAGTTACAAACTGGAATTAATCTTTCCAAATTTCAATACCCACACTCTCTTGGTACCTGCTTCTGAGATAATAAGCCTTTGTTATAAGCAGTGAAGCGAAACAGACATTCCTATCATGCAACTCAATTTCTTGGGGAAGATTTCTGAAAAAGATCACACGTTCAAGAATATAACTAGTTCAAATGCAGGTATTTGCATTGCAAATATTTAAGAACATGTCACATGAATTCCACTAATAGGGACTGCCTCTTCCTGGCTTACGCACTTAATTTTTAGGGATCAAGGGAAGCATTACAGTAAGCAGCAAAGTTCTCTGTATAGTGAATGAAGAGAAGAAGGTGCCTAGCTTAAGTACATAAAACTTAATGGGCAGTAATTCCCTCTGAATGACTTTGAAAGCACCTACATTTTACGTTTTACTTTTTAAGCACCTATTTTTATAGAATAAATTCACTAAGAACCTAAAATTTGAAGCAAGTTAGATGTGTAAGCTAGACAAACAGGACTACCTTTTGCACTGACATCTCTGTCTGATGATGACACAAGAAGATTGACATAGTAGAAGAAAAGAGTGCCTGAAGAGAATATTGATTTCTGTGTGAGGTCTGTGAGGTCTGTCCTAGACACAGGCACATAAATCTGTAGACATGCAAAGAAAAGAGAGAGAAACATAGATGTGATACCAAGCTCCAGACACTCAAAAAATATGTAGGTAAAGACCAAGGGGAAAAGTTCAAAATAAAACCATTTTTTATCGAAGTAATTTTTCATTGTGGGAGTTTTTGTTCATTGAGACTGTCTTGCTGTATTACCTGTCTAAATGTACATGAGTAAATTATCCACAATAGTCTTCTGGCTCCAGAAAGCAAAAAAGATCTCAGAATGGCTTCTCTAGCTGAATAAAGCAACAATTCAAAGCCAGTTGATGCCGCATAACAGCATAGATACCAATGGTCCTAAGTCTGATAGCCATCTGCAAAGCGATGCAGTGGGACCCGGGTGTTAGTCTGGAGTATTGGAGTTATGGCAGAGAGGTTCTGCATTTGGACTGCTTCATCCATGCTTCCCTGCCGTTGTTTCCATGTCTACCTTCTTCTTTCTCAAGTCACACAGATTGTGGTGGTCATGCCTTATTACCTGTATGCTTAAAATGGGGTTTCTGCCTCAGCTGAGTGGTGTTGTAAAAGAAGCAGTATGTAACAGCTACACGCTGGGCTATTTCTCTTGAAGGAACTTCACTCCTTCTCACAGTTCCTGTTGGAGGTATCACACAACACTGTAGTTCTTGACTGACGTCTTTATGCCAACAATGCATTGCTTTCAGAGGGTATATTTGAAGTAAAAATATGAAGTTGTGTTTATTGACAAATACTTTGAAATTAACTTTTATATTCCCATTTTACAGCAGACGACTGAACAGATACCTCATGCGTCTGAGACCTCATTAGTGTTATCCATCCAATTAAGTGACAACACTGAAAGAAGTAGGTGGGAAATTTGTAAGAAGGTATAGTGCTATCAAGATCTACTTAACCCAGTGAATGATTTTCTCTGTTAGGACACCCAAAAGTCTAGTGGTTGACAGACTAATGACAAAAGATCTGCCTCCAGAATTGATTCATCTTCACCTAATCCCCAATGGAAAAGAAAGGAAAAGATTTATACTCAGAAGCAAAACATAACATTTTTTTAAAATGCACACATGCCAGCTTTAAAACCATATGTTTAAGCACAAACAAAAAATATTTTCTGTATTTTTCTTTGCAAATTTCACTACCAGACACTTTCAATATGCTTAATTTGCTAAAGTACATCAAGTATGCCATTTAAAAAGTAGCATTCATATGTTCCTGTGCTTACTTTCACCATAAAAATAGAACTCCCAGCACTCAGAGAAGATGAAGAGACTTTCAAAAATAAGTATTTTAACTCATGTCCTAGACACCTCTGAATCTGCTTTACACTCAGAGCAGAGCAGTCTGTGCATGGGAAGAAGGGCACTTGCTACTGTGCAGAAGCTGATTTTATGGAACTTTGCTTCTTTCAGAGCAATTAGAGCGTAATGGCCTTTAAAAAGAAATCCTAGTCTCACATATTTATTAAGTTTATCTCCTGGGACACAGCTCCTCTCTTCTCCATTTCTTCTTTTCACACTGAGGGTCAGAAAGACGGTGGGTTTTGACATCATTTGGTTATATTTTCCTATTGATTTTTTTAATTTTTTTTTTTCCAAGGGATGACCTCAGCAGATCTGCATGGGCGCAGCTGAAAGAAGCAACTGGCCACTTACACCTCTTCTTCCAAAGGCATGATTTACCCAGGCGGGTGCAGGCAGACCTGAGCTCGTTTTGCTTTTCCTCAGAGCTAGCTGACTGAGCAGGAGTGCAGACGGGATCCGTCTGTACCCACCTGTGCAGGCATGCTCCCTAAATCATTAGTCACAGCCATGGGATTAACTCCCCTAACACCATCCACGTAAAAGCTGGCTGCAGAGAGCCTGCTAGGTGCAGAGGTTCTCTCTGTCAGCGATGGAGGGGTGGGCAACTGAAGTGGCAACTCATCACATCAGAAGATAGGGTGATGAATCTCCCTGTGAAAATGTCCTCCTTTTTTATTCTCTAAAGGAACCGCAGCGCTTACCTTAGATTTCTGTCTAACTGAGATGTTGGAGTTAGGTAAGAGGAATCCGATCCCCCCCCC
>NW_009648244.1:436690-473575 GCF_000708025.1 Charadrius vociferus | reverse complement strand
CATCCCCCCCCCCCCCCCAGGGAGAGACTTCGAGCACCTTCCAGAGTGGGCGCTGCTCTCAGGAATCAGCAGTAGGACACCAGACCACGTAACTGCAGCTGCCTTGGTCTGTTGTTCCAGGCAAGATCAACTGAAGGGTTAAAGCTGTTGTTTTCACAGTTTTGAGCCATGGGGTATACAAAAACTAGAGCTTGGAAAACGTGATGTCCTGGTACAGTTTTAAATTGTTAGCAGGTCTAAACAGATTTATGTAGCAGTCATGGGCATTTACAATTAGGAACCATGGTCTATTTAAATCCTAATAAATATCTTCTGCTGAACTGTGTCAAAACAAAGCGCAAGATACCTTGAGTGGATTCCTTAAACAAATAATATTAAACTTACTTAAATAATGCCCTCCAGGTATTATACTGAAACACCTGTTTTCTTGAGCAACATCTACTCCCATGGGAAATAAGTTCAAAGCCAATATAATAGCATACAAAATGTTTTTGCCAGATACAAATGCTGCCTACGTTCTGCATTGCAAATGGAATTTTTTTTTCCATTTGCAGTCATCTTTCCTTAACAACCTAAGGTCATTTCTACAACATGACTATTTTTATTTGTATGAAAGAGATTTTCATTGGAAATATTAAACTGCAGCTCTGTTTTTTAAAAGACTTAGTCGAGTTTAAAGGAAACCTTTATGCAGATAGGGTTTTAGTGTTAATTCAGAAAGGGGGAAAAAAATTGTCTGTACTTCAGCAACAGTTTCCCTTTGGTCTGCAACAAGAATCTGAAATGAAACCTGTCCAAACAAATGAAAAGATCCCAGTTCCTTCAATAGGCTTTGGATTAGGGCCAGCTCCTGCTCCCACAGATTTCAACAGTACAATATCTAACTGGGTTGAAATGATCCAATTCTTATCTCTCTGTATATCAAGATTACAAAAAATCAATAGTAAATATAAAGTGAGATTATAATTAGGCCTTACTAACGCTGAGTTATTATTCAGAGTTAAAATCTAATTTGCAATGCACATTGGTTTTGGGAAGGATGACAGAAGTAGAGAAGAATAAAGGGAAACAAGTACAGGCTACGTTGTTGGTGTCACTTCTGTCTTTTAGCTGATAGCCTGATTTTTTTATAGTCAAAGGCAAAGCTGTCATTGATTTCAGACAGGACAGGATTTTATCTCTTGCACTTCTTGTCTGTGGTTCATTTAAGAATCATGGCAGTTAAGTCCTCTGAGCAAGCAGAGAAGGATACACTTGATTATATTTAGACGCTTTTCCACTACTCAGATTTTTCCATTAATTTCAGTAGGAGTTTGATTGAGCCCTTTGCAAACACTAAAACCCACTGAGGGCTGGGCGTGAGCATTTCCAGAATTAATGGCAAATGAACATTTTCAAAAATAATGTTCCAGCTAAAACAATTTCCTAGTGAAGTATCACAACAGCAGTCTTCTTGTGGATCTCAGCTATGCAAAACAATTTAATCATACCTTAAAGCCAACTGGAAAAAAGTTGTCTAAGTTTCAGTCTCTCCTAGAAATGCAACCGTTAACATTTCCAATGATCTTTCCTAATTCCTGTTGGAAAGAGCTTTTATTGTGGTGCCTACTAATTTGGTTTGCATTCTCTGGAATTCATCTCCAATGAGATTAGTACCTCAGAGCAATTAAGCAGAAATTTAGAAATAAACAAAACCAAATCAACAGAAGGATGTGACATCTTTTTCCTGGTTGACCTTGCCAAAGTCAAAGCAAATCAATTTCTTAGAAAATGACCGACATCTTTTCAGGCAACGATCAGGATTGTCATTTTAAACACATCAGAGAAGTATTTCAGATTTAGTTGGACTCTCCATACATGTCAGCTGGTGTCCCAGTAGCATTTCCACTTTTGAAAATCTAGCTGGAGTGTGCAGGCTCTATTTACCTGCACACTCTTACTTGCAGCTTCTCGCCTTTTACATTATCTTTATTGCTTGTGGCTTGGGCTTAATAAAAATCAGCATTTTCTGCCAGGTTAGAGAAATGGACTGAAGCTCTTGAAGTAAACGACAGCTGAAATCAGTAAAATTCAACTGGGTTTGCAGACCAAAAAAACCAAATCAACAACCAAACCAGCCATTAAGCAGTCGGTTTCTTTGAGGACACTTCACAAACTTTATTGTTGTATCCTGTCTTCAGCTTCTGCTGAGGCTGGCCTGACTCCTTCACTTGGGTCCTCTTCTGCTGTGACTGCTGTGGGGAGAAGAGCAAGGGCAATGTAAACAGGGCATCTTACCACAAGTAAATGGTAGTAGATTAGAGGAAGAAGGTGGCAAGCTCAGAGAAGATGTGGCTTAGCCCCTTCTTGTGTTCTGGGAACATACATACTGAGGCCAAACCACACTTCACAAGGCACTGAGATAACGTATTTCCTCCTGGAAGAGGGAGAAATAAGGAAAGAGTTGTAATTCTCAGAGAAGGCAGCATTATTACAATATCTGCAGGTGGGATAACGGGGTAAGCCACTTTACCTGGTTCATAAGATAGTATAGATCTGGCCATTGGACTTATTTTTGCAAGGGAAAGCATGCAAAAATTATTTTTTGCAAGCTCAGCTGAATTCAACCGTTCAAGCTCAACTATATTATTGCTCAACTATATTCTTACATCAGTTCATAGCTTAACATAATGAGTCTGTTTTTCATGAGTCCAAGGAAAGGATGAAAACTTGATATCATCCAGATTCAAAGGGAAAGGGATGGAAAAAAGTAAATCTCATTGGTGAAAAGGAGGGTTCAGCCAGCCCTACAGCAGTTTGACCTGAAGATAGCCTCTCACAGCCACCAATGCAGCTGTCAGTGGAGTTTTCAATAGCCAGATGTTGTTACTGGAAAATACATTCCAGAGTTCATTGGAGCTACTTATAGTCCTGACCTTGTGTGACCAAGGCAGCTGATTCTGTAGCTAAAAAAAGGTATTGCGGATTAAGCTGAACGTGAAGCTTCAGCTATAGAATTATATGGTATTTTGCTAGCAACAGAGTAATGGCTAGAACATGCATGTGCCTCCCTGCTGTGCCAACGCAACTACTTTCCAAAAATATTTAACTTGTTCTATATATCTCATGAGGTGAGCTTATCATTCAAGCAATGGGTGGAGGTGGTATGTTTTCTTGCCTTCCAAGCATCTGGTTGATTTACTGTCTGGTCACTTTAAAATTCTTCCTGTCCTTCAGGGTGAATACTATAAGATAACTGGGAAAAGTTTTTGCTAAAAAAATAATAAAAAAAAAAAAAATGCCCTCCCTTTCTGCAGAACAAGAAGGATTTTCAAGGTCCTGGAATGTGCTTGTTCCTCAGCCACCCACAGAATGCGTGGCAAAATTAAATACATCTGACACGTACAGTACATCATGTCATGTCTGCTGATGTGATCCAACAGAGTACTAAGCATTACTCAACGCAAGGCTTATAGACACAAAAAGGAGATGCTGATTGCTTAATATTTACTTATAGTTTGCGAAACAGGACATATAATCACACCTTGATTTCAGGGAAATTTTTCATAATTCCTGTGCAGAAAATAAAATTCAGTGAGAATTCAGTTAGTCAGTTTTTCCTAACTTCATATAATGTTTATTAAAATATGTGGTTGGGGGCTTAAAATTATAATGCGATTGCAGCATGAAATGTCCCTTTTCAACAGTGAGACAGTAGAGGGAGTGGAGGACTGGTTATTCAGAACCAGACATTATAAGCAAGGACTACTGATATTCTTTTACATGGTCTGAATCTGCACCTGAAACACTATTAAAGGTACTGTGCTACCATTTCCTGTATGAGCTGTAAGTGTGAGAAATCCATATGAATCTGTAGTAAATTTTACAATCTACCAGGTTACCTCAAATTTTGACACTATGTTATACCTAGAAAAATACCTGCATAATTTTTATGGGATGAGAAACAATACTTCCCAGATTTCACCTCCTGGATAGAAGTCTTGTGAAGTTTCATTATACTCTGTGTTAGGCATGCCCTCTGGGTTCAGATAAGAACAGTGTTAAGCCTTCACCTCCTCCCTCCTTTCTCACCATATCCATTAAGCAGAAGGCAGATGACAGCAGTCATTCCCACCACAACCTCATTTTCCCAGGTCTCTCTTTTTCTGCAGAAATAGTGCCACTTCAGCTGTTTTTTTCCGTACAGGGTATACTTTGGGCTTGCTCCATGTCTTGCCATTGCGAGCACCGAAGAAATGTCTCTTTAGATAGCATCTATTTGGTCTTCTAAGGGATCTGTCAGAGGTGCTCAGATCTCCATCAGTGTTGCATTTTTTTGTATTGCTGCGGACAGTCTTGTGTGTGTTATAGCCTCTCCGTTATTTCTTCCTTCAGCTTACCATACTCTAAATATTTCAGAATTTCTGGCACCTGCTTTGTAAACCCTGCAGTTTTCTCTAGAATTTTCAGTTATTTTTCTGTACTCTCTGTTGTATGGGAGGATGTTTCAAATACTGTACCCAGGGACTTGATTTTTCTGGTCTTCCTAAATGCATGAGGTGTCTGTGCTACACAACTTCTCTAATATATTCAGGTTCTTAAAAACAGTCTTCACTTTGACAATTTGTAGATTTCTTATCAAATGCATAATCATTTAGTATCATTTCAGAGTTTGTTGATATTTGTATGCATCAGGGAGACATTATATTAAAATGCACTTTTAAGAAGAACTAAAACAGAAAATCATCTTTTATAATTATCAATAGGAAATGTATGTCTTACAGTATCAAATAGGAGGAAATTCTGATACAAATCAGAAAAATCATAAGTAAGGAAAATAACAATTATTTTACATATTGGATATTTACCTTCTTTCCTTGCATAAAGACCTTCTGTCCAAAAAACGTCTCTTTTTGGCTGACTGTACCTAGTTATTATTAGCAGTAAACATTTCACTAGTTGTTCATAGATAGAGCAAAAAAGCAAACAAATTCATGAATCATCCAGCTAAGGTAAACTTTGAACCAACTCTGCTTGTTAACTCCAAGACTTTATTCCCTTTGAATATCCATGAGCTTTTTTTGCTTTTATACTTATTAATGATAAAGCACCTTCTTTGGCCATCAAAATCTATCTAAAATTAGTGAAAAGGGTATTTTGCGATGGTGGTATCATAGCTAAAAAGATACAGAATAATTTTTAAAAGAAAAGAAGAGTAGAGGCTCATAGTTTTCTTTTTTTTTTTTTTTTTTTAAATAGACACTGCTTACCTCACAGATTCCTGTGTGAAAATTAGAGGCTGAGTTTATGAAATTACCAGCCCTACCCATGTCAGATCTTCTCCACATATTTCAGCTGAAAAATTAGAGAGGGGACATTAAGCTTTATGGAAACCCACAATTACGAAGAAACAAATATGTGGAGAACCATTAGAGGTGCATTTGAAGAGAAATCTGTGAAAAAAAAGTGTTGATTACCAGACTGAAAACGTTTGCAGAATTGTAAAGTAGTGGGGGATTTGATTCTGCAGAGTCCCTATCACTGGGGAGACGGTTTTGGGACCTTGCCGTATCGAGCTGTCTGGAATACAGTGTCTGTGATCCTCTCTGCGCTAAATGGCTCTTACACAAATGACTCTGCACTGGACTGAGTTTTTATGGTGCGTAGAAATTGATAAAAACCATGACACCAGGGACTGAGCTCCAACATGGGTCTGCTGATGATCCAACCCCCTCACAAGAGTAGCTTATTTGCTGGGTTTGGTCCCGAGCACTCCAGCTAGCTCCTCCTAAGACAATTTGCTCTTGGGAGCCAGCACTAAGGAGCACACAGAAGAACCAAGCTGCGGCACATGGCCAGGATTTGGTCTGGAGGCTTTAGTAGTATAGACATGGCCCCACCAATATGCATCCTGGTACCCCATTCCCAAGACGTGCGGAGCCTCACTGAAGGAGTAGCAAAGAGACAGTGCTTTGCAGGCATATATATACCCACAGGCTAGTGACAGCTTGTGTAGGAAAAGTAGGGCAGGATTGTAGGAGCACTGGGAAACTATACACTTACAGTGGATGTTACTCTTATAATACAAATTCATGTACAGAAATCAGACATTGTCTCACGGCAAAAATGTCTTTTGAGTCAGATGGCTGGGGTTTTTTTGAAGCATGAACTGCTAAGCCTGAAGCAGGCCTCTGAATACCCTCTTCTCTTAGGGAGATGGGAATTTGTGGACAGATTTGGGAACTCTTGCTCCTTTCCACCCCACCCTCCTTCACCTCTTTAAGGGACCAAGTAATACCTTCGTACACTGCCTCTCTGTTGTGGGTGCTATCTAAGACATGGCTGCAGGCAAAGGAAGGACATCCTTTCTGGATTTCAGATGGGTTTTTTGAAGTATAACAACTTTCATCTATTTTCTTCCTCTGATAGCAAGGGAAAGGGACAGCGAGTAGAGGACAGAGATCAGTTTGAGACCATAACTCACAAGGTGTGGCATTACTCCCTCCTATCCTGGGGGAGGGTTGGGAAGTGCAGCAGGTAGAAAAAGCTGGTTCAGAAGATGAGAAGAAGGCATCTGAAGGACTGGTTATACGTGGCCAGTCAGGAGGTTCTTCCTGGGGTTGCTTCATGCTCTTCCTCCCTTGTCTTATCTTTGAGCAGAGCACAAGGTCTGCCTAGGTGGACGGGGCAAGGTGGGGTCCTGTTCAGATCAAAGAGTAGCTCCTCTTCTCTCATAAGGGAAGCCCCATGTTCCATTCTTGGAGAAAAGTAGGAAAAGTGCTGGTTCTGGAGAAGAGGAAGGTTGGGAAGCTGGAATTCAGCAAGCACAATACAGAAGTGAGGTGAGGTTGTGGGAAGAGAAAGGAGAAAGTTAAAAGTGGAGAGAAAGCCTGGGGAAAAGGATTTTCCTAGACTATATGGGTGGACAGAAACAACAGAAATACATTGGCATCTCCAGAGGACAGTTCATCCAACTATCTTCAATACCTATCTTACAATAGAAATAAAAGTGGAAATGAAAAGAAAAAGGCTTTGTATGAACAGAGTGAAGAAAAATTAACAGGGGACCATTATTCTTTCTCTGAGTGCATTTACATTTCCAGAAGGACAGTAGCTTAACATGATGGTATGTGTCTTAAAACAGGACCTCATGCCTGGCTATCTGTTAGTCTCATCTTGGTTTTCCCTCATTTTCATAGCCTAGTGTTTGCATCCCTCCAGCACATGTTCATTCCTTAATTTTTAATCAAGTATTAAAATATATAGGGAAATGGCTGAGACCCCAGGGAACAACAAGTTCTTAGTGTGATCTGAATGAACTTCCAGAAGTGATCAGAAAATTCCTTCTCTTTCTCACGCAGTGTTACGTCTTGACCTGTCTCTCTTCTCCTTTCAATATGTGATAACAACACTAGAAGTTATATCTTTTAAAAGTTATAGCATTTTTTAAATTTCCTCTGAAAAGTGAAGTTTCACTTTATTCCAGTGTCATCTAACTGTTTTTTCCCAGATGGAAAAACTTCAGACTTAGTGTGCCATTTGTACTAAGACACCCAATTCTCCCTGACTAGAGTAGTGCAAAGAGCTTGGTATCTCAAATGACATGGTAAATGAAATCTTTCAATACGGTTAAAAAAACCATGCCCACAGGGATGTTGGTCTAAAACTCTGTGCAAGATTTAGACATAATGTTAATGTACCATCAATCTCCTGTAAGGAGGTGAAATAAAGAACTCATTTTGACTATCAAGAGACATCAAAAAATAAATTCCTGACTTAAATTTTCAAATACATACAGGAAGTTTTAACTGTTTCAGGTTGCTCACGTTGCTAGCGTAAAAGATCTTGGTGCTAAAAGCACATCCTGAAAATCAAGGTCCTTTAAAACTATCTCTGACCGAGTGCTGAGACACTGCGAAGGGCAGAAGTCACGCTTGTCACACTTCTCTGAAGAAACACTTTATTTGGAATTCTGAAGCGTGTCAGCAGCTCCTACTAAACACTTGCACCTCTCGTTTTTTTCTCGAGACAGCTTGTGCAATGTGACATATAAGTCAGAAAAATGTGAAGACATTTACATATGTATTTAATACACGCAGAATAGACCCCAGGGTATATATTAGACAAAATTAGGAGCTGGGTTGAGCTGGTTGAAATATTTTCCCTCTGTCAAACCCTGTTTTCAACACCATTACTCAAGCTCCAGGTAGACATAGGAGGGACTCTCCCTGACCTGGTGCTGTGGAAATGTGAAAGAACCCAAATGAAAGACTTTCTGTACCTTTTTCGGGGAAAGCTTAAATCCGGATCAGCCACATCCCTATTAGACATCTTATCTAAAGTAAGATCTTATGGCCATCGCCTTCTGCTATATCGGTATAGCTTGTAGGAAGATTCAGGAGCTTCAGGAGCAAGGCAGACTCTGCAAAAGCTTGCGGCGCTTGACTGGGCTGCAGGCTTGAAGTCTCCGCTCTGCTCGGAGCAGAGCCTCACAACTTAACCCCATCATAAGATGCCCTCACTCGCTCTGCGGGTGCTCTCTGATGGTTTTGTTTATTGTTTGTTTCCTCCCACACACAAAAAAACACCAGAGCACTCATTTTTGTTCTCCACCAGAAGCAAACCGCAGAATGTCAAAACCTTTGCGAACTGCAGGCATCATCTCCTGGCTACTGTTCAGGTGCAGGGCTGCCCTTGGCACTTGGCTTGCTCTCCACAACGTATCCGCTGTTTCTGCGTAACACCACCCTCTCTCCTTTCCCTTTACTACCACTTGCACACCCTCTACTCTGAGTCTTCCTGGCAAGATGTCTGAAGAATGAGTAAACAGAGGAACGCATAGGAGTTTTCAGGGAGCTGCTGTTTCTTTTCGCTTTCTGATTTGATCCCGCTTTGGTCTTAACTGCCCTTTTTAAAAAAAAAAACAAAAAAACACCCAAACCTTACTTTATTATTTTTTATAAATGTTTTTCAGAAACAAAGAGAATGACAGCAAAAACATCCCATTCACACTGTAAAAAGAAGTAATGCAGGTATGACTGCATTAGGAAGGAAGAAAATAATTCAGAATAATTGAAAAGCAAAGATGAGAGTGCTATATAACAGTTGAGGAAAAAACAGTTGACATAATAAAAAGAAACAGCAATTTTTAAAAGATCCCAGAGAGATTCTCTCCTTCATAATCTAAGAAAGCAATCCAGGTAATGTGGAAATCAGTAGGACTCTTAAAAGGAGGTCTTATGAGGCTTCCAAAATAAACTTATCCTATTTGTGACAGTAAGAAATTCATAACAATATGATGCTATAGAGCTACTCCCTGTGTTAAGTAATTGCAAGGCAGCCGAGAGCAATCTGGGAGAAGGGAAACCTCTTCTACACATCAGAAAGTGGCAGAATTCAGGTTGTTTATCCTAGATTTTTTAACCAGACAGCCCTTAGATCTTTTGCTAAGTCTTTAATGCTTTGTTATGAAAAGCAGCTATCAGCTGAAAAACTCCAGGCCTACTGCTCACCTTCCTGTAAGCAGGATCTGCCATTAGTTAGGAACCAGTATTTAAAAAATGTCATCTAACATGTAGAACTGAAATTCCCTGGACCTCTCAGAGGACCTTTCTCCTCACTATTTCATTGTGCCACTTTAAGCTGCTTTTGCTGCAAAATCTAGAAGACATTTATTCCTTCATACTGTATTAAGTATCTTCATAGTCTCCGAAAACACCTGCCTCTAGTGAAGACTATGCAGTCAGTAAGCTTCAGTGGAGAGCATGTAGAAGCAGCACAGCAGTAGGTGATGAGCATCCTGCCCTGAGAGCACCTACAGCCCATCTGGAGATCGTCGAGGAAGCCTATAGAGAGCAGATTCACCCAGCAGACCTCACGGCCTTGTACACACCACCCAGTGCGTCCTGGACAACAGTCAGATGAGTCTGAGTTTGCAGCTCCAAACGTGGTTGGACTCAGTTCACTTAATAAAACCTCCATGAGAGATCTCATAGGTACAAACAAACACACATAAGTGTGTTTTTCTATTATGTTCGTTTGTTTGAAATGCTGTATGTACTCAAACACCCTCTGAAAGTGTGGATATCTACTAATTTTTGGAGGTAAAAACCTTCTTAGCCTAAAAGTTCTCTTGGAATGCTATCACAGAGGGAAAGTTTAATAAAACAGAACTATTTGCCAAACTGCTCAGTACAATGATAAGATGTTAGTGTCATTTGTAGTACTACAACCCAGCTCTACATGACAGCGCACAAGTCAATTTGCCAGAAGTTTTGTCTCTGATGGCAAAGAGGAGCTGCTGTTTCACCTTTCTCAGGCTGGAAAAGCATCTCTCACCTTTTTCCTCTCTCCCTTCTGAGTACTCTTTGAACTCTTGAAAAAATGATGAGCAACCCCATGTACTGAAAATTCCTGCATAATGCCAAAATGCTAAACAAGGGAACTTTTTTTTTCCTCAGCAAATATAAACACATTCCACTTGAAGGTACAGTTATAAAATAGCAAAGATATGATTAAAGAATTCCATGTGGATTCATTACAGGCTTTCATTTCTGGTAAACTAATAAAGCTTTCCAGCTCATTTAAAAAAAATAATCTCCCAACATTACACAGGAAGAAAAAATTATTACTCTTTGGGTCTCCGATAGGATATTAGCAGAAAGGCAAAATATTATCTATGCCAGATATACAAGCCAATATCGCAGAAAAACTCATAAAGTATATCAAGTCCAGGCAAAAACATAACAAGCAAAAAGTAGAAAATCACTTCAACTGTAGCAAACTGATGGTAGACCCATAAATATAACTACTGTGCTCGCAGCCAAAGCAAAAACCTCAGAAACACATTTTCAGAGATATATAATTAAGACTGGAGGAAAAAAAAAAAAAAAGAGAGGGAGAAAATTAACAATAAGCCCAAAAGCTTTTTACAGAACTGTAATGAAGAAGGAAAGAACACAAGGTACAATAATAAACCAAATGAGGTAATAATATACCCGGAAAGAGCTGAGAAGAAGGAAAGTGGACAAAAGTCACTCCTAGTTCAACTTGGTAGCAATTTAAAGAAGCAAGGAACAAATATATGTATGTGTATATATATGTTTAAAAAGCCTTCAAGAGCACTGCCAAGATTCCTTGTGGTGCTATTTCTGTGCATACCAATATTCTTCCACAAATGCATGCAAGCGGCCACATGATGCAGGGCATTAAATACAGCAAACAAATCTTGTTGCCATTCACGGCCTTTGAATTTCTCTAATACTGGGTTTCAGAATGTGGTGGTCTGAGGAAGAATTTGCTCACTCCCAAAGATTTTCCATAACAACTTAGAGAAAGGAAACAATACCAGTCATACTGCATGAACTTTACATGGGGGTTTCCATCCTAAGTACTGTATATGCAGGTTTTGTTTATTGGCAGCCCCACATGGAAGTTAATATTTTATACGCTTAAAGATCTTTTAAAAAAAAACCAACACTGAGCCTTTCAGTGTATATGTTTGAAGCTCCCAGGATGTATTTTGCAAGAGTTCAGTGAGTTGAGTTTGAAATACATGGAATGCATTACCTAGAAACGTGATACCCAGGACAGTGGTGGAGTCTCCATCCCTGGAGGTATTTAAAGGTCGTGTAGATATAGTGCTTAGGGACATGGTTTAGTGGTGGGCTTGTCAGTGTTAGGTTAACGATTGGACTAGATGATCTTACAGGTCTTTTCCAATCTAGGAGATTCTGTGATTCTGAGTCTGTGAAATATGTCTGGTGGGCTGTTTTCAAATCAGATTTTTAATTTCACATAGATCTTATTTTCCTGCCCCTAGTGGTGCTTGTGGTGTAGATCTGTCCTGAAGGAACATCTTTTGACTGTGCTTTGAAGAAAACAAAATCAAAAGGTGGAACTGTAGCAGGAGAAGGGAAGCAAGTTGTTCCCCCGCATTTATTGCCAAGTGAGAGAAACATAAAGAGCTCCCTGGAGAGTTGTAGCTACAGTTGTAGCTACGTCTTGACCTGCTACGCTGCTTTTTGTTTTATAGTCTTCAGAGGCAAATTACATAGGGTTCACCCGGGCGAACACATAATCATCCAGCTGCAGATTCGTCCCACCTTGCTCTAGGTCCCTAAAGAAAAGCCTACATTAGGAGCAGACTGATCTTACTCTCTCTGTACAACCGGTGGAGAGGGAGGAATTTCCAGAAGATGACTCAAACCAAGGTCTAAATCTTGTTCAGTGGAGCATACGTCTCTCACCTAAAATATCTCTAGAAATGCTCCTGGCATACAGAGGATAATCTAGTTTCTTTTTTTTTTTTTTTTTTCCTTTCTACTGTCAGTTTGTTTGTCTTATAAGGTTTTTGAAGGGCACTGTGCTAGGTGTTCTAAATTCATGCTTCCTTTGTATTCTTTTCCTTGCTCCCCTCCTTTGGAGTCTATTGCTCAGTGAGTGGGGCATAAAGGAAATAGCTCCACTTAGTGAGATACTGAATAATCATAGAATCATAGAACGGGTTAGGTTGGAAAGGACCTTAAAGATCATCGAGTTCCAACCTCCCTGCCATGGGCAGGGACACCTCCCACTAGACCAGGCTGCCCAAGGCCACATCCAGCCTGGCCTTGAACACTTCCAGGGATGGGGCCTCAACAACCTCTCTGGGCAAAATGTAATCAAATAAATAAATAAATAAATAAATAAAATGTAAGCAGTACACTAATTTTGTGGGGGAGCCATTAGGGGTAAGTCAGTTAGTGGTAGCAATATTGAAAGGCTCAACCTTGTAAAACGGGAGTTTGCAGGCTTTGTAATCCCCAAACGCCATGTTCTCGGTGCTCTGAAGCTTCTTGCTGTGCTGAGCCTTTGTGGTGGATTTTTGCTCTGTTTATTTTTCCGGCAGAGGTGGAGAGGTGGTACTTTCTGGTACGCTCTGCTGCTACTACAACTAATGCTTGTGTTGTTTTAAAATCCCACTTAATCCACCGCCTCCATCGGAGTCGCAGCGTATTTCATCACGTTCCCCGAAGTGCCTCCTTCCCACTCCAGAGCACGTGCTACAGCAAAGCTCATTCCCCGCATTACACAACCCCAAATTACTCTAGGAATTAGGGCATTTCTGATCCCGCTGCTAATACTGGCGTTACACAATTGAGGCTCCCTCCAGATCTGCTTCTTCCGAAGGGCAGATAATAGAAGTTGCTTGGAGGGATGTGCATTTCTCAGGGTCTGGGCTGCCACCTGCCTGCTCCAGCTGCCAGGGCCTGATCCTGAAGTTCGCAACCGAGATCAACCCTCTGAAGCAATCTGCTGCTTAGGGACTGGGAAGACAGACTTGGCTACCAGAGATGCTCTTGGCCAACCCAGCATCACCAAAGATTTGGAGACCGAAGGACTACATGGAAATGCTCTCCCCCAGTAGAAAGTGGTGCTAGGTGCCCAGCTGGCCTCAAGACAAGAATGCTCCCAAGGGCAAAGGTTTCATGACATCTCAAAGGACTCTCTAGGTTGACCAAGTGGGAAATACAGATCAGAAAAATCCAACTGTGGCACAGACAGGATTTACTGAAAATGGGGTTAGTGGTAGAGTGAGGGCCAGCAGAGATCTCTGGAGTCCAAGGCCTCTACCAGTGCTCTGATAATTGTTGGTTTTCAAGTCTAATGTCCAGCATATAGAGGCAAAAGTTTGGAGCAATGCTGATTAACTTGAGACCTGAGAGCCTAGTGGCTTTTCTGCTTATGAATAAGTAATGAAGGTGCTGGCAGCATGGTATTCACAGGCACCCATACATGTCCCTGTGAGAGAAACAGAGAAAAGCAGGCTATCACTGTCTCCCAGTGATATCTTATTTATGTATCAGAAAGAAAAATAGACTTTAGTGTTTGTGGTATTCTTTAAACTGATTTCAGGGTTATGTCTTAATTTACTCTTACCTCAGGAGTTAAGAAACAAACACTCCTTAAAACGCAGATTATAAAACACATACTTATGGCCATCTGGAAAAACATACTGATTGATTAAAGTTCAATATATCTGCTTTAAGAACAGCTCACAGTATCTGCAATGATTGCAATTCCAGCTATGAGCTTTTTCTTCTTAAAACATTCCTCGCTCTTATCGGACCAACCACTCAACAGAACTTTCACTTATTTCACGTATTTCCATGCCCAGGATGTATCTGATAGTCTGGAGCACAGTTGTGCAGAGGGAAGAGGGTTTTGTGCCTGGTGACTCAGAACTGCTAAAGAATACAAAGGTCCAGGCTCAGTGATGTAAACAGAGATAGGCTTGCGTATCCCACGTGCCTTAGAGCAGCTGAGAACACAATCCAAAATATTGACCACAGTTCAATTACATACTGATATGTTCTGTCCAACTTTATACAAATGTGCTTCTAATAATTTAGTAATTAGGTAATTAGTCCTGAGGATATTTTGCAAAAACAGCCTACTGACATGGAAAACAAAGTGTAAATTTTGCAAGTGTTCCACCTGCCTGTGACAAAAAAACAGTAAATTATTTCAGTGCAGGAAGATCATTGAAATTGTACATTTTCAGAATGTTAAGCAAAAATGCATTTCAAAATCCAAGATTAATTGTGGAAATCTTTTATGGCTACATAATCAAGAACCAGAAATCTATTCTATCACTAAGGGAAACTAGGCAATGTTTTTTATACCTATCTACTATGTGATGAGGTACATAAGCCTTGTTTAGAAAACTTACAGAGATCTCACCAGCTTTGCCTAGAGCTAGCGTGGGTCAGTGTTTCCCCACATCTCACCATTATCTTCTCAATGAGGCATGAAATACTTTTGATTAAATCACATATCTTTGCATTTTCTAATAGCTCAGGGATAGTTTGAAAGACAGAGCACGAGCCAAAAGCTCCTTGAATATTATTGAATATTATTCAATGTGCGTTCGCCAATTATTCTACCAGCGTAGTCGGTTCCAAACCACTAGCAAATTTGCCATAATAAAATTTTCTATTAACTTTCCTGTATATATTGGTCTTGCCTCTACGGTAGCACTCTGAGCTCCTCCCAGTTGGATTCTTTTGGTGCTGGCAGGAGGGAAATATTTCTCTGCTGCCTTCTCAGTATTTGATTCATGTAGTGCTTACCCTTTTTATTCAGTTTGTTTACTACCTAGTATACCAAGTCAAAGTAACTGCAGGGCTCTATTCATGTAATATAGACATTAACTAAAAAGCTACTCACTTATTACATGGACCAGGTGTTCATAAGAAAACCTGATAACAGATGGTAACTGCAACTACCACACATCAAAATCCTGGTATTGAATTGAAGCGTGTCATGTCCAAAAGGAAATCCAGAGCTCAGGCAGATGAATCACCCCCAAAGGTCCTCACCTTTTTATTTTAAATGAGGTGAACTATTTCTTCTGGTCTCTCAAAAATCATGGGGTGAAGGGATTAAAGGTATAAGGCATAAGAGGACAAAATATAGTTTGGACTGCTGCACAGAAAAACTATTGTAATGGCAGCTTATCAATACCTGGGTTTAATAAATGGTTGAGGAAATTTCTTTTTAAATATAAATGAGTACATAGGAAATGAGTAGTGAAAAATAAATTAAAAGGAATGGAAGAAGATTTTGGCCTGTCCTTACCTTGTCTGCTTAACTAGTTTGGTTTATTTCTTGTCCCCTGATTTGTTTGTAAGTTCTCTTTTAGATCACAGCCTTGCACAAGGACCCAGTTTGGGATAAAACTCCTATTAACATGCTTATAAAGGTTTGTAACTGGGACAGGGACCTGCCTGTGGAAACTTTTCAGTCCCTGCTGAGTCTCACCGATTTCACTGAGATTTAATGACCAACAGCAGCCTCTGGTTAGCAGACACTAATAAAAAAAATGAGGGTGTACTTGAGCATTTCGCATTGGAGCAGTAGCCCAGTTCCCCAGGTGTCCCATGTGTTGGTTCAATTGCAAAGCAGTTTTGGGGGAAGAAAAACTGGGTTCCTTCCAAAGGAATCTAAACCAGAATCTCTGCTCCAGCTGCACACCAATGCTCTCTGACCCCACGGCGGGACATAAAGGTTAAGACCAACGACTGGCCCTTCGCATAGCTTTGAACCACAGGATTTGTGGGGATGTTTGGTCCAGAGCACCAAGCTTAACCTGGTCTGAAGCAAGCATGGGTGTAAGGCCTCTGTTGTGAAGCACTGACCTGCTCCTATTGTGGTGAATTAGTTGTTAGCGTAAACCTAGTCTGTTAGGGATCTTCTATGTTTTCAGGCAGGATTTAACATAATTAATTTTGGCCACCTAAAAGTCATGCACTTCATCTAAGATTGTTGGTCGCCATTCTCGTTGTAGTCACCAGGTCAGGGCTTTCAATTCTTTCCAGTTGAAGACTGATATGGGATACCACATATTTAAGGTATGGGATGATGACCTTTGAGAGCTGTTTCTTTTCCTCCATGGGCTATCAAGGTAGGTAAATTACCTACTTTATTCTACCTGTCTAGCTTTTAGGCAGTTAAATTAATGATCTATCACAATTTGAGATGTGAGAGGCAGTTTCGTGAGTAAACTGTAATAAAAAAAACAGATAAGAACATCAGTAGTCAGATGCAAATTCATGTTGGGGACATTTAAACTCAAGCTCATACTTAAGGAAATACACTTTATAAAGCAAAACCACCTATTCCACCACCCATATAGCTGCCTGTGTTTAAAACTCAAAGAATGTTGTTAATTTGGTTTGTGCCTTTGATTTCTCTATGGAAATAACCACCTTTATGTATGCTTATCTACTAGTCAATTTCATGTTCTGACAGCAAACAGCTTCTGAGCATATTTGGATATAAATTTATAGTTACATTGGAAGAAAACGCACAGGGACAATAACACTTCCCAAAATATGCAATAACACTTTCATGCAAAACACTTCAAAGAGACGTACATGAAAAAAAAAGAAAGAAAAAAAAAGAAAATTACCCTGAAGAAGTCAGCTGAGGGCTTTCCAACTGTGAGCCTGTGCAAATTAAGATTCTTTTTTTTTTTTCAGTCTCCTTTTAAATGGCTCTGAGGATCCAGTAATCTTTCTTGCTGTCAGAAATCCAAAGCTGGGGCATGCTCCAAACAAAGACCCTCCACAAATGGCTCCCTCTGGTGTGAAGCTGCAAGTCTCAGCCTGTCCTGGGAACAGTCGCTCTTTAAGTTATAGTTTATATTATTAACATGATGTATAACAGCCGTAGGAACATCAATCTGAAGATTATCTCAAACGTGATTTTTTAAAAATTGCACCAGCAGCTCCTCATTATCTGGGGTACTGAGGATGAAAGAAGAACTTGGATAGCCCAGTGCCTGAGTTATTGAATACATGGTACTAATGTCCAGCCAAAACCGATTGGCTTGGGTTCATCAGGATATGGGAGCACTAGCCAAAGCACTAGCTCAACCCAAAAGAGCTGCTGGAGAACCTCTCTGGTTCCTCTACATCCATGTTTTCCAGCACCCTGAGGACCAGGAGAGGTTCTTAAACTGGCTACAGAATAACATGAGTATACAGAGGTAACTCAGGTCATGCAAAGCTAATAAACACTGCTAGGTCTGAGCTGGAGCTGGTTGTGTAGCATGCATCATATTTTGTACTTATTTGGATCCCAAGGATACAAAGCAGGAGCAGCTGAGCTGGTTCTCCCCCAAATTAGTACATGTTCGGCAAGTTTTGTTAGTTTGGACTGTAGGACACAGTGAAGTGGCTACGATGCTTCCGAATATGAGCTGTCTCTAAGAAACAGCATATTCATGTTCAGGGATTGGCAATACTGAGCTACTAAAGCAGACTCGACCTTGAATTAGCTTATATGACCCTGTGGCCCTGACCCACATAATCCTCAATCTGGATACAACATGTGCAGATAACCGAGAGTTGCCTGAAATTTATTACTTGTGTCCTTGTATCCTTCAGATCTTCTCTGCCTTCTTTATTGGTTGTGGCAGTTTCTTGCTGCAGTTATTTTTTTCCTACAACTCCAGGAAGAAAGAGGATGATACAAGCAGCAGCAGCAGCAGCAGCGCAGTGATGGCGTCACCTGTGGTGAACCCTGATACCCCTGCTCGGAGTGCAGACGCTTTTGGTAAGAATGGCTCTCTGTACGTCTGCAAGCAACATATGTGCTGCAGAGCCGGAGCTCCACTCCAAGTCCTGTGGATGAATGTTCTTGTCACATGAGATATTGGATTAAGAACAAAGTCTTGCTTGGAAAGGAACAATAACTCCTAAAAATTCAAGAATACATTTCTAGCAGCATCAGCTGAGCATTTGAGTCTCTAGACCAGAAGTAGGCTCTGACATAACCTCTTTCACAGCTCCAAGACTCTTGGATGCCTGATTTTGCAGTGACTGTGCAGAAGTGGAAAACCAGATACTGGACAGTGAGGATATCTTATTGTCTGCAAGCCTTGGGAACTTACTCGATAAGGCTAAATCCTCTTTTATGCTTAAAACCGAAATCTGCCTCCCCTCGCTGTAAACAGGAGGAAGAAGTCTTGCAAAGAGGTGAAACTACCTGACATTTATACAAAACAGGAAGAATGACCCTTACTAATGACACTCACTGTGGTTTTTACCGTAAGTGAGCCTGGAGACTTTTCCAGGGAATACCAGCAGCATTCAGGTGTCTACCCACAGGTAGAAGTAATTCACCAGGAACAGATGCTCCTGGCCACACGTGGGTAGCTAAACCTAAATGCCTGGGGACCTCTCAGGTTAATTAGGGAGGAATCTAGCAAACTTAAGCACATACAGTATTAGGTAGTTTTGGAAAACAGGTAAACTGAACTTTCATCTTGGATCAAACCAGGGATTGGGCAATAATGACCTAAGCTAAACAGAGTTTAGGATGCTTTTATCCTACCCCTAACTGTAACTAGATTCCAACTATTGGGCTGCAGGTTATGGAAAATAACCAGTCCTCAGCAGGTGTTTTGGATTTTGGTCAATCACATGCAGCTCCTTGGAGGGGATAAAGACATGGCTGTGGCATAGAGAGGAGCTCCTTCACAAGCACGAGGGTGGGAGAGGAAAGTGCCCCAGGGCTGGCTGTCCAGGGAACTCCTCACGCTCATCACCACACTGTGTGAATTGCTGGCAGAAGACTAGATCTCAGAGATGAGAACTCGAAGTGTAATTAGCCTCAATGCAAAGCCAAAGAAACTATGGCACAAAACGAAGCACCGCTTGCCCAGGACCATCAGGAGGACAGCGGCAAAGACCACATTTTCTGAGACCTAGTCCGTGTGCCAAACTCTACCTTAAAACTGCTTCAGTGCCGGCATTTGTATGTTATCATTGTATTTGGAAGTTATGGTAAAGGAGCCATTTTGGGAGAAATGAGTACAAGCTCCCTTTTGGCTGTGGTAGGTCTGGAGGTGTTTCCCTCCAGGTGGGTGCAGAGAGAATGGCTGTACTCTGCTCTAAGCTGGTGAGAAACAGCCTCGGAGTTCACATATTATAGGAGCCATATTAACACAATGCAGGTTCGTAGTTAGTATAGGCTGTATTAGATGATGCCCAGAGCTACCCTGAGAGGCCTGCAGAGCTTCTGGACTGGCTAACAGTCATATTTGGCCATAAGCTGAATGATGGTGTTTAACCACCCTCCACATAGAAATACTCCAAGATGCCAGTTTTCTGCTGTCCTGTTCACTGCTCTCTCTTCAGGCTAGTGAACATTTCTGGAGAACAGCCAAAAATTTGATTACCGGTATAAGCAAGAGAGAATAAATATAGTGGTTCTGGCTAATCCAAAAGGTAAAGAAAGTCTGTGATTCATCCTCATAATTATAATGTCTTTGAAAATATTTTGAAAAGGAATATATTGAGCACTTTGGAAATAAATATATTGTATGCATTTTCATTTTTAAGCTGCCATGGAATGTTAATGGTGACAAAATATTTGTGTTATACACCCAGTATGCGAAAATAAATATTTTCTTAGTGAATTTCCTACAGTTTTATAGTGTTTGGGAACTTGTAAGTGAAATTAAATATATGTTTAGGTCTGGTCTTCAGAAATCAAAGTAACTGTTTTATGCAATGGAAAAAAATCAGAGCGGACTACTTCTAAGACACATTAAAGTATTGCTGAAGAAGCATGATTTTTACACAACTTACACACACACAAAAAAAGGAAACGCGAGAAATGCATTCCAGTTAACCTGAAACATAGAAACCCATATCACAAGCCCAGGCATAATTTCACTCATGTGATTAATTCCATGTAGTTACTGGGAGAAAGCCTGTAGACAAAATTGATTCTGCATGTAACTATCACCAGGACCAGGTCCTAAGCAGAAATGATATATACCCAAGAATGTGCTGAGCAGAACATGGTTTGGGACTGGGTCCTTAACCTGCTGAATATACCAATCCCTGTGGCCAGAGTTAGTCCTCAGAGGACCTGTTCCACTCGCTCACCTGCAAAACAGCCTGAATATCCCATCCAGACATGACCAAGGTCCAAGGCATCCTGGTCTGTAATTCCCTGCAAAATCATCCCTGACTTATCAGTGAACCACAGCAACAGCCAACACCTCAAAGCAGCACTACTTACCCAAATGGAGCAAGAAACAAAAAATTATACTCTGTCCAAGTAAAACTGCAGGCGATAATTTATTTCAGTAAAACATAATTAGTGGGATTGGAATTTGGCCAGGACCCTCAGGTAAACATTCCTTTTAAAAATAGAAATTGGATATTATTCTAATGAGTTTTTAAAATTAGTTTCAAATGTATATACTCTCTCTCAATACCTAGAATATTTCACATACAGTTAAGTGCAGGATAGATGCTCTGCATCTAATATTTTATGCAAAGAAGAGCTTGGGGCAACCTCAAGGCTTTTCAAAAAGGTGACATTTCTGTGGCTTTAGTCACGCTCGTCATTACTGGGACATGTCTAAAGGAAAAGTACAAAACTGGCACCTCTGCAATCACAGGTGTAATAATCAAAAGTGGCAGGACTTGACTTGATTGTTTCTTCTCACTGGGTATGAAAAACAATGCAGAACAGTCAATTACTTTTATTTTAGACTTCTTTTTCTTTCGATTCAAGTTTGTGCTCTACATGGCTCAGTTCTCAGTTCTGATGGTCAGTTCTCCTTAAGGTCATTTTTTAAAATCAAAGTGTTGAATTTACAGCCCAACATGGGTAACAGTTGTAGAGACTCATGTTACTTTTTAAACAAAAAATCAGCACCCCATTTTGCAGGTGTTCTTGAAAGATTTGCAAGTCTCAAGCAATTTCACGTGTCGCTAACATCCCTGTATGATTATATAGCAACCATGGAAAATTTCTACTTCCCGGTATTTTGGGGGGTTGCAATCCCATCTGTTACATTTCACAGTTCATCACTAAGAATATGAGCTATATGATAACTTGTGGAAAGTAATTACAAAAATACATAGCAAAGTCCTCTGACAGAAGCAAATGTAGTAAGGATGAGGGTCAGGTGGGGAATATGACAGCTCCAGTAAGAGTCTGTCAGAAAGGTCTCCTGGAGAAAGTCTTGTCCATCTGCCAAACATACGAGATAATTGACATCTTGGATGTTCCCGCCAGCTGTCTCAACAGCTCAGGATCGAACAGGGGCAATTCGCAGTCATCGAGAAGCAGAAATGCACGTCGTAATGCGGGAACTGGAAAACATGACAGGTGACATTTGCTAATGACTGGTAATGATACATAAGAAATGTTAAGTATTGTAGCTATAACCCAGCCATTTTGGAAGACTGAAGTTGAACTACAAATTAATTTTAACACTTTTTAAAAATGCCCTGAGATGATCTACCATCACTCCAGAGTATTCCTTGTACGTTCTCACTCAACATCTACTGCTGACATGTTATCTTTTGGACTGCTGATATCCCCACACCTTGGATAACCACCGAGAATACAAAATAAAATATGAGAAGTAGATTTTTAAGATCTCTGGCTCTCCAGTAGATTTGGAACAGCTATACCTTATAGAAGTGTCTGAACAGCATACTCTAACTTATTCACAGTGCACAAGAAAACAGAGTAAATCATTAAATCCTCTTCTACCATTATATCATCACACCACCCTCTGAGGATGAAATGCTTTCTACCATATCAGTAATTAAGAAACTTAACAAATGGCATTTCTTAATTTACAGATGTAGATCTCTTGAACAGTAGAGTACTAAAATGAAAAGCTGAGGATCATCTAAAACATCTGCCACATTTTAACATCAAGAGAATGAATAACACTCTCCCCCACCCACCCAAGCATTCTACCAACACTTCAAAAGGGTAATTGGAGTGACTTGGATAATTATAAATGTGTCATCCTGATGTCAATACCAGGCAAAATAGTCCAGCAGGTGGACATGACTCAATTAATAAATAATTTTAAAAAAATCATGCAAGTGAAGTGAGTTGAGACACTTTATGAAAAACAAAACAAGCTACCATTGCAGAAAGATGTTCTGCTCTTGTATGGAACATGCCAGCTTTAACATAAAGCCTGTCCCTGCTTTCCTGTCATGCTCAGAGCACTTCATGGCAGAGGGGGTTGTTACCTGAGCAGCAGCCGGTGGGTCTTAGAAGGACCGTCTCTATTGTCCTTTGACCAGCCCCTCCGCTGATGCAGCCTGTGGGAGCTCAGCCGGCTTCAGCAGAGGTGTGCTCCTTCACGCCATCAAAGTATCACTCTCCCTGTAAATAATGCTTGTCCTGTGCTGTTCTGAAAGGCTGTCTGGACCCATCCAAAGCCCAGATATAAAAAAAATAAAATAAAATTAAAAAAACCCCAAACATTACTTCAGAAATCCAGTCAAGGGGAGCTGGCCTTGCTGGCCTTTTCACTGCTGCCAGCTTCTTGCCCAATATTACAAAAAGTGAAGTAAATACTTTGTGATATCTAGGACACCTGTATTAAACATCGTGATCTTCACTGTGTGAAAATGCTCTTCTCAATTTGAGATCTGTTCCACTCGCTAATAACAGTTAAAGTGTATCAAGTTCAAACAATGCAATGTTTGGGTGCTCAGAAGGAGAGAATTCAAAGTAAGGTACGAGTTCAGAGGGCAGTTCTTTTTGGGCATCGAAAATACTCACCCAAGCTCATTCCAATAGTAATTCAAATTCCCAGGTGCATCAGATTGGATGAGATGAGCTAATGTCCAGCTATAGGTTGTGGGCAATGTGACATGATGTATTAAGTGTTTTCCTTTATCATGATTGCTCATATGTAACCATTACATAGGCCATTACCTCACAAAACACTGGTGAGCCAAAAATCACTCATAATGACAATATATGTTTACTAAAGTGACATTCAGAGGACTCCAGTGCTTGTGCATCGAAGATTTTGCCATCTAAATTACAACATGAATGAATTCCCTTATTTCGCCCCCCACCACCTGTGGTCTCTGTTCCTTATTCCATTTTGCATGGCTGAAGCAGCACAGCAGAACAGGCCTATATGAGAGTCAGAGTGCAGCTGTGCACTGCAGTTCATCATAATTTGTTGATTATGAAATGTTCTTAATTGGAAGTAGCTGGCAGAAAACACAGCAGATGATTACAGAATGATGGTATTAATTTGTTGGCGATTTCGTTCCAGTTGTTTTTATTAAAGACCCTAGTCCTCATGTCCTGTCCCAAATGAAGGGGGAAAAAAATATGCCAGGGTGTGAATCAAGCAGGGTTATAAATGCCACAGGTACAAAATAGGATAGCTCTATTGGTCTGCACCAAAACAAGTCTGGTGATCAGTTGACTCCTGAGTACGCAAGCAGGAGAGACCAAGCTTGCATCTCCTTCCCCTGAGAACATTGATGTGCAGCCCTTCCTCCAGCTGGGACAAACCTGCAATGATTCAGAGAGAGGAAAAAGTATGTAAACAAATATATCTGGACATTGAACGTAAAGAAAGAGTCGGAAATCCTCCCCAGCAACCTGATGAAGATGTGACATACAAGATACACATATCTGTCAAAATGTGGAAGTCACAAGCATGTTGAGCTAAATGCCTAGTTTCATATTTTCTTCATAAAGAAGAGAGAGAAATAACCACAGTCCACAGATCTGCTGATTGCAGCACCTCAGAAAGTCACCAGACTAACTCTCACTTTTTAATCCAGTTTCTGGATTAGAGCACATCTTTAGTAGTATTTCTGACCATATTTAAGAGGGTCCAAATCCACTAATTATCCCAGTTAAGCTTTTTGAGTGCTTAACTAACCTTACGTCTGGGAAAATGCAACTAACGTCAAGGCCAAATTTGTCTAAATTGAACTTCAAGCCATTACCTCTCATTAAGCCTTTCACAACAAGACTGGAAAGAGTCCCACTATCAGGTCTCGTCATAGAGACTAGTATATGGGATGAATGACCTCTCCTCTTCTCTTCAGTGAATTTAGAAAATTGTATATCTTAACCCTTAGGAAAGGTTTGTCTTCCAACCCTTGAGTCCCATTTCTAGCCACACTGCTATTTCCACATTCTTCTTAGAATCATAGAATCATAGAATTGTCTAGGTTGGAAGAAACCCTTGGGATCATCGAGTCCAACCATCTACCCTGCTCTACAAAGTTCTCCTGAAACAGTGGACATCAGAGCAGACTTGGTATTACAGTAGCAGCCTTGTCAAAGCTCTGTGGACAGCCATGGCATTTCCCGGTCTTTAATGGGATATTCTGCTTCTTATATCCCGGGATCACAGGGGCTATTTTGCCACTGCACTATTCTGAGATAAAATTTTTCAAAGATAATGATTAAGTCTTTCTTGTAGTCACTTTTTCCATGGAGAATGGTCAGTATAAGTCTCATCTACATTTATATGCCCCAGCTACAGCCCCTGATTGCATCTAAATTGGTAGTGTAAGACTAAAAGGCTAAATAATTGGAAGACTTATAATCAAAGAGTTAACAAACACTGGTCAGAACACATGGCTCTGCTAAGGGCCTAACACGAGGCAGAGTGTATCCAGGGTGAAGCCCACCTTCCTGTGGAAGAAATTACAGAATTACAGAATCACAGAATCACAGAATTTTCAGAGTTGGAAGGGACCTCTAGAGATCGTCTAGTCCAACTCCCCTGCTAAAGCAGGATTGCCTAGAGCACATTACTCAGGACTGCATCCAGGCGGGTTTTGAAAATCTCCAGAGAAGGGGACTCCACAACCTCCCTGGGCAGCCTATGCCAGTGCTCTGTCACCCTAACCATAAAGAAGTTTTTCCGTGTGTTGGAACAGAACTTCCTATGTTCCAAGTTGTGCCCATTGCCCCTCGTCCTGTCACTGGGAACCACCAAGAAGAGTCTGGCTCCATCCTCCTTCAACCCACCCTTTAGATATTTGTAAGTAATAATAAGGTCTCCCCTCAGCCTTCTCTTCTCCAGGCTAAAGAGTCCCAGCTCTCTCAGCCTTTCCTCGCAAGGGAGATGCTCCAATCCCTTAATCATCTTGGTTGCCCTTCGCTGTACTCACTCCAGCAGTTCGCTGTCCCTCTTGAATGGGGGAGCCCAAAACTGGACACAGTATTCAGTTTGCTTCTTTACATCTTTGTTTCCCGAGGTATCGGTTCATGCATGTCTGTACTGAAACACATTTTATGGGATTGTGACTTTTTAAGCCAGCAATTATATTGATGCTGCCCATATTGTGTTTCCTTCTGTATTTTTTAACCCAACAAACTTTGTGTTGCCTAAGAACCCTACCTGAAAACAGTTTGTATGGTCATTGATGTTGATAATGAAAATACTGAACAGTGCCAGCTTAAGAGTCAGTGATGGAAAAGGGTCTGTTCTGCCTTTGTAGCAATTAAGCTTGAGATCTGTCCAGGAGCCACTTTATGACGTGCCTGTTATGTGTTATGCTGCATTAATTTTATATAATTCATGTTTCTTAGTCAAAATGTAATGGATAGAAAGTCAAATGCCTTGGAGAGATCCAAGTATGTGACATCAGTACAGTTACCATTATCCGCCAGCTTCAGAACAAAAGACAACAAACAAAACCTGCCTTCCAACCAAAATACTTACAGCTTCTGACTCTTTGTTCTGCAGTCCAAAACCCATGGCCCTGTATTTTCTAACCAACACCGCCAGGATAATTATCTGATAGCTACCTGTGTCTTTCCTTTCATCATTTTCAAACACCAGACCGGTACTGAGAGTTTTTAAATCCTCAGGAATTCCTTCAGTTTTCCAAGTTTTGCTAAAGATTTACCATGGGCCTTCAAAAGTCTTGGCCAATTTCCTTATGACTTTCAGATGCAAGTTCTCCAGCAGATGTTGCCTTCCCTCCTCTGCAGTTACAGGTGGTAACTTCTCTGTTCCATCCACGGCATCGTATGTAATGGACACAACTTCCAGCCTCTCTTCAAATACAGAAGAAAACCAGCTGTTGAGCACATCCACCCTCTTTCACCCATTCGTCACAGCTTCACTCCCTGGATATAACAGTCATATCTGACAGGGATTCTTCTTTTTAGAAACATTTATTTTCTTGTCTTTGAATCTATTGTCTCAGATGGGAATACTTTACCTTTCAAATGGTATCTTTTTAATGGGTTTTCTGAGTTGAGTTACATACCTCTCCATAACAGGAAAGATGCAAGTTCCATTAAATCCTGTATTACAATTCAGCAGTGAAACAGAATAATTATTGCTCTGTCAATTTGTGTTTCTTATGATTACCTATAGGATAATGTAGAATCATGGCACAGTCTCTGCTTCCTTCTATTTCACATGACAAAACAGAAGAAGGGAGTTATTAAATTCGTGCTTCCTCTTTAATAGTTTTCATATTAATTTAATTTAGTTCCTTTAAATCTTATCTGGCAAATACTTATCCACAATCAAAAGCTCTAAACTGTACTAACCAGAGCTCTACAAAGGAAGTTGCACTACCACTAGATTTTGAATGCTGGCATGGGGCATCCCCTACCTAGTAGAGTATTTATGACAGTTCTTCCTGCTGTCTCACCTAATTGTCATCACAGAAGCTCAAGATCATTTGGCTGTTTTTAGACTGGTATTCTTTCATCCTTAAGCTCAACAGAGTAAGACTCATTTAATAAAGCTGTGTCTGACCTATTTGAGGAAGCTATGACAACACTTTTGCATTTGTCAGCTTTTAATTTTTTTTTAATTAGTTATTATGTATTTATTTAATTATTCTGGAATTTTCAGTTTGCAAGAAATTTCCAAAAATCTGATCAGTTAGATCTGATTTGGAACTTTATTTTGAAAACAAACAAAAAATGAACTTCCTGAGTAGAAGACACCCTGCATTTTGAGAACATGTAAAGTTTTGAATCAAAATTTAACTTCCATTTTGTGCTCTACTGCCCATTCAGGTCTTCACAGAATGTTGGGAAAAAACATAGTCTCAAGCGGTTTCTCACCAAGTTTAAAATAGGAACTGCTGGAAATTTCATGGAGGAACGGCAAAATATACCATAGCAAAAAGCATTTATTGAAATATGCAATTATTATAATTAATAATACTGCTATTAACAAAAGCAACTTCTCTGCCAAAGCTTGAGGCACTCTGCAAGTCGTTAAAAGAAATCACAATAATTATCAAAGAAAATATACAGCCTAGTAGAACTTTGAGATGGAAAATAGTTATTACATCACCCTGTTCATTCTCTCTTTGCCAATGGAGGACTGCAGTATTAAGTACAGATTCATCTTCAATATTTGGACGCAGGCTTCCAACTTTTTTTCAGCATAGCGACAACTCTTTCAGCATAAGAGTAATGAAATCTTGGCACTCTGGCCCTCAGCTTGAGAATCTCTCTGAAAGCCAGAGCTTATCCAGACTTTTCTGTGTGTTTGCCCAGGTAAATGTAGTTAAATGGAATTGTTTACATTGCTGTTTTTCCTGCTGCACTTGTTCTCCAGCCAGAAGTCCTATATAAGAAAGACCATTTTGCATACAGTGTTGCAAAATGGGACATCTCCATACAGTACAACTAACTTATTTTAATAGAGCAGAAAGTAAGTCTTGACTTTTTTTTTTCATTTGCTTGCAGCTATCTGAATAAATTGTCAGTGTGTCCCAGCTGCTTAAAATTTACAATTTCTACATGCATATTCCTATTGTAAATAAAATAATTAATTTATACTGGCACAATGGGACAGATCCAGCTGAGGTCTCAGGCGATGCTTCCCAGTGTAGCTCTTGAATGCTTCAGTTGTAGGCGCCGGGGTCTAGGATTCACTCCACCAGAGAGATAATTGCTCATCTAGGGGGGGTAAAAATGAGACTCTCCTGTCAGCAGCAGGACAAACATACACACAATGTATGTTTGTATGTGGCAGTGCCCTTTGAAACTTCTGCACCAGGCCATTCTGCTCTGTCAAACTCTGAATCTTGGTGTGCTGTAGACTGGAGCTGAGCCCCAAAACTGCTCAGACCAGTGTTTTGGGGCTTGCTCAGGCATGTGGGCACCAAGGCAACTCTCAGGTCAAACAGCAAATCAGTCCAGCAAGTCTGGTGAGCTCAGTAAGGCTGGGCTGAGCAAGCGTGAGGTTTTTGTTTGTTTGGCTTTTGGATCAGATGCACCTAAAGTCCATACCGCTCTTGTCTTAGACTTCTCTGCCCTTTTGTTTTTAATTAGCGGAGCTGGATCAAAGTCACTTACATGAATGGGATGCTAAGCATGTCCCTGAGAAGAGAACCTGGTCTTTCAGTTAAACGCCCTCAATACTTAGGAAAAGGAGGCATACAGCAGAATTTTATGGTCTATTGCATGCTGCCACCAGATTGCAAGGTGGAATTAGCTAGTGGGGACAAAGAGGAGGCCTATGCTAAAACATCTTTTAGGTAGTTGTCTTTTTCCTGTGTTCACACTTTTGACATTGGCTTATAAAACTTACTTTAGGAATGCAGGCCTGGGTTGTCAAGTCCAGATCCCCGACAATTAGATAGGCAATTCTTATAAGAACCTTATTATTCCTTGGTTGTGATTATGAGTCACTTCCAGTTTGTTCAGTCTGAGGAGGCCTCCTTTGCAGGTGGAAACAAGTCGCAGATTCGTTTATTCAGGTCTTATTTTTTGTTGTCCTGTCAAGAATATATACACTGCAAATCTCCTCTTTATTTCACAAACACTGGAGGGAAAGCGCATACGTGTCACTTCCAACAGGCATTCAGCTTTCACCTGCCAAACCCTTAAGATCTCTTCTCCATTCCAGTACCTGCACAGTCACGCAACGTCGTCCCTCCAAAAAAAAAAAAAAAAGACAAAAAGAAAAATAATAGGATTCAAATAAAACAAACAGAGAAGTTGATATTGATCTAAGCTGGCTACAGAGGAAAGTAATTAAAAGGCTGATCATTGCTCCTGCGATGCAATTTTGAGAATCAGCACAATACATTCTCCACCTTGTTTATTCTGCTATGCCCAAATAAATAAAATCCAGATTTTAAAATTATTTAGCTCTCTGTTTCATTTAGCAGTATCCTCTGGGATTGCCTTGCATACGTGAATAGGACCTATTTGTTTTTATAGCTTCTTCTCTTATTTACAAGCTCACCCAAGTAGTAGACTGAATTCAAAACCAATGAGACAGTGCTCAACTAATTATCAGTCACTTTCTACTCCAACTGTTTACAGGAAAAAAACACATGACGTATTTGAAGATCTTCTGTGTTTGTTGTATAATACTACACAGTTACTTTAATTTGGCTTAGAGAGGTGGACTGACACTGCTTTTACAGATGTCAGTGGTAAAACTCCAGCTGGCTCTAATGAAAGCAGTTTGAGCTCTGGTGAGGACTTCTGGAAATTCCACCTTTAATCGCCAGAGTGGCAGTTTTTATGAGACAAAAAGTTTCCCCTTCTGGAGCATTCACCGCCTCCACGGCAGCTAGTAGAAGTCTGGTGCAGGGACCGCAGCAATTTTCCCATGACATTTCAGTGACTCTGGATGCTCAAGCACTCTGCCCCAGGAAATCCTTGCCTCAAGCACCACTGCGATTCCTTGCCACCAACCTGCTGCTGTGCTGAAGAGCCTGTGCACTTGAAGTTAAATATGGACTTTCTGAGAGTCCCCTAAATTAATTTTAGATACTATTATAGGGAAAACAGTGAGGAGCCTTAGTCCAGGCTTTTAAAGTGTGAAGGAAGTGTCTGCCTGATCTACCTTCTACACTTCCTTCGGGAAGGAGAGCAGATAGCCATGAGGGTTGTTTAGTCATTTGGCCATTTTTGAGTTCTTCACTGAGTCATTTATAAATCTAGTTGTTTTTCAGGCTCTTTGCAAGACAGTGTGATTGCTCTTCCCTGTAAAGGCCTTTGAAAAGTACAATTGCACCATTAGCAAATAACATTAAGGAACTCCGAAAGCCAGTGCTAAATTGTACTGGCTGGTTTCCACAGAACTTTATTGCCTCCACTGAATGAGTGCACATTACTGCTTTGGTTATACTTGTGACAAAGCGATTTATTAGACTCCTTCACTGCAATTTGTCTACCCTAAGCTATGCATCCAAAGTACAGGTAGATATCTCTCCCAGGTAGACGCTTGCACTTAGCTGCAATACAGTTGCCTGCAGGAGACAGTTAATTCTTCCATACACCCACTGTCAACCACCTAGATGTCAAAGTCTTCATCATAGTATCATGGAATCATAGAATAGCTTGGGTCAGAAGGGACCTTTAAAGGTCACCTAGTGAACCCCCCACTGCAATGAGCAGGGATATCTTCAACTAGATCAGGTTGCTCAGAGCCTTGTCCAACCTGACCTTGAATGTTTCCAGGGATGTGGCATCTACCACCTCTCTGGGAAACCTGTGCCAGTATTTGACCACCATCATTGTAAAAAATTTCTTCCTTATATCTAGTCTAAATCTTCCCTCTTTTAGTTTAAAGCCATTACCCGTTGTCGTATCACAACAGGCCCTGCTAAAAACTTTGTCCACATCTTTCCTGTAGTCCCACTTTAAGTACTGGAAGGCCTCAATAAGACCTCCCCGGAGTCTTCTCTTCCCCAGGCTGAAAAACTCAAACTCTGTCAGCCTTCCTGCATAGGAGAGGTGTTCCATCCCTCTGATCATTTCTGTGGCCCTCCTCTGGACCTGCTCCAACAGGTCCATGTCTTTCCTGTGCTGAGGGCTCCAAAGCTGGATGCAGTACTTCAGGTGGGGTCTCACCAGAGCGAAGCAGAGGGGCAGAATCACCTCCCTCGACCTGCTGGCCACACTGCTTTTGATACAGCCCAGGATACAGTTGGGCTGCAAGCATACATTGCCGCCTCATGTCCAGCTTTTCATCCACCAGTACCCCCAAGTCCTTCTCAGCAGGGCTGCTCTTGATCTCATTCACCAACCTGCGTTGATACTGGGGGTTGTCCTGGCTCAAGTACAGGACTTTGCACTTGGCCTTGTTGAACCTCATGAGGTTCACATGGGCGCTCTTCTCAGGCTTGTCCAGGTCCCTCTGGGCAGCATTCCTTCCCTCAGGCATGTCAGCTGCACCTCTCAGCTTGGTGTTGTCTGAAAACTTGCTGAAGGTACACTCGATCCCACTGTCCCACTATGTCATTGATGAAGATGTTGAACAGTACTGGTCCCAATATGGACTCCTAAGGGGGGAGAGAGAAGTTCTTTTAGGGTGAAATTCTTCTGACCAAGTATAGATGGCCACCTAAAGGTAGAGCAGAGTAGAGGGGCAGAATCACCTCCCTCAACCTGCTGGCCACGCTGCTTTTGGTGCAGCCCGGGATACAGTAGCCTTCTGGGCTGCAAGCGCACATTTTCACCTCATTGTAGAAGGCCACTAGGTTGGTCAGGCAGAACTTGTCCTTGGTGAAGTCGTGCTGGCTGTCTCATATCACCTTCTTGTCCTCCATGTGCCTTAACATAGCTTCTAGGAGGATCTATTCCATGATCTTCACAGGCACAGAGGTGAGGCTGACAGGTCAGTACTTCCCAGGGTCCTCCTTGCTATCTGTTTTAAAAAGTGGTGCAATGTTTCCCTTTTTCCAGTCACCGGGACTTCATCTGACTGCCATGACTTTTCACATGTCATGGAGAGTAGCTTGACAACTACATCAGCCAATTGCCTCAGGACTTTGGGGTGCATCTTGTCAGGTTAACCAGACTTCTGTGTGTTCAGGTTCCTCAGGTGGCCATGAACCTCATCTTCTCTTACAGTGAGAGAAAATTTGCTTCCCCAGTCCCTGCCTTGCAGTCTGTCCACTTGAGATGTGTGGGAAGAGAGGTTGCCAGTGAAGACTGAGGCAAAAAATTGTTGAATACCTCAGCCTTCTTCTCATCCATTGTTACCAGTTTGCCAGTCTTGCTCATCAAGGCAGGGGGTACGCTTTCTTTGACCTTTTTTTTTTCTGTCTGACATACCTGTAGAAGCCCTTCTTATTATTCTTTGCATCCCTCGCCAAGTTCAGCTCCAGCTGCCACTTGGCTTTCCTGCCCCCATCTCTACACAACCGGGCAGCATCTCTAAACTCTTCCCAGGATACCTGTCCCTGCTTCCACTGCTGGTGCATCCTCAGTGGCTTCCTCAGTTAGGACAGCAGGCTTTGCAACTGCTCCAGATAAAGATTCCTGCAAGATTAAAGTCATTACTTTAAACATAGGCAAGTAGAGAGTAGATGGCCCACATGGAATTGGCAGCTATGAAGCCTGGCCTGTGGGTGACCCTTGTCCTCACGAAGAGGCAACTGAGGCCAGGTATGAGGCTCTAGGACATCTCTGATTATACTAGATACACACATTTAGATAAACTAATTGAGAGTTAAACTTCTTATCACTTCTCCTGCCCACAACTGCTTGCTGACGAGTTGTACCTCACCCAGCCAGTGGATAGCTGTGAACAGCTCTCTGCCCACCACAAATAGCTAATGAGTTTAATTCCAAATTGCACAGGAAAGGAAAACAAAACCTCTCAGCTCTGTGGTCTCCCTTCATAACTGTGTAAGACCTTTCATGCATGTCTTAATATGTCCTAAATCATTGACTTCAAGCATTTAGCAGGCCCCTAAATTTCAATAAAGTGGGATAAAATGCCAACTGCTTGAAGTTCTTAAAAAGTACGTAGATGAACCTGGTGCTGAAGGCCTGGGCCACCAAGCTACAAGAACAGAGGAGTTGTCCTACTACCCAATGGAACATTAAAAAATGGAAACCTTTCTCTGGCACTGATGCCAGCTGTCATGGTACACTTCTTGTCTACACTGTTCAGCTCAGTCTCCAAAATAGGATAGCAGCATCCAGCTGCCTGTTGGGAAGGGTCCCTGAGCCATACTAACTCCTTAAAGATGCTTGGATGTTTGGAACAATGCTAGCTTGGGTCAGGGGCCACTCCAATGATACAGCAGTACAGGCGATTGCACGGCAGTGCTCCCCACATTGCTTAGTTTACAGGTATAACTGTAGTCAGAGTACCCAGCCCTGCTCAGTGCTTGGGTTCATGGGTCTGATTCTTTGCTTTGCAGGGAGGATGAATTCAGTAAATAAACCACAAATTCCTTGCAGGCTTGATTTCCAACTTCCTTTTTTTTTTTTTTTTTTTTTTTTTTTTTTTGCAAGCCATACTCCTGTTTCATGAACACTGCAGGGCATGTGATTCCCTGGGTTCTTGTAAACCTCAGGTCACCTAATGGAGTGAGGTCCTGACAGACCACAGACAGATGAGGGAGGCCACGCCGTAGCTGCCCCTCGTCTATAAACACTGTGTCCAACCTACTCAGCAGCCTCAGGCAAGGCTGATGGGTGATAGCTACCTGCTCTGCAGGTTCCGTGGAAACCGGTATCCGCCCAGCTAAGACATATGAACTGCTGCCATGCCTGACTATAACAATGATGTTCTGACTGTGAGGTGGCCAGCTCTTTTGACCAAAAAGGAGGCATGGATGTGATAGTCAGCAGCTTTCAGCAGTCCTCTAAACACCAAGAATTCACTAGGGAGGTAGATATCTGCTGTCTTCCATGGAGACGTGATTAGTCCTTTGGTTGCTCCTCAGGGGAAACAGTATCCCAAACCAAATGAGGGTCCTGAGCAGGTCGGGGAGCTCTATTCAAGGCTTCATGATGCTCAGTCTATCAATGGGCACACATTAAGCAACATAAGTCCGGGGGGGGGTTTAATATATATTCACTGCACCCTTCTGCTGCATTTTCTGTGTTTTCTGTCTTAATAAATCCTGTGGGGTTTTCATAAATACAACATAGTGTGAGCACATGTCCTCCCTTTAAGGATCACCCATGGTTGGTTGAAGATGTAGCTGTTTGCCACAGTCAGAATATCCAGGGTCTCTCCAGGTACTCGATGCTGCAGCCTTCCTACTTTCCCTTTCAGGCTGCTGGAGTTAACTTCTCTTCTCCTTTCTCAGGTACAAATACTTAATGGGAGGATGCCAGGGGGATGGGAGTAGTCTTTTTTCAGTGGCGCCCAGTGATAGGACGAGGGGTAATGGGCACAAGCTTGAACATAGGAAGTTCCATCTTAACATGAGAAGGAACTTCTTTACTTTGAGGGTAGTGGAGCACTGGAACAGGCTGCCCAGAGAGGTGGTGGAGTCTCCCACTCTGGAGACATTCAGAACCCGCCTGGACGCTGTCCTGTGTAACGTGCTGTAGGTGACCCTGCTCTGGCAGGAGGGGTGGACTAGATGATCTCCAGAGGTCCCTTCCAACCCTAACAATTCTGTGAATTCTGTGAATTCTGTACCTCAGGCCTCCACAAAGCCTTTCCTTACCCACCACCCCCACCCCAGCTTGTCTTTGCCATGGGTCCTAGAGGTAGAGGAGCAAGCTGTGCATCATTTCACCTCTCTCCAGGGTGTAATGAGGTGCACTCCCAGTCCAGACATGGTGGTGTCATCTCACCACCAGGCGTTTACCAGAGGCCAGGTCTATTACCACGGGAACAATCACATTGCTCCTCAGAATGCTTCAAGCAGGTCTGGGGTCAGGGACAAACAAGACAGGCATCGGCTTCTATTGACAAAGTACAAAACCCCAAAACAATGGTTAGTTTTGAGGCATTGTTCAACAGACATCTAGTTTCTGAGATCAAGACAGATACCCTAAGACAGTAGGGTTCCAGTGTTACACACTTATCAAAAAGCCCCCTTTCCTTCATCTCATTCATTCTGAGTATGACTTTGAGACCTGTGTTAGACCAGACACTGACCTAAAGCTAAAATCCCCTTCATCTCAGCTGCCTAAAGGTCAGGGAGACCCTCTGTGGCCTCGATGCTTTTCACGCTGTCCTGCTGCATTGTTTTCAGGCTGCCCATTTGACGTCATTTGCTCATCAATAGTATAATGGCTTCCAGTTAGTAATAGGTTTTACCATGGCTTAGGAACATATCTTATCATGGATGCGTGTGCTGCAAATGCTGCCACACATGTGTGAGGATTTTCGAGCACCTGACTTTAGTCATTTACTGGATGTAAAGCCAGTGGTAGCTTTACCACTGGCTACCAGAGAGCAAGGATTTTCGAGCACCTGACTTTAGTCACTTACTGGATGTAAAGCCAGGAGAGCGGTGGTAGCACGGGGATGAGATGACCCAATGACTAACATCTGGGTGCCTGAAGCAGTCCAGCTACCTGAAATAGGGCAGTCAAATCCCAGTCTCATGCAACACCTTCTCACAATTGATAAGCAAGCTGTGTTGCTTAGAACTGGGACAGTTTGATTGCAGGTAGACAGGGCACTGGCAGAAGAGTTAATGGGGCAATGTTTCTCTTTGGAAAAAGAAATAGGTCATCACTGGCATCATCTCACACTGCTTCTGTTTATCTCTGTCTTCTCACTTTTCTAGTGGCATAGAGGTAGTTATCCCTTCTTTACTGTGGTTATCTTTCATCCTTCCTCCTCTCTACTTAAAGTCTACCTCTTCATATCAATAAACCCACAACCTGAATTAATTTTGTGAAGAAACTGTATGACAGTGAGCAGTGGTAGTATCTTTTTTACTAGTATTTCTTATAATTACTTCCTCTTGAGTACATGTTCCAGTTTCTTATGACATTATTATTTGAGACTATATAAAAAACAAGATGTAAAAAATAAGTTTCTTCTTGACTGTCAGCTGCTTTTGACATTTTATCTTGGGTAATCTTTTTGAAAACTGCTTGTGAAGAACTTGCTTTCTGGATTTCTTCCCAGAAAGTTTCTAATTTCTCTTTCACTGCATTCTTAAGAGCATCCTTGTTCTCACATATAGTCACTGTAGACAACTATGTCTCTAATTTTGCAGTCCCTGTGTAGATGAACGGCACAGCTCTAGCAGATACTTCCATTTGGGGAAAAAAGGAGCCAGTTGCAAGCAACTATCTCTTAATTATTTCATGCTTATCTTCTACTAAAACCTGCATAACTTTCTAAAGGTTAATCAGCATAAATTCATTTCATGGTTAATAAGAGGCAGCTGTTCTTAAGAACACTAAATGAAGACATTTTTAGGATGGTGAACTTTAAAGCACTTGAGCCTAGATTAAGGCAGTCTAAATTCCGTCTGCTTCCCTATACCTTGTGTCTCCTTTTGGTTGTCTCTGTGTCTTCAGGGACACAGGGCACACTAAGCACAGGGACTACAGATCAAGTTTTCACTGTCAGACCCTGTACTTTGGTGTCTAGATGTAACAGTGACCAATGCCTCTCAAGTTATTTAGCTACTTGTCAGCACATGACTTAAAAATTTGCTTACTGGTGCCTCATGAGTTACTTCAGGGTTTTGGTGGGGGTTTTTTGGGGGTTGTGGTTTTTTGGGTGTTTTTTTTTTTCTGCTGCTTATTGCTACATTTCAGAGATCAGAAGTTACTTGAAGGGCCATGGGCCATAGCCCCATATGCACTTTTTCTGAGTACCTAAGTGATATTGTGGGTAATGGTGGCAGAACTAGGGCTTCACTGATAAGATGTGAA
>NW_009648244.1:424730-436650 GCF_000708025.1 Charadrius vociferus | reverse complement strand
ACTCTGTGCAACTTCAATGCATATGTGGTTATGTGAGCTGAGATCTGACCTAGATCTGATGCTAAACACATTGCTCCCTTTTGTGCTGCTGGCTACAGAAGCATTGTATCTTAACCAATCTTGCTGCAGCAGCCAACTACTTTATCTTCATCTTTGAATAGGTTCTTAGTCTTGGATAACTGATGTGTTTCTGTCGGTCAGATAACACTGGCTTTTGAGGAGCTCTTGCAAGCAGCTACAGTCTTTGCCCTCTGCCTAGCTTTCAGTCAAATGTTGGGCAAGAGATTTCAAAAGGAAGCAATTTTCTTTATGTTGTTCTTGACCAGATCTTTCGCAAGATTAGCGTATAGCTCTGGAAAAAAAATGTTACTCTAGAAAAGAAAACAACAGATTCCCTATCACTGATTTCACATAAAAAGGAAGATCACTTCCATGGTCAACTTCATACTGTTGAGCAGGGAAGAGATAACATCTAACAGGAGAAAGCCCAGCACAGGAGGTAGACTGATAGGTAAAAATGCATCTCAGACTAGCATAAAAAAGATTTTGCTGTAACATAGACTAATGCAGTAAGATTTACAGTTAAAACTTAAAAACCATGAGTATTCGGGCCTGAATGTTCTCATAAAAGTCCCTGCACTAATTTTATTACAAAAACATCTACTCTTTCATAACTTTACATTAAGTCATGTAGAAAGATTTATCAAATAGAAGTAAAGAGTCTTCTGGCAAAAAAAATATCCTTAAAATGTTTACCTAGTCATAACTAATAGCTTTTGATTGTTCCTTAGTAAGCTTGGAAGCCATTATAGAGAGCACAATTAAGAGTCTTGACATTTACTGTGCGTTCCAGTTCAAATTTACTAATGGATACAATTCCGTTCCTTTTTGCACCACACAATGCCACAAATTCAGTTCAGCGTAATGCAGAGTTCCAAGGGTGAGATGGGAATAATTACACAGAAGGTCAAAAGCCTCTTGCCCTGCAATAAGTACCATTTCTGACAGGCTTGCTAGTTTGTTTAAATAGAACATTATAATCAAGCAGATATTGGAAAAGATCTCGAGGAGATTACTTTCATACAATATAAAGTCCCCTCATAAAGAAAGATATACCTCATTTTCAATTATGTGAAAGGTCACCAAGAAAGAAGGGCCTTTTAATACCGAGGTGCAACTGCAGTTCTGGCCATTGTGCACTGCAGCTCCTTATCCAAAGTAAGATTTTATTGCCAAACTTGAAACTAACAGTGTGCTGAACATCCGGCCCAGTGCAAACAGGCTGCATAAGTATCTTCAAACCAGCCTCCCTGCATGAAAGAAGCGATGCTTTTGGGAGTGAAACCGGATACTGAAGAATTAGAAATGCAGATATTCCTCTGGTCACTTTGCAGACAAAGGACGGGGGAGGAGGAGTAGAAAGGATGCTGATTACAGCATGCTGTCTACATAAAACAAATACCTGTGGAGGTGTGGGAACATGCATATAAACCTTCCTCCAGAGTTTGTTGTTTCATTAAAATGAAGAAAACTCAAAACCGTGTTCCTTCCTCTCCCCTCCCTCCACATAACAATCGTCGCTGAGCAAAGTGTTAGTCCTGGAAAGACATGGATGTCACCGTTTTGACTGATACTCAAGTTCTTGTAAGAAAATATCATAACTAATTTATCTGTATTTAAGAATAAAGAACTGTACCAGATTGATACAGAGGCTCTTTGGGTTCTCTGGGAAGCCTTCAGAGCGACGCAGACTTGCTGCAGGATCGGGGTGCAGCAACAGGCAGACAGATATCACCATGGTGAAAGCAGCGTAGGGCATCAATGACAATCCTCAACAGGAAGAGTAGCATTACTCTTACTTCTTCTATTTGTCTTTTTTACTTTATTCCAAGTATCTGAGGTACTCACAAACCTTCAATTAAATTCAAGTGTCATTCCCTGATTTGCGAAACAAAGATCTCATAAACTCCTGAAACACTTCAGCTTTGAAAGAAAAACAAGTAGAAACTTTTGCCAGTTTACTACGAAACTGCCAAGAAGTTTGTATTCACTGATAGTTATTTTTATCAGAGAGGGAAGTTGGCTAAATGCCTGAACAAAGAGGTGGGTCTTCAGTCCCTTGCTGAACATGGGGAAGCTCAGGTTTAGCTGTGTTTCTAACAGAAGAAAGAACTGCTAAGGTAGCAATTATCTGTCCCCTGCAACACCACACCCAGACTTCCTTCTACCACTGTCGCTGCAGCTTGCTGAAAGAGCATTGGTGGCACAGAATTCTCATCACCTGGTCTCTGGCTTCTGTGGGGATCACTACACAATAATTTATCTAGAGATGAAGTGTGATATTCTCTCATCGTCCTATTTTACCCAAAAGTCTTGCAGTCCTCTTGACTTACAGCCCCTTACAGAGCGTGCAGCCTATTTACTCCACATAGGACTAGGATGACAGCAATGAGATCTACATGTAGTCAGCGATCATGAGATCAGAGCTGTTCTGCTGCAATATCTCCCACTTGCAGCATGTGTCACAGGTATGAACCGTTTGGCCTGTAAATCAACAGGTTTGATCTTGCCTGTGGATGATTCCTGAATGGGTTGCTGAAAGGTTCTCAAAAGCATCTCCACCTTTTAAATGGACTCCACCCTCTTTACTCACAGTGGCTTACGAGGAAGTTGTTACCTTTTTTATTTGTTGCTTAAGCTGACCTGTTAAAGACCATAAATGTATTTTATGCCGTACATAAATGGTGGGGCTTTTTGCAAGTCTAACAAAAGAGTGCTTTAGGTATGAACCTGTTACCTTTGAGAAGTGGGAGAGGGAGTAGGCTGTGTTTGTTTCAAGATTCAAAATGTGCACACAAATAGGAGGAGCTTAGTTGGATGTAGCAGTGTTGATGCATGGACCTTTAGAAATTTTGCTTTCAAATACAGAAATCCTTGACTTGTATTTCTGACCACATCTGAGTCAAATCCAAAGCCCAGGATCATGACAGTTTTGAATCCCATAACATCTTAAGGCAGATTGACTTACACAAGCCGCGTCTTTGGGGAAAGTTATTCATAAACATGTATATTTTGACACAACAGGTGAAGTGAGTAATATGTCATATTTCAGCACTCCAAAGTATTGGCCTGTGATGGAGATGATTCCTTGGTACAGTATTTTCTACAGCTGCTTCCGTGAATGTGTTCTGTGTCCATAGCTCATGCTTGTGGAGCAAGATGTTATTTAGATCCAATTCCACAGGTCACTTTTATTTCAATAAAGGTGCTGTAGATTTAGCTTCCCCCTGAGTTAGCCACATGTATATCTGCTCAGCATCGTTTGGCCAAATCATGCTACAGCTGTATCTGTAGCTGCGAATACACAATCCCGCCTCCTGCCTACCTGAGGTCTTCATATGCAACTTGCAAAAAGTCTGTCCTTGTCTGATTGGCCTGACCTTCTCTTGTGAACCCTGACCTTCTCATGGCAAGATGACAGCTTACAAACGTGCTGAACATGCCTGAACACATAAAGCACTACAATGCTCAAAAGGAAAGTCTCCCATTGCACCAACCTTGTGGCCTCCCTGACGGTCAAGAGCATGTTTGGCTTTTGGATGGCATCAAGTAACCCTTGAGATGCAGTGCACCTGCATCAATACACCTACATGTTCTTACCAAGCAGAATTCTCTCTTGGCTTATACAATGGAAATTAGAAGTAGGTGTGCCAACAAGTATCAGTAGGGAAATGCACCCTTAATCCACAAATGTTTGCTTTATAAAGACCGAAGTACTGTAAAAGCCATTCCTTTATGCAATGCAGCCTACAGATTATAAGACTCAAGAGACAAAGCATGGATTAAGTGCATTACCACACAATGGACATATGTCAGCTTGGTTTTTATCACTGTCAAGCAAGCGCTGGGCAAGAGTCATAAGAAAAATATTTATAGCAATAAATCCCATCTTAGCATGATAACATTCAGACTGAACACTAAAAGAACTAGAGGTATGTAGAATACTAAGTGACTCAGGTATTCCAGGTAACCCATGACATATTGTAGAGTAATTACACTGATATTTCTGGCTGGCTAATAGAAGTTGCAGGAGAAACTGCACTTCACAAGTTTTGGATAAGAAACAAGAAATGTCTGGACTGGCTGCACGTTAACCTTAGTGCAGTAAGTATAGGCAACTTTTCTTACCATTAATGACATGATCTATGCCAGTAAACATCTTCCAAACTGTAAGGAGCACAAATTAAAACTGCTTTCATAAGTCATAGAACAAGGTATGCCCTGTTCTCCAGTCTCACATGGTCACGGAAATATCATCACTGCAGTAGTTTGCCTCTCTCTGGATTTTTCCCCTTTCACATGCTTATGCTGACAGTTTGCTTTGCTTTACTTTACTCACTAATGTGGTTAAAATTTGTAACCCTCTTGATGACTGCCATGGTTACAGAGCACATCTCTTTCAACAGGTTCCTTTTTCCTGGCCGTAATACAATGTCTCTGATTCATAGGCTGCAGGATAGTGGTGGTGAAATCACTGGATCTGACCATCCCTTGGCACTGGGGACCAAACTCAGAGCTGGTGTGAACCGGGGATTACCATGCAGTGGAGAACACCATCCCTGACTTTGGCTTTTGAGGTTCAGTTTCTTTGTCACTATTTTTCTTTTTTCCTTGCATTTCAGAAACTAAAAGAGGAATGCAAGTGTTTCCATATCACACTGTATAATTTAACAGAAGACTAATATTTTGTCTGGCAGCCTTTGTAGCTTGTATAGATGATTTCTTACACCAAACTTCCCCTTCCTTTCTCCCTCCCTCCCCCGTCCCTCTGAGTTTAAGTGTGGTGTTTTGAAAAGCAAAGCTATTTGACTGCAGAGTCCTTTCCAGCATTTAATAAATTAGGCATGGGTTAATAGGGCAAATGTCTTCACTATACGTTTTTCCTTTTCAGTTTGCTTTACCTAAGTCTGATTTACCAAAACCACATTCATTTGAATTGACTGAAAGTGTTCCATTGAGGCTGACTTTTAATGAAAAGGGTGTTTTTTAAAGAGAGTTTTCAGGGTGGAGAGTAGAGAAAGAGAGGGAAAGGCTTTTTTTGGTGTGAAAAATCAAAGGTATTTTGATTCGATAATGGATACTTTCCAAATTAAAAATCTTACCTGTTTAAACCCCAAGATGACTGTTACAGAATTCCACGGAAATCTGTTTATGCCCTAATTCTCCTCTCCAGGTGCGTTGCTTGGACTACATTTCCCATCATTCGCAATAGCCCGGAGGCCCATGAGGCAGTTGAGCAAAGAAACAGCACTATGCAACTGACATTCTCCACAGTGTTCAGCCTGTAGAAACATTCCGGTTACAGTTCCTATAAGGAACCTTGACACATTTTCCATACAGAAAACGGTACTTTCCAGACAACATTTTGCAATTTTGAAACAAAACTCTGTTTTTACAATGGTCCTTATAAAAGCAATGATAATGTTCATAATAATAAAGGTGGTAATAACGATAACATTTACATGGGAAAAGAAATCCCATTTTCTGATTAGCTCTGCTATTCGCACCTTTGTGAATCCTTTCTCATGGGAAAAAAGTTCAAAGAAAAGGTGAGCCTGACATGAGCAGTGAAGAATCCAGAAATCTACACTGGGGGCCTGTTTTTAGCAATTCCTTTCATCAGCGAGCTCAGCTTCCTTCCCAGATGAAATTAGGCTTCTGGAATACCCCCTTAATATCCTTTCTCAGGCATAGTCAATCAATTTTGCATTAAAGATGTGGAATGACTGCAGCTTGCTGCCCGTACAAATTTTTCTTACCATACAGTACTGCCATCCTTTTGGTTACAAAATGAAGTTTAAATAATGCTGTCATGTTCATCTTGACTGAATGAAGTGTAAATATTGACCAAGGCTTCCATCAGCTTAAAATATCAGAAATTGAAAACAGTTCTGCCAAAAAGATGGGTATTTAATATATTGCTCAGTACTTCCTTGTTTTTCTCTTTTGTGTTTATCAGTGCATTCATTTTTCCTTGTTGCACCAGTGTATTTTTATTATTTAAGCAAATTATCATGGCTGAGGTAAGTAACACAATTATTCTTTGTTAGCTGGCACATTGCCATTCCTTTCATGTGTTCAAGAGTCAGCTATGAATTATAAGGATGTAATGTCCCCGATGGATTTAGTGGTGACATCATAAATCCTCACTCTGATGAAGACACTAATATGCGCTGTTGCCAGCAATTTGCTGACACCACTGATAGTTAAGGGCACAAATAAAGATGTCTTTCTTGGCATAGTACCATGGAAGCCAAAGCTACTGTGAAAGAAAACACCAGCCAGGTGAATTTCAACTTCTTTGGAAATACATCTGTTAAACATGGAACAATACACCCACATAATGAATGATGCTTTTCTGTGCTTACAACGTGCTTTGAAAACCATGGTCAGTTGAATACAAAAAGAAAAAAAGTATGTATTTGAGGCATCTGACAATAGTTTGTTAATTACTGTATATTATTGTTAATCGGCTTAGCTAAAGCAGTTGTGGAGTAGCTTGGGGGTCACCATGGCATAAGCATGTGGCTGGATTGGGCCCAGCACAAAATAGGACCCTGTTGAACTAGTTGCCTGTATGAGCTTCCTTCTGACCCTTTCTCCAGCGGGGAGTCCTGCCTGGCCTCCTCTGACCTCAGATCCTGATTTAGTACTGCTGCCACACTCCATAGCTGCAACCCAGTGAGGTTACCATGTCCACGTGGGCTTCGGGGCAAACTTTGGGGGCACTTCTAGGTGAAATGGTGACCTATTCCTCCTAAAACAACAGACACTCACAGAGGGACTGAAGCCTGGCTTGCAGCGAAATCTGCTGACACAGATGAGTTTCTGGGTATCTATTTGTGTAATACACCAAAATACCAGACTGGGACAATCTGCAGGCCACAGAAGAGGTTTGGCCATGCCTCGTGAACGTGATGTGTGGCAGCACACCCCTTAACTCTACCCATCACCTCATCATCCTGCCTAAGCTTTCCAAAAAGAAGTCACAGCACACATTCATAAAACACTGGTTGGCCTCTAAACTGACTCCTTTAAACATACCCTAAAAAACAAGGTACACTGACTGTGTCCCTACACCACCGTTGCTCAGGAGACCTTTGTTCCAGGACTTTGCAACCTCAATCTCTTTTTAGGTAGACGTAACAGGTCTCACAATTCTCCCCACTCATCTCTGACACTCAGGTCTTCTTTTCCTCTAATAAGATCCCACCCAGGTGCCTTAAGGTGGCACATGCTGAATCCCACACCACCACTGGGAAGCTGAAGATCCCAGATTTTGGTTCAAGAACTGCATGTGACTCTTGGGCAGCAATATGAAAATCTTCTCTGTAATAAAGTACATTAGGACACTAGTTAGGTTAGTCCAAGATGTCAGGTAGCATTATCAATATCATTATAAAGTTCTTTATTTTAGGGTTCAAACTTTGAACTTGGCTCAAAACCAATAATGCTGTAGAAATCTGTTGGCCCTCTTTGGCTTCTCTGTTCTTGAACAATTTCAATTTTAAAATTTTCTCTGCTGCCCCAAGAATGACCATTTCCTGCCCCCAGCTGAAATGGGACCTGTGGTGCACAATGCCACGTGACTCCAGAAGCTGTGGCTTTGAAAGAGAGCCAAAACATCTGCATTCTGCTGTGCAAAGTGTAGATGCTATTCAAACGCTGCATATAAAATACACTTTATGTTGTCTTGACAATGAATACGTTTGTGCATTCTATCAAGCAGTGCTTCGCTTCCTTATGTCACATGGTGCAGTTTTATAGACAATACTGATTTTCATCTAATTTACCTGAATGCTTTCAAATCTCCTGCTTGTGTAAAGTACCTGAGATGCCAACCTACAGCTCAACCCAGATCGTACCTCTTTTAAGCGCTCCACATGAATTTCTATCCAATTTCTATCTATTCCAAGCTTGCTGGGACCTGTCAGTGTTTCTACTTTGTTCTTTGCTGGCAAAGTATTGATATGACATTTGTAAATGTTGCCAGATGAATCGGTGGCCTGGGTTTGGTACATAATTCAGAACTTCAGTTTTTCAATCCCTCTGAAGCAGCAGCCAGCATTGGAGACAAGGTTTAATATAATTAGTGTATTAATTTATGTCAGTGGTTGAGTCCATTTTTTTTTTTTACCGCATTTCACAGAAAATCTCCTACCACCAGCAATTGATCAAACATGACAAGCTCCCTCTTGGCTATCGCCTGTGATACAGGCTACTTAACTCCTGTATTCCTTCCCAGAATGGAAACTGCGGCTTTTGGCAAAATAAAGGAGCTTCTGTTCTCTGCCACTGTCAGAAATGGAAATTCAGTGCAATCTTTTCATCAGCTTGAAATGCCAGATCAGATTAAAAGCCCTGATGCCACGAGGAGAGCATCTGATGCACCGCTTTGAACTGCGGTTCATAATGCTCTTCGGTCCACCACTTTGTAGGAGCACCTCAACCTTCCTGTTCCTCACCTCATTAGAGCAGTGCTGAAGTGTCAGATCATTAAGAGAGGCTGAGGTCGTCTGGAAACAGCCCCGCTAGGGTGAGTTCTAAGCCTGCGATAGGGCTGCCAGGCTAAGAGGGTTACCTCAAGGAGGAAAGCACACAGGTGGGGACGTAAACTGAAACTCATGGGGCTCACGCAGAGTACTCAGTGGTCACATACATTGGACATTGTGACCTCTCTGTTGGGGAGAGCGAGTGGCTTTCAGGTCAGCTCAGTTCCTGCTACCTACTAGACCTGGACTTTTCAACAGGGTGTAATAGTTACACCACATGCACTCGTCAGACTGGCTGGGCTAATTAACCTTGGCATTGCTCTCCATGGGCTGTAGAAGCAGCCGGGATCTGGCAGCCCCAGAGAGTAGCGCCTTTGAATCGCTCACTGAGCTCTTCATCTTGGAAATCTTAAAGGTTGTGATATCTCAGCCAGGAGCAAGAAACAGAGCCCACTGCGGCCGGCAGCCTGAGGAATCAACCGGCATCCCGCTCGGATGCTGTCTTGTTACTAAACCTTCCCTGCATTTCATATGCACATATTGTGGCTGGTATGAAGTGTGTTGTTGTCATAATGAAATCATGGGGAATCAGATGGAAAAATGTGTGTTTGAGCACTTAAAGCTAGACTTGTAGACCACAAAACAGACTTCACAAGTAGAGGTCAAGGTGGCACCAATTAAGACAAGATTATATTTAATGGAGAGTCACCTGGATTGAATTAAGTGTATTTTCTTGGACCTAGCAGGCTGGAATCAGGATAAACAAACTGCTCCAGAATTCCTAGGTGACCTTCTAATAATTATGACCAAATTTGAGTTTCAAGTCTTCAGAGCCCCCAAATTATCTTTTATATAAGAACACACATCGCTACTCGGGAGGTCTGTTTGTTGTGATGAACAGAGCACAAAATAAATCCCTCGCACACAATACTGCAGGTGGAGGCTGCAAAGCAGTTTCTCAGACCAATAGAGCTAATGGGCCTCCAGTGTAAAACACATTTTTGTAACTCCCTTTCTTCAGACCTTCTTTTGTTGTGAGAAACACAATGCCAAAATAAGTTAATGGCTTTGTTTTCCAGTCCGTAAACTGCTGACATGACACTGGTGTTGTGGTTAAGCATACATGGTAAGTCCACCAGAGTTCAAGCTCATGCTACACTCAAAGCACTGGGGCCACTGCTTCTCTTTTTGTTGCAAGTTTTGTTGTTGTTGCACATATAAAATATGAACATATGTGCATGGAAACACAAAATAAATCCATGACACATACATGCTCAATCTTGCAGGTTCAGTCTGTGGCATCTTTGCCCCTTATGCGGAGAGGATACCCAGGACAGGAACAGAAATGGTACAATTAGGCTGAATTTAATTCCTGTTTTTTTGCCAGTCTTGGACTGTATTGTCTACTCGTTCACATTAAGATGAGCATCAGTCAACTGTTTTTCACCACAAGACAGTTTCTTTTGAAAAATATGTTGGTTCACTGAGCTCCACTTATCCAGCCAAGACATTTCAATACCTACTTAATGACCCCATGAAGGTTTTCACACGCCTAATGAGTATCAAGTATTTGGACCCCATGAATCTCTGGCAGCTTCTTAGTGACTATACTCTCTTTTCAACTATCACCATTTTCTGTTAGCAGTGAAAACAAGAAGCTCAGTATCTCCAGGCAGATGCAGAGGGAGCTTCCATACAGTTCACTGGAAATGTCTAAAATTCATGGTTTCAGTTAAAACTGGACTAGAACACAATTTCAAATAAGAAAATATTCCTTGTGGACCTAAAGTCATTTCATACAGGCTTTTCAAGAGTTAGCCCAACTTTCAATCTCTTAAGAAACTTAAAACATCTGTCATAAAGAGAAAGAAATGTCACTCTTGAAGTATTTGCTTCACTTGATATTGACTTGAACCTTTAAGCCCGTGGCTCATGGTCTTGTCCACTAGGATTAGAAACACTGGTTTTATACTACAAAGGGAAGACCTAGATTTTCACATGGTATACAAACTGCTTGGTCTTTCTCTAATAAAGCTGGACATAAATCTGATACAATTAACACTTCAGATAAGATTGTACAAGTTTTTGAAATGCGTCTTTCTTTATTTGTTTAGTTTGAACCTTGGAGGTAGGGAACCACATTTTTAAAAAGGAGACATACACCAGTGTCAATAATTGTTCCCAAGCTTGCAAAGACACTTCCAAAAGTGGAGGACATACATATTGATAAAGGTGTAATGGAGGTATAAATGATTGTTTAGCACCATCTGATTCAGTGTTTCACAGCCTATTTCCAAACCTTAGTGCTGCCGCCATCCTCTTTCCCCCTAACCCCGATTCCTAGGATCACTGTATAATCATACTTCACCCTTATCTCAGTCCCAGGGTTATTAATGCTGCCCTGTGGCCTTCCATCCCTTTTCCTGGCTTCATATCCCACTTCTGTCTTAGTCCTTTGTTCATGCTATTGGTGCCTTACCATTTCTTTTTACTGTCATTACTGCAGCCCCACCACCCTCTGCTAGGTAGGAATTAAGGAAAACAGCCTCAGATAGATGCAGATGAACCTCTATAATACCTGGCCTGCACAAAGGCCAAAAACCATGTCAGCTTGGGCTAACAAGGATGGTGTGAGACTTGCATCCCCAAGCGGGAACCGGTGACTTATATTATCCGGTAGTGCTTTTTGTGGTTGTGAGTAATGCAGCCATTTGCAAAAGGATGCTGAGAAACCCCAAGTTCTGCATCCTGTGCTCCTCCCACATATAAAAGCACCAGCTCAGACTCTAGCTACTGTATTATTATCATCATTACATGAGAGTTATTAAATACTTCCCATCTGGGTCCTTTGTGAACTTTGATTAAGCTTACAGTGTCCCATGCAGATGCCACTGCCGTCAGCATAGTATGTGTACTCCAAAGATAAGACATGTGTTAGACATTATGCACGCTGAACAAGATGCATTTGACGGCCTTTGGCTTTGGCAAGAAAGTGAGACAAATGGCTCCAAATCTGCTACTTTATATAAATTAACTCTGAAAGAAAAACGTCAGATTCTGAGGCAGATTTGAGACAAGGATAGGTCTTCTGCCACAAGTGACAGGGGACTCCCTGGAGACGTCTAAGAACAGGAATCAATGATTCATGTTCTAGAGGAGATTCGCCTTGAGAGCACACCACAATGTTATGGTTCCTGTCTGTGCCACCTCCTGCCACTCATGCTCATTATTCCTGCTAAACAGGTTGAATGATCAATCCTTCAGCACCAAATGGGGCGGTAACCCCACCACCTGCTCCGGTGGGAGTGCATGAGGGACTCCAAAGCCTCCAGTCCTACAGGAAAAGGGTCATTCTGGGCTCTGGGGAG
>NW_009648244.1:410802-424474 GCF_000708025.1 Charadrius vociferus | reverse complement strand
ACCAGGACATGGAGCCCAGCTGCTTCCACCGCCTTCCCACGCCATCCCCGCAGGCTCCATGCCCTACTGCCACACTTTGGAGTGTGCACAGCCTTCCTCCTCTTGCAGCTACAAACCCAGGACTGTGGCGGTGGCCCACAGCAGAGCCCAGTCTCTGCCCCAGATCCTCTGAAGGCAGGAAAACACAGAGAATATAATCAGTGGCAGAGGGGTATGCGCACACAGGGTCCAAAAGAGCTCCATGTGTTATGCAGCATGGACTTGGCCAGCCATTAATAAGGTGTCATGGTTTCAGCTGGGATGGAGTTAGCTTTCTTCCTAGCAGCTGGTATAGTACTATGTTTTGGATTTGGGATGGGAATAGTATGATAGCCCACTGGTGCTTTTGGTTGTTGCTAAGCGATCAAGGCCTTTTCTGCTCCTCACACCGCCCCACCAGCAAGTAGACTGAGGGGGCACAAGAATCTGGGAGGGGGCACAGCTGGGGACAGCCAACCCCAAGTGACTAAAAGGATATTCCATGCCATGTGATGTCATGCTCAGTATATAAAGCTGGGGGAAGAAGAAGGAAGGGGAGGATGTTCACAGTTATGGCATTTGTCTTCCCAAGTAACCATTACACGTGACTCAGCCCTGCTTTCCTGCCTGCCCATGGGAAGCAGTGAATTAATTCCACTAATATTTTTCCTCACTTTTACTCTTCCAATTCTCTCCCCCATCACAACTGGGGGGAGTGAGCGAGCAGCTGCGTGGTCCTAGCTGCTGGGTGCCGTTAAACCACAGCATAGGGGTGGTCACCCAGTGAAGGCCGCCCTTCACCCTGTGCCTTCGGGACCAGGGGCTGCACCCCAGCCCTGCTGTCTTGAGCTGCAGAGACAGTCTTTCAATCCACCAGAAGAAGCCCAAATCAGAAATAAAAAGGAATAAAAGACAAAAAAGTTTGGTTTCATATATTTATTAAGGCTTTCCTGCCTCCTACAGTGAGGAGTCACCTTCCACTGAGTCGTTGGTAAGTGGCTATCCAGCTACTGGGTATCACCATCGCTCCTGTGAGTTATGGCCGGTGAACTAACTTTTGGTGACTACTGCTCTGAGCTGAATCTGAAATGAAAAAGCTCAAAATTGCTGGCAACTCTGCCCCTACTTCCTAGCCATAATCTCCCTGCTAGGATAGTCAAGGAAAATATTTTGGGCCCCAAAACCTCCTTAAAGTTTATGGGTGCACAGCCATCAATGTGAATTAAACTAAAGCTGTCAGTCCCAAAGGGCTACATTAGTTTTCCCACAAAAAAACCCCATAACCGTAGCACTTCTGTCCCACACTTGGCAGGTTATTAATTTATTTTAATTTGCAGTAACCGTGACTGAGTTACATTCATCTTCCCAAATGTTGTTTGGGATGAAAGCTCAAGGAATAAGCTTTTTCTGCTGTTGATGTACTGTGTGCCAAACCTCATCTTGAGCCCCTGGCTCCCGCTGTACTTTTCTTGTGTCTGTACTGCTGCTTTGTGATAAATGAAACTTGCAGAATCACACGTACCGTGGTACAGGAACAAGCATCTTGTCTGGGGAGCGGTCAGTGCCGGAGGCTAGAAACTTGGGTTGTGTGTACATCTGTGGAGGCTCATGTAATAGCTACAGCAGTTATTATAACTAAAGCAAAGGTGCTGAGGCTTTGATTACAGATGTCAAACAAAACGGGAAACAAAGCAAGGCTGAGGAAAGGAAAAGGGCCCCGTCCTCATGTTCTCCTCCCCCCGCCTCGTCACAACGGGCTGCTTTTCTTCCTTTGTTTTATTTGCTCTAAAAGCCTTTGCAGTCTTCCCTTCTTGGCACGTTTGTAGAGTCCTGGGAACCTCAGAGTTTACTGTCAGTTACACTGAAAAGCCCCAGATGGTATAAATGATCGTTTGTAAATAAATGAATAATCAGAACCAAAAAGCTCTGCAGAAACCCTCTACCAGCCTTTTCTAATTTTTTATAAAATGCCTCAGAAACAGATTGCGTACTTCACCAGCTGACTGAAACAGCCATGTTACCAATTTGCGTGTACAGAGATCAATTTAATTTCATTTACTCATTTTCAAGTACCATGAAGCTCCTTCCTCCACACTGTAACTCCCGCTGGAAGCAGGAAAGTACCAGACCTCTGCTTGCCAGAGGACAGAGGAGGCACCTGAGGAGCAGCCCCTGGTTTCCCGCTCACATCACTTATCTGCAAACCCCTCCACCAGCCTGAATCCAAGACGAAGACCCTAATATGGACGAGGCTAAAACCTCTGCTTTGTGTCCCCGCTGTCCCCTGGGGCCCCGCATCTTCCTTGTCTGTCTCCATCCACGCCTGGGTGCCATGGTGGTGGTGCTGTGTGCGTGGACCCCGGCTGTCTGGGTGACCTGGTGTCCCTATTTGGAGGTGCCATGTTGTCCCCTACCAGATGCGCTTTGCAGTCTGGGCTCAGGCTGAGCTCATGCTGCCTGTGGGGGAGGTGAGAACAGGTCAGGTCTGGGGGGCACCTGGGGCTATGGGTCACCCCTTGGAGCACCAGCTCAGGTGTGGGGGACAGGCATAGAAGGAGTTTGAACACTTTCTTCCTCCCCTTGGCCTTTCCGTTCTAACATCTTAAAACTGGCATGGGTTGCCCAGAGGGGTGATAGATGCCCCATCCCTGGAAACATCCAAGGTCAGGTTGGACAGGGCTCTGAGCAACCTGACCTGATTGAAGATGTCCCTGCTTGTTGCTCCTGCAACTCCCCCTGGAGTTGGACGAGACGACCTTTAAAGGTCCCTTCCAACCCAAACGATTCTATGATTCTATAAAAACTGCTATTCAGCCTTTCCGTAGTTACAAGGACACCTGCCTCCTAAGATATTCCCAGTAATGCTCCTGGTGGCCACAGGCATGAATTCATAGAGGTACCCCAACTACCTTTAGAAGGAGCCAGTCAGTACATGCATGTATATACACATACAGTGCACGCACACCTGTGTGTGTGCATATATATGTATGTATGTACTAAACAGATATATATACATACTTGCATGCTTATACATGCTACCAGTCAGACATCTGACGTCAACATAGACATAGCCAGTCTTTAAGAACAAATGAGGAATTAAAGTGGCTTTATCTGCAGGATAAAGTGATACAGTTGGATCCCACTACCCACAGCAGCCAGCCCTCTCTTTCGGCGGCTCCAACACGTTTCCAGCAGGCTGTGGAGGCAGGAGGGGAAGCTGTTTCCCAGGAAATCCCCTCCTGGCTGGGCCTTGGCCACACGCAGATCGGCTCTGTGCCATCCCAGTGTCGTGGTTTGATTGACACAGGACTTAACTCCTCTTCTAATGCTAGGGAAAACTGCACTTTTAGAAGACTCTAGTGTCTGAATTTGTGAAAATATTTACTTTATAGCCAGCTATGGTGTGTGGGTTTCAAGGTCTCAGTGTTTTTGAGTTAGCCAGATGCGGGGACGAGGAGGAATGAGACCTGGGAACTTGACCAAACCTGGCCAACAGGATTATTTCATACCATGAACATCACACTTAATATAAATTAGAAAGTTTGCTGAGAAGTTCTCTCTCTTCTGCGATGGCTGCCATCCTGAGAACTTCTTGCCCCAGTGTCAGACCCCTGAGGCCTTCCCTTCCCCCCGAAGCTGTAGCACTTGCAGTTTTTGACATTTGCTGTCCACTGCTGGGAGTGCACAGCTTCCTACTGATAGAATTGGCTGAGTATAATCCTTGTATATTTTATATTGATTTCAGGATAATTATGGGTTCTTTAGTGCTATTAATGTTAATTATCTAGTCTTATTCTATTAAATCTGTTTGTATTTCAACCCTTGGGTTTCCTTGTTTGTTCCCGATTCCCCTTCCCGGGTGGGGAGGGGGCATCGGGTGATAGAATATTGTCTAAATGACAATAAATTGTTGTGGGTTTCTCAAACCATAACACCTGGTGATGAAGCAATTTCGGCATGCTCCTCACCCAAGTGTGCCAGATCCTCAGATGTAGCGGCGTGCGGTTGCATCAGCCAGGGCTGGATTTGCCTCTGCTGAAATGAAACAGCACGGCAGGATGGCCACACTCGCACTGGTGGAAAGGGTTGAGATTTTTCCCCCTGAAAATGAGACCCAGTGTGGTAGTGAAGGTGCTACAGTGGCTATTTTATTTATGCTATTTGCAGTAGTTTATATATGCATTAAGTTTCAGTGTGAGTGTATTTAACTACACTTCTTTTCCAGCCAGAGACCACGGGACGGAGACAGAAAACTCCTTTCCAGCTCTGCAGGCTTCCTTGTTTTCATTCAGTACCCAGCGACGGTGTTCAGCCATCAGCAGTGCCGCGTACGCTATGCCACGTGTCACATCTACGATGCCATTGATCACAGGAGAGGGAAATTGAATAACTCCTTACAGACTGCATACCAGAGCCTCTTCACGGCGTCGCATTAGTACGAAACACAGAGGGCAGCCCATAATAAATGTTACAAGGGGAAATACCTTTGACTGATAAGAAGCTGAGCAGATGACAAATCACAAAAGCCTCCAGAGAACCCCTCAGGAACAGATAACCTTGAGACGTACCTGTATATAAAGATTAAACAGCAACCTGAGCTCAGCAGAGATTTATAGAGCTTTGCAAGTGTCTTGGTTTCGCTGTTTGCTTTTGGAGTAATTTCTGGACTTTATTGTTAGTTTCTGTCTGTTAATATTCGGTAGAGGCCCAAAAATACAAGAGTAGAGAAGTCACCCCAGGAAAAAAAAAAAAAAAGGAATTTATTTGAAATATTTTACAAGGAGATTTTATAGATCAGTTTCCCCAGCGAATGAGAAAGATAACCAGGAAAGGGCACAGTACACCTGTGAGTAAGGTTGTGCAAAGATATAAACAAAAACATGAAGGATAAAATATATTGATGTGTTTGAGCTTACTGGCTAAATCTGGTTATTCATTCCTCCGTAAGTGGCAGCCCTAGTTATTATGGGCTATATATTTTTGCTAAGACAAATATGTGAGGCAGTAAATGCCTCCGTTAGTATGCTTCAACAGGAAGGGCAGCGGCTACTGCTACTATTCGGGGCCCCTCAGGGAAAATACTCATGGGTAAAAAAAACGTGGCCAGTTATGGACTGGGTCAAAACCTGAATGAGGGAGACCGTTCTGCCTAATGGCCAAAGTGTGAGAGGAAGGACCTGAAAATGTGAGGTACTATTCTGAACATCAGGAAACACTCTTTACTGTGAGGGTGACTGAGCCCTGGCTGAGGTTGTGCAGTCTCCCTCCTTGGAGATATTCAGAAGCCCTCTGGACATGGTCCTGGGCAACTAGCCCTAGGTGTCCCTGTGTGAGCAGGGGGGTTGGACCAGATGACCTCCAGAGGTCTTTTCCAACCACAACCATTCTGTGATTCTGTCATTTCTTGCTCAACTACTAATCCACTCCAGCTTCAGTTGATTGCCCTTGGTTCTTCATCTGTTAAGAGGGTGTAACTTTACCTGATTTGCAAGGATGGTAAGGGACATGTTTCCACAGTGTGCACCACAGGCACTGCTGAAGATTATGTCCATGAGCAGTCTGCCCCACAGGGCTGGCTCCTCTTTGGAAAGGACAAATCCTCAGCGACCACTGAAATTTGGCTCCCCTAGCCTCACCCTTTCAACTCCCAACCAAAACCTCACACCACCGGGTCGCTGTGCAGCATGCTGGCATACAGTGAGCGGATCTTTCAGCCAAACCTCCCATATGGGTGTGGTTCCCTATTGCTGCAGGCTGGCAAGGAGGAGTAGTGTCATAAATCCATGGGTGAAAGTCTGCACTGCCAGAGCTCCATTCGGGAGGCGGGCAGTCTCCCCAGGTTCAAGGGCGATGCCAATGCGATTGTTTCTGCACGTAGAGAGGGGACCGGGCTTATCTGATTCAGCAACTCAATGTGCAAAGTTGAAGGTGGTTACCAGCGGCTGCTCCTCGTCACGCTCACAGAGAGCCAGACGTGCCCCGTACGGTGTACCAAACACCACGCGCTGATTTTTCACTCCAAACAGACCGTTCAATAACAAAGGGGAAAAAAAGCGAGGGGAAGGGATTAGATGACAATTGAGCTGTTGTTTGTGCAAGTGGAAGAAATAACTTTTCAGGAACAGGCCATGGGTCAGGGCAATGGACCATGTGGGCGTTCGCTGGAGAAGTCAGACTAAACAGGCAGTGATGCGTTTTATGCTTATGGCACTGTTGGGAGAAAAAAATGATATTAAACACACACAGGACGCTGAGGAGGAACAAACAACTTATTGTGTGGAAAGCAAAAGTGCTTTGTAAGGGCCAGTAGGACTATCTGATTTTTCAATTCATCAGCGGTTTGAGAGATTCAAGATCTGTTCTAGCACAGCTTTGGTTTAGACACATCTCTTGATAAGGCTCAGAGGTCTCCAAATCAAATCACTTTGTTTACTTGTTTCTCTGCCTGTAACCATGTAACACTACGGTTTTTATTAGATAAATGATCGTATAGGTTAAAAGCAAGTGGACGGAAATGCAAGGGAAAGGGGAAATTCACATTTAAGGAGAAATTTCACCAGGAAGGACCAAGCGCAGCTCCAACCCTCAGACTTGACATCCACAGTTGTCCTAGACTTATGTCAAACATAGAAGAAGCTTTTTTGTGGAATGGCCAACTTCATGGGCACACGGTGAACAAATCCTCTCTGGGCTGCAGAGGAACCTTAAGCATGCCGCACATTAACTGTGCCAGCTTCCCTTAACACAGGGAAAGGAGAAAGAAAGAAGCAGAGAGAGCCACACATACAACTCCTTTTTAAAGTACTTAGGGGAACTCAGATTATATAGCAATGCAAAATATTTTTATATCATCCCAGGACATTTTTGTTTATACTGCTGAGTGCTATTTTATTTGTTCCAGCTTTGCCGCAGATGCACAAACACTGTGAAAGGAGAAAGAATGTCTACTCTATACGCTGGCTTTTAAAAAATCAGAAAAGCAAGTAAAATCCATTTCTTAAGCAAACATTCCATTACAAAAATCACTGTATGTTTATAGAAAAGATTTTTTAACAAAGGTTTAATTTAAAAAAGTTAATAACTGGGTATTCCAGAAGGTTTGAGTCATCCACAGTAATAATTAGGGGGTTTGTTCCATACAAAATGCTTTATTTAACCTTCATGCCTCCATTCAGATAATTATACAAATGCATACATTTAAAGGTTTAAACTCTATTTCAATTCACAGCTCAATTCATAGGAAAGTTGAATACAGAAAAGCAATGCACCAACAAAATATGTCTGAGACACCATTAAAAACGGTAACACTTGTTCATTTAAATCTTTGAGAATAGACTGGAATAATCATCCTCTAACAGAATTTCATGGGGGACTCCCTTTACATTATCATAGGGCAAAAATCACCATTTTACAGTAAGAGGAAAAAAAGCTCTGAGTATATTTACAATACATACACTATACATAAATACAAGAACAACACTTACATAATATTAATAAACTTATAACATAGGTGTTGCCTAAACACTACATAGTATATAAATGCAGAGGAAACAATTGGGAAATTAGATCTTCAGATGATTACTTTTATTTTTGAAGAAAAGTAATTTTTGCATTTAAAAAGCTTTTGAAAAGAAGGCAAAAGAAAAGACTGAAGAAACTAATATGCTTGCTTGCTAGCACTGGTATTTTTAGTCTGTGGAAGTGTAGGACCTCTATTGCCACTATTATCTCTATGGGGTTACTGATAATGACCCTCCCTTTTGCATCTTATCCAGGAAAAAGATTGAGGTGTCGTACATACTAATTCCATTGCTGTGAAGCTTCAGTCCCAAATTAATCACTTTGTAAACTAAGGGATGTTTTTGTATTTTTACACAGGAGGATCAAATGAACACTCATTGGTACACACAATGGTAACAACCTGATTAGAAGGAAAAATTTGGGGCCAAATGCAACCCCATCCTCGGGATTTTATTCAACTAATGCCACGGGGGAATTTGCTTCTTCCATAAGTGACTTGGCCAAGAGTGCTATTTTTCATTACTGTTGTTTCTTCCTAAACACATCTGAAAGAACTTTCCAATGTAATGGTATTTTTGACCCCACATGTTGATAGCAGTATCCAAATCTCTCTTTCACTTGAAGTGTATGAATTCGTATGTCTGTGTGTGTGGGTGGAAGGTCTTAAGGCTGATGGTGCATGAAACTTAAGTAATTCATTACTATCTCTGTCTATATTCTATTCCAAGTGCAAATGGGAGATATAACTTTTTAGGGATAGACAGCAGGTCAAGAGAGCATACTGTGTAGGTGTTCAGTGGAGAGCTTATATTACCAAGAAAACAATGTATAGGACGATAAGGAAAGAAATAAACCGTGACTTTTTTTCAATGAAAAAAAGATGCAAACGTTGCAGTGAAAAACAGCTTGAAACCAGAAATGACAACATGAACTCTGAATTGTGAAAAAGATTAGTTCAGCTGTGAAGATTATGGTTCAAACTGTCTTTCCAAAGAAGCTCTTAACATCTAGAAAGGCAAGGACAGGGAGACTAGCAGCATCTGAACCCACTTCTGTATTTCATGCTTATGACAATCCATTAAAGCCATCACCTGTGGTCCCCTACCAGACACTGAACCATTTTTTTTGAAAGGCGGAGGTCACAGCATGGTGCAAGGTTTAGCAAGTCAATGTGTGAACCAACATTCACCTCTTTTCTTACAGCAGCTTGGCTCACTGAAACTTTTGAGACTGAACTGGGGAAGATGTTGCAGGTAACATATACGAACATATATGAACAATAGGACCTCAAATAACTTTTTCTATTCTTATTTTCATAATAGCTAAAATTCGCATCCCCAGTTTTGCTTGTCTGGAGGACTGAACAACTGTGTACTGAATAATCGAAAAATTCCGACAAGGGCAACTCAGTTTATTTTATAATTTAAAGTCAGTACACACAAACTGCTACAGAGGTATGCTGGCAAATTAAGAGAATTGAGAAAAAAACCCAACTCTGTGTTTGTTCTTCAGAATGAAGGAACAAAGGCCTGGCTCATTTTGGGATGGCGAAGACAAGGTGCCCTTTCCTACACAAGAATTAACGTCAGCCAAACCTCCCAACACCACAAGTTTCTCAGGGTGCCTCCTTGTAGCGTTGCCGCTTCGGAACAAAGAACCAAACCCTCCTCTCCAACAACAGCTCAGGTACGAGGTAAGAAACTAATATTTCCTTTGTCCTTCTGATGACACATTCCCTGGTGCCCTCCTAAAATCCCCAGCATGAATTGTGTTCTTTTATGTGCTTAATATCTGGAGATTAAGTTCAGGATGACAGAATAAGTATATGCATGTTCTGATGGGCTTATTTCCACCAGTGGCTAACATTTAAAAGTAAGTTGTTACTAAACTAGCGGTCTTGTCACATGATTAATCGACCTGCATAAACGTCTAGTTTTTACGTGCTTTTTTTCCGCACCTGCACTTTCTTCTGTATATGAGCATCTTCGTGCACACCCAATCCTGTCTCAGTGAATAAAAACCAAACAGCCATCCTCCCACTCCAGCAGCAACCCACCAATGTCAGCAAAACTCTAGGCAAAATCTGGAATTTTTCAAACACAAAATTCTGCCCAGATAAATGACAGGTACAAATTTAGAGGACAGAAAGCAATCTTTCTTGGCAAAGGTATTAGGACAACCAGTTACATTTTGATCTCTAATAAATTCATTTTTAGAAACAGAAGAAGCATGAGGGATGACATTACACTGCTATTTTAAGAATCCATTAGCAGCAGTTAATATTTTTTTTATTTTACAGAAACCTATCAGATTAAAAAAAAATGAGAAAAAAAAGAGTGGAAGAGTCACAGCTGGTCATTTTCTTGTAAGATCAATTAGTCTATTGATGCAAATGTTTAGGTCACTCACTGTAAAAACCTCCTTTGCAAATATCAACTTCTTGTTTGCTATTCAAACAGTCTCTTCACTGACAGCCCCCAATTTTTCACTGATTTGTCCCCAAAAGAAAGAGAAGTGATATATTTTGACCACTCCTGAAGTCAACCAGTCCTAAGATGATATGAAACACTATGAGCATTACATGACGAATAGAAAGGAGACATAAGGTGAACTCTTGTGTTTCCCAATTTCAATGCAGAGGATTTTTCAAGAGAATCCCCCCTCTACCATATACCCTAAAAAAGCTCCATTGGGCTTATTGCTGGTTTTTGGATTATTTCACTAGAGAATATCCTAGACAGATGGGCACATCAGACATAAATTAGGAAGAAATCCCCTAAAGCACTGCTTGACAATGACCTCCATTCACACCTACTGAGAATCGATATGGATACGACGCATTTGTAAACTAAGTATCATTTTCTTCTTACAAGTATATGACAGATGTTATCTGAGCAAACAACTAAAATCTCTAACACAATATCTCAACATGTGAAAATACAAATGGCACTTTGTGTTTGTTTCTGTGCTGCATTATTGTTCTCCAAGTAAAATTTCATTTTCACCTTATTGTTAACAGAATCCCACAAGTTATTGCTGTGTAAAAGTATAGGAACATCCCATCAGTTCTAATAACAGGCACTTTCAGTTTCTGTTTCATCTTTTAAAATAGGTTTTAGGCTATCTTGCTGAAGTGTGTGTGCATTTTAAATGTCACAACTGTCCTGCTACAATTGATCTTGTTGACATGGTACTGCACCTAGAAGACTAAACTCCCCCCGAAACAGCAAAGAACAGCTGCCTATTTCAGCTCCGCAACCTTTATTCAAGATGCATTGTAGTCAGGGCAATACAAGAAGAAAGAATAAAATCAAAAGAGAAGAATTCAAATTCAAAAGAATCAAATGAGTTTGCCGTTACTGTATCTGCAGTTCACTGTAAAATGCCAGAAAGGAAAAAAAAAAGCCCAATACAAAAAAACGAAAACCTTTCATATGGTTTTCATTTTGATTAAGTGTTTTTTTCCTTTATTCAGTCAAAGACATTCTGAGTGTTGACTTACTCGACATTGAAGGACTCAGTATGACTTCGCTATATTGCACACCATCTGCAAAACAGCAAAGAAGTGGCCACTCCATTTTGCAGAGAAAACATGCTCTGACAAAACAGAATAATTTACTTCTGACGTTTTGTGTTTAAACTTTGCAAGGCATTATCTTACCATTTTTCCTAATGAAAACTAAAGGATTTTTTAAAATGTACTTCATTTAACCTATTTACACCCCATGTAAAAATGTGAGTTTGAAAATACTTTCCACTATCACATATATTACAGAATATTTAAACTGTTACTAGTAAAATACTTTCAAGGTATTTTGATTTCTAAAGATGCAGTATCCTTATAGTTATATTTGTGTACTAAAACCTGATTCACTGTGGAAATTGATCAGAATTTAAGCGTTTTTCGAGGTACCAATGGGCTTGTCCTCATAAGCGTAAATTACACAACAACTGTTACACTGTAATGGAACTGTGAAAATATAACTAACTTTAAATTTCTTAATTTCTTTGTGCACTTCTCCGGTTATAAATCACAGGCAAAGGCATAATACAGTAATACCAGCTGGTTTCTTAAGAAGGTAGTATTTTCTTTTACAGTGTTTATTTCCAATTCTTCCTTTTTTTTTTTTTTTTAAATAGACTTATTACCTGCACATAGGTGGAGGCATGTGGAAGTGCTGGGGTTTATATGCACAGGTATATGGATGAGCATGTGGGATTAGGGGAGGATTTATTGAACGATCTTTCAACTTGTCTGCTGTGGAAGATGCAGTTTCACACACTGACCTTTCCCGATCAAAGTTCAAACTAAACAATAAATGGGGTATTAATAGTGAAACTTACTCCGATTTTGAGCTACCCACCTTCAATAAAGAAGAAAGAGATTTTTTCCATTAAACAGCATTTATTATCAGAAGATAAATTTATAAATGGCAACTAGAATACATTTTCAATGTGGCTAATGGAAAACGAGACTTATGATCACTGTTATTCCCATTATCAAAGGGGAGAAAGGCTGTCCAGCTATTTGTCCATGCTCTGCACTGTGAGTTTACCCCAAACATCAACATCACCGATGTAATTTTTAACACTGTTAATTTTGTTATACATTACTCCAGCAAATAATCATATATACAAGCCAGTCTAAACCTATGTAATTAATTGTGTAAGCATGATAGAGAATAAGGAATACTGCATCTTCATCCCCAAGTATAAACTGCTGTTGCAATGAGCCAATTTTACAGTGCTGAATAAGACAGGTGCTCAAAAAATAAGGACAATTTTAAATTTAAAAAGTTCTGTATCGAAGCTGCTTGCTCGTTACATTTTCCTATAATGCTGGCTACTGAGATTTCCTGACAAATTCATTGGATCCTTTTGGAAACATTTGAAATCTGACACTTTGTGGCATAGTTTTCCCTGTAAGCTGTAATGGGCATGGTGGATATTACCCATCCTTTACTCACACTTAAAAGCATAAATCTCTGTCTTTCTGAAAGAACGGGACACTATATTTGTCTCTCCCAACTGCTCAATTAAGGTGGACCTACTGTGTTGTGTCAAGACGAGATCTGGTATTTCTGCATGCTACGTATGTTGTACAGTTTTGTACAGTTATGAAATGTCACAGACCTGTGGTGGGATACCAGGATTTTTGACAAAATTATCCTGGAGCAATCACCTTTGGTCTTTGCACAAGCACAGAAGTTTAGCAGGTCTGAACCGCAGCCACTGATGGAGGGACAATCTGAGAATCTGGGGGATGTCAGCTCCACATCCAAACACCCTCCTCCCACAGAGTAACTTCTCTTAAAATACTTCTGAAGGGGAAAACCAACCAGAAAACAACCTTGAAAACAACAAATTTGGGGTCAAAGCCCAAGGGTGCTGGTACAAACAAGAAACTTGACAAGAACCATACTGGGTACTTGAAACCCAGTGGTGGACTACTGCTGGTTGTGTAAGATGTCTAAAGGTAACAGCAGCATGAAAATCTCTTACACGTATGCTGGAAAGGTTGAGGATATACTTCTTGCCTGTGAAATAAGAAAATTTAGCGTACACTTCTTTACCTTTTGGCTTTGTTCTGTTACCATTGACACACTCTATGCCCATGTCCCTTGGCGTGAATGCTGCTTTAACCCTGTATCACTTTGGGGTTCCTTGAATAAAACCAGACTCTCTTCCCGTAGAAGTGTTTCCTATGCATAAAGTAATGGGCAACCAGCTGAAAGACAACAGATTCACAAAGACCAACCCTTGCCTTGGGAGATGAGCCTGTATCACAGGGTCTGTGATACATACGCTCCTCCTTGGGGCAGTTCAGAGCTAAATACCGAAATTTAAGGCCTCTCAATTTCGCTCGGAAGAGTTTTTCTCTCTTCATCGACTACAGGGGGAGCCTGAAGAGGACACTGGTCTCTCCCGGTTATAACCTGCCTTTGTGAATAACATCAGAGACGATCTCTCACTGCTCCTCTTGTATGCTAACAGAATGGCCTTAAGAGTTTCTGGTCAAATAAACTTAATTTTCTACAGGAGAAAAAAATCACAGATTCTGAAAGGAATTCTGTATGCCATAGGTTCTTCAACTGAATTACAGCTATTCAAGTAATTAGTTGGTAAAATGTTC
>NW_009648244.1:404048-410721 GCF_000708025.1 Charadrius vociferus | reverse complement strand
TTAAGGGGATGATATTGAAGTACATAAGAGACAGGCCTTGGACGTAATCCACGAACCACCTCACGGATAACACTGACAACCATTTTTTTCTAAACCGACAGCAGTAACACTGCTGGTAAAGACCCAGTTCTGCTGCTCCGCAATGCCTCATGGCCTGTCCAGGAACCCTGATCTGTCTCGGCCTTTTCACGCTTTGCACGGACACTCAACGCCTCTGTTTCATTCCTGATTTGGAGCCGGAGACTAAAACGTTGCTGAATTTTGTGGAAGTTGATTACCAGCACAGCTAATGGGAATTGATAGAGGCATTTTTCCCACAACGGCTGCCAAAAATTTGTCTTGGGTTTCTCTGCTGACCACTCGGCAGAGGGGAGCCTGAGCTTTAACAGTATTGAAGTTCTTTCAGAGAGTTGATAAACTATCCGGTATCATGGAATATTAAGAACGTATTTAAAGACAATCAAATTTTGGGGCCCATGAATGCTGTTATAAGGTATTATCCCAGTCATATTAATCCTCAATTAACCGCAACTGCTTCCAGTATTTGTGTGGGTACTCTGTGCTGTTTTTTCTTAAAGATTACCTCAATTTCAGAATCCCCCTAACATTACTACTGTTACTTCAGGAATCAGAAATTCATTCAGACTGGTCAAACATTTAAAAATGAACAAGTGGCATCAGAAGTTTAATCTGTGCAATTCCTGGAACCAAATATTCATAATTAAATGCATTGCAAAAGACCTTTATGTATACATCTTTCATCTCTAAGCTATAAAAATCTCAACAGTTAAAAAATCTTGCCAAGCCTGCTCTTTGTCAAATTTAGCTGAATAGGCAGATCCTTGTGAGGAAAGAAAACAGAAAAACACTGTTCCGTTTGCATGAGCAACTGATGACTAAGAGTTTCTCTCTCTCCTACATAATTCAATTAATACAAATTGGTTCACAATTATAGGGCTGTATGGGAATGATCAGGAATTTCCTTTTATTTAATCTGAAAAGGATTGGACTGAAAATCCCAGTAGAGGCAGCCACTGGTACCCGTATAAAGGGCCATTTATATCATACTAGACAGCTGGCAAACTCTGGTTATTCCCTAACTCCCAGGGAGAAACATAATGTCTTGCAGAGCACCACTGCAGAACCATTTCTCCTTCCTACGTACGGTTCATCCCCTGACTCCTCAACAATCAGCTCTTTCCTTTATCTTTCTTGCTTTCCAGACACAAGTATTATGTTGAAGGAAATGAAAGTACTTAATTGTGGTACCTAGCAGGTCAGTGAAACCATCAGGAAGATTAACTTAAATGATCTTACGTGCTATTTCTGCATATCTCCCCTTCTGCTGATGTGGAGTAAATTATTGTCTCGAGAGCCATTTTACTCATTATTGCTTTTTCTCTGCAAGAGATGCAGCCGTTTCTTCTCTGTTGTGTTTTGTTGGTACATTCAATTCCATTTCATGAATCGCTACAGCACTAACCTTGGTACCTGTAAGCGCAAGATCTGCCTATTTCCTTGTATTCAAATACTGGTCATGGAGAAGAGGATACCTGCTTGAAAGAAAACTGCACTTTGAGAATGGGGTAGTAGTTTTAAGATGGGCTCTTTCTATACAAATCAGAAAACGGATCTAAATAAGTCCATGGTAAAATACAGATACTTAATATTGTACTTTCAGCAGAAATTCTGCTGCCCTTTGTTTATTTTACAGACTTCAACAACAACAACAACAAAAGAAAAGAAAGGAAAAAAAAAGATAAAAGAAAAAGGTTAAATGGCTGGTGTCTTCTAGGGCATAATGATAAATTGTGGTACAATATTAAAATGCCACCATTGTTATTGCAAAAGTCTGCTCAAGTGACCCTTCAGCTCCGACAGCAGGACCTCTCCAGCAGAATCTTCTTTCCTACTCACACGCAGCTTGTCTGTAGCACAGCTCGGGCGTAATGCTGACACTGGCCAGTTGGTATTCAAAACAAGGGGAAAAGATGGGATAATAAAGGTCTAGAGGTCTTGCTCTCATCATCATCATCATCATCATCATTGGTTTGTGGTATCTAATCCTCCAATCAGCAGTGATTTTTCAGGAACAAAATGTCCAACAGCTGAGAAAACATACAAGCTATAAACATTTTTTGTCAAAGGACGCAGCATGTAAAATAATGCCCATTCCTGTAGCATTTTGGCTGCTATTTACCAGGTGATTGTGATGACACTTTCAGGGGGTAGCCATGCTGAGGGGCAGACAGGGTTAACTTCAGATGGCGAGGAGAAGAGTGGCACTTCTTTTCCTGCTTTTTTAAATTTCTGTTACTATTTTTTTGTTACGGACATCAGAGAAAGCCCTGTCTGTTAACACTGTAGAAGGGGATTCAGCCCTGCTGAATTCACTCCGGGTAGTTAAGAGACCCAGCTCTTAAACTCGGCTGGAACGGGTAGCGTTTCTCAAACCAGCATGTGCCTGCGGCGGTGGAGCGCCAAGTGATCTGAGCGGGAAAAGCTGCGGTCACAGTCTGCACACTTAAATGGCTTCACTCCCGTGTGCTTGCGGTAATGCCTCGTCAGTTCGTCGGAGCGAGCAAACTTCCAGGTGCAGCCTTCCCAGGTACATTTGTAGGGTTTTTCGCCTGGGAGAGACAAAAGAAAGAGGGGAGGGGGGGAAAACAGGTGGTGACTTTCCCCTTGTTGCTCTTAATCCCCACAACCCCCTCCGCACGCTTCCCATGAACACCCACTGCCTAGGGGTTGCTTTAGGCCAAATTACACAATTACAAGGTACCGAATCTGCTGAATATAAGGAAAGGGCCCTGAGATTTATCATTCCTGTGGCATTCACATGACTAAGAAAATCAACAGGATTAAGGCAACAATATAGATCCTACCTTGCAGGGGTGATGTGGGGATTAACATCAGGACAAAGGCCTGTGTAATTATTCCAATGATTACCGTACGAGTTTGCTACCCTCATCTCGTCAGGCTACCCTTTCTCCCAAAATGGCCAGATTACCCGATATTTCAGCAATTTATCACAGACTGCCACAGACTTCCAATTATTTTTATGAAGTTTATGAAGGTTTCTCATTATTTGTGTAAACTGCTGCAGGACATTTCTTAGCAAGCTGGTAAAAATGAACTACGATTTCCCAATTAAACATAAAAATTCAATCTGCAAAACGTCCTCTTTATTTATTGCACTTACTTTCAGTAAAATTAATTTTGCGTGTAAGATGTTACCAGGAACAGTGTACAATTTTTAAACGTACTCAGCCATGGGACTTGCACAACACTGTTGATAAATACTCATTTACTTCAATGAGATCAGACTTGGGCTAAGTGTAGATTTTTGGAAAATCCCACCCTCTGTTTTTTATTTAAAGGTAATCATGATACACGCCCCATGTTCTGTGTTGTATCATGTCAGAGGAGAAGATTAATTCAGCAAAACTGGATTTTGTGCTTTCATAAAGCAAACTCCATTTTTGCTGTGTTTGTAGGCTATACTTATTTGTGATTTCTATCACCAGCCCTCAGTGCCTACATGTTAAATGCTGTTGGCAGTTACCTTGACCCCACAGTCGAGCATGCACCAAAACTGAGGAAGGGAAACTGTGTGAGGTCCATATGTATCTTCCTTTGGTGGGTCAAAAATGATTTTTACCTCCCCTTCCGAAACCAGCTAATCACAACCAGGACAACAAAAGAGAATCTCTGCAACAACTGCTTCCTTCGTCAGGCGCAATCATTCCTCAGTTATTTATTATCTCTTATGAATCACGAGCAGCTTGCAAGAAACTATTTCAACTACACGAACCAGTGACGCAACGCTTGCTTTGTCGTAGGCAGCACCTCCCTCCATGCGTCTCTTCAAAAGTCAATAAATGCTTTGCTGAGAGCCCTCGGTTTCAAAAGAAAATTCCCAAGCAAGAATAGCATCATAAAGTTCAAACAGCCCTGAAAAGTCCAGCTGAAATGGCCACGGGTGTCTCTGTAAGGAAATCGGATGCTGTACAGGCATGTCAGCAGGGCTGTCAGCAACATTTGAGCTCCTTGGGTTGGTACCTTCTGTGCACCATCTGGGCTGTGCTGCAGTTTTGATGTCAGACGGGGGTGGGAAACAGTTGCTGCGAGGAGAACCCAGCAATCCAGGCTCTGAGGTGACCACAGCCCATAGCTGCACCAGCAGCAACTTATCCTAGATAATTTTACAGTCCTCAGCCAAGCACAAAGCACCAAATAGTGTTCATTGCCACTCGGCGGCCACAGCGTAGGGCGCCTGGAATCCAGCAGCTGACACGAGCTGGATGGGCACGACCTACATGGCTGATGGAAGGTTGCACGCTCTTGCCAATAACAAAGAGCTACAAAACATGCTCAGATTCACCACCAAACTCTTACATATATAGCCTTGCCACAAACAGTTGGTGCGGAGCACTGTACAAATATAGCAGTACCCCCATCCAACTTGGCAGGTCTATCTCAATGGCCTCATCACACTGCATTAACAGTTTCCAAGTGGAGCACTTACCCTGTCCATCCTCAACATACTTTTAAACTCTCTTTTTGTTTAGACTCTGGCTACTGCCCCAGTTGGTTTCTTTGATCACAGAGACTTCCAGAGCAAAGTGTGGGGATATTTCTTAAACTTTGGATTCTTATTTGAAAGCATCTGAAATTCTAAGTCTCTCCTACCACGAGATCCTTCCCCTGCAATAGACTCTTCGGTACACAAAATTCCAGATGTTCTTTCCCTTGGTAGAAGACAAATGGAGAACCCGACACAGGAAGAGATGTTTGGTGAAAGAGAAATACCATAAACAGTTTGTTCGTCCCTTAAAACAGTATAACTTCAGGTAAGAAGTGAAAGTCAGCTGATGGAAGGACGTGACTGCGGGTCACTCAGCTGGGGTTCCCAGGTGTCGCTTCCAGCCTCCCTCCTCAATAAGTCCTGCTTACCCAGCCCCTATAGAGCTATGTGAAAGAGACAGGACTAACCACATTCCTCTCAAACTATTTACACCACTGAAGGAAAATCACTTTTACAAGCTCAACCTAAGAAGACCTTTCATTATTTTCAATTAAATATATGCGTATAGCATAAGAAAGAAAAAAGCAGGCAAAGTAGCATTTCTCTGAAGACATTCACTCACATGTACCTTAAAAAAGCCACTGTAAAGAAAAATATGAAAGATATAATTTTTCATTAATATTAATCAGCAACACTTCAGGCAAACATAATTTTTAGGGGAAGAGCAATAATATTAATTTTCTGGTAAACACCCACATTATCTGCAGATGGACAGGTGCTAGAAAAAAAAGTTGTTCTTCATGGGCAATACTATACTAACTCTTAACCTTTTGTTTGGTAACATCCCAGACATGAAGACTGACCACCGAGTTTGTAAAAAACAGAAGATCCAGGATGGAGAAAGCACCAGCCATAGCTAGAGGATGGAAAGCTGGTGTATCACATACCAGCTTTGGCCGATGAGCTTGAGCGCTCATAGCTGAAATGCTCAGTACAATCAACAGAGAGAAGATGGACCTCATCAGGGCAACCCAGAAAGTGGTGAGTGAGTGAGGAGGTAGACAAAACTAGTTTGTTAATTGGAAGAAACTAGCACCAGTGCTTATATATCTCTCTGTATTTCCACTTCAAGACTGGATTGCAGTGAAGTTGAAGTAAAATACTCAACCGTTTTGACTCAGACACTTCTGCCTCTGTGCAAGCACTTGAGCTTAAGTGTCTAAGAAACTCCTGGGTTCAAAGTGTGGGCATGTTTCAGCTCCTTCAATGGCTTGGCAGCTACAGGGTGCAGAGTTACTGTCATGTACCCAGAGACTCAAATTCTCATCCAGCGCTAAGGAGCAAAAGCAGGAGGTGTGAGTCTTGCCCAGGGTAGTGGAGACATGGCAACGAAGGAGAAGGCAAAACGGTGGACAGGTTTTGGAAAATGGTAGTAGAGAGCGCTGTAGAAAGAGAATAAGAACCTGTGGTAATTAACACAAGGAGAAAACAAAAACTGGAAAACGATAAAACCCTGGTAGTTAGTTCCATCTTTTGAATATGTAAAGTTTTAGACTTAAAGAAGCTACCCACTTAAAAATAAATGCCTGAAGCTATGAACGTTTTCACATGAGCTGACCCTCTACTTTCCTACCTGTCTTTGAGAACTCTAATGTTTTATCCTGAAACCTGACCAAAAGATACCAGAACACAGAGAAATTGTATTCTGATGCTATTCCACAGCTTTGTCTTGCAATACATAGACAGTGAACAGTACGCCATGACACGCATTTACATGGATTGAGTGGGACCCTGGAGCATGAAAAAGTTCTTCCAGACAGTTCCCTGTAGAAAATGAGTATTTTCTATTGTTTGGGGTAGTTAATTACGAAGTTTTAAAGGTATGACTCAATGCCCCAAATGGAACTAGTCATTTTTTTAATCTTCTACTAACAAAACATCTATTTCTAAGAGCCCTCCAAAACCTTGCCTTTTGTAGTCCAGATGCCACAATCCAAATTAGTTTAATTACTTTTACCATATTATTTTTCCTACCCTACCATGACTCCCCTCACTTAAGCACTTAAGAACATAGTTACAACAGTTACTCATTAAATCTTCCTAAACTCAAGCAAATAATGAATTAATAATGCTGAATAATGACCG
>NW_009648244.1:388764-404037 GCF_000708025.1 Charadrius vociferus | reverse complement strand
CTGAAGAATGCCCGCTCTTCAGCCTTTCCTTCCAAAATGTTCCACCCTCCCCACAGCCCAACATCTGTCTTCCCATATCCTTATTCATGTACTCTAATATCCGGAAGATCATTCACCCAAGGAAATAAATCTCTCTCAAACTTTTACTTCACAGCCCAATGACATTCACGTATTCCTTAAAAAAAAGCCCTATGTGGGCACCAGCAGGAGACCATGGCATGTAACAGAAGAAGGGACCAGGGTCGGTTCTACCCTGCGCAGAATTTCCCACGCGGTGTATTCCTCGGCAGTTATCCTCTGCCCATCAACTAGCTGGTATCATAGTATTTGATGCCAGATGCTTCAAAGACAGACACCACAAAACCACTGTGTAAACAGTTATGGATTATTCTGCCAGCAGAGAAACTGCTCCAGAGCTCCAGGAAACAGAACTGGGCTTATGTTCACTAGGCAAGGAACTTTATTTACTGCAATTGCAGATGCCCTATGTACTTGTGTATTATTTAAATTTCGTTTATTCATCAGTTTAGCAGGCTCTTGGCAACCACGTCATTAACAATGAGTTAACGCTGTCCACTACCAGGACAGAAAAAAACCCTGTGATCAAGTTCTAAACTGATTTTCTTTCTCTGGCATAAACTCACCTCTCTCTCTGGCATTACAGGTGAGTGCCATGTCCCTTCTTATTTGTGCTCTCTTCAGACATTCCCATCTATACAATTTTTCTGCACATGGAGTTGTCACCATGACTCTGTGCTATTACATCACTTCTCCGTAGCCCTTTCCTGCAATGGACTCAACACTTTGAAACACTGGTAACATTTTTATTCCAAAAAAGAGTCAACTAGAAAAAAAACGTAAGAGGTACAGGCTTAGCTGTCTCATCAGGTTTTTCTGCATTTAAGCTTTCATCACCCTGTGAAAGAGCCACATGCTGAAATTCCACTTTCTAGAAGGACAAAGTTAGAAAAACACTTGGAAATTAAACTTGGTTTATAGGTTTATGTAGTGTTTCCAGACTGAGAGGGTGGGAGCATTGGGGAGATGCCGTCCCTCACTCCTTTCACAGAATACAACAGATTTGAGACAAACTTGCAGTTTAATAGGTGTCACCTGCCCAGCCCTGCTATCTACAGCCACATCTTTCTACACTCAGTTTCTACTGCCATTACTCTTGGAGGAGTATTCCCCACATAAAACCTGAGTGAGGTCTTAAGGATTTAGCCCATAACAAGTTGAAAGAAAATAAATAATACAGCAAACATGCCTCTGCCTGTGTTTGATGATGTTAAATTTTCTAGTCACAGTCAACAGATGTGCAGCTTTGCATGGTTGAGGACATCTCCTGGTGATTCCTGGTTTGGTTTCTGCTACAGGATGCAATATATATAAGGTGTATTTATGTCAGTGGGTTTCAGCTCCCACATAAACACCAGAGTCGTTCCGAAACATATGGAACAGTCACATTGCACCCATACTGATAGGACTCTTGAAGGGGAAATCACAAATTGAAAACCACAAATGATAGCTAATTAGATTTTGCATTTCTACTAAACATAAGCAATTTCAGGCAGAAAAGAATCTTTTTACAGCAAAACCACTATTTGATAATGAACATCCTCAGGCACTCCCAGAGGAAGAGGGCAGCTTAGCTTTTAGACGCAGGGGAAAGCGAAAAATGACAACTCTTACGTTTTGTGTGATATTTTTATTAGCATAATTTTTTAATGAAAAAACATCAGAGCACTTATAAAGCACTTTCCAACTTCAAAGTGCCTTATAAAGCTTTTTTTTTTTTAAATGTAATCCTTCATAAGTCTGTCTTCGTAATAGCACTGTGTAAAAAATACCATGTCCATTCTGCAGGTAGGAAAACCAATGTAGTGAGCATCAGCAGCCTTCCCAAAACTGCAGAGAAAGTGAACAGCAATGCTATGACTCACATATTAGGAACACCTTACTTTCTGTAACGAAACTGCTAGATCTCAGTTTCATCCCTTTAAAAGTTTGAAATATTTTCAATCATTTTGATGCAAAAATCCAATCCAATTATTTAGATGTCTTTCTAAAGGTCATCTGGGATCTCTGTTTCCATGTTACCGATCCACTAGATCTCTTTGGTGAACACAGAGAATTTGACTTTTGTGTGTCAGCATTGTCAAAATATGCAAATAAAATATCTTTCTGGGAAGAAATTAAAGTCTTGTATCAGTTGAGCAAGTCTGGGAAAACAATTTCTACGAGCAGAACAAGAACATACTGTGCTGCCTGTGACACGTCTTGAAATTCAGGTTTTTTATTCCTTGTTCTCTGTTCGACTTAGGCAAAGCACAGGGACGTGGTTTCTTCATGTGTAAACTGGGAACAAAACAATTTCTTCAATTCAAAAATACAGTGACAAACTCCACTTTAAAACAAGAGACACTTTGGCAGCTCTCAAACTGAGTATTTACAAGCTCCACTTCTGATAATTCAGGCGCAAGTCCTTTTCCCACATCACAACACACAACTATCTTCTCATTTCACTGCCCTGCTGAGCTTGGGTCCTGTTTGCTATCGTGGTCCTTCTTCTCACTCCTTCTGGAAGACCAGTACTAGTTCAGCAACCTTATCTCTCTCCTTCTCCTGCTGTTGTCCCACATGCCGCTCCAGGTACACAGCTGCCTCAGTTTGCCGCCATTTAAATACAAGTCCCAGCCAAGAAGTCTTTGTGACCAGACTTACAAAATTCAGTTCTCTGAGACCATTACATTGATCTCAGCCTTGTTCTGCCACTGCACACACAGAAGAGAAATGAAGAAGGGGAATCCAAGAAACTTCTCTCCCACATTTTTTCTTTTTAGGCTTCTGCACAGAGACTTTGACCTACGATGGGACATACCTACTACTATGTGAAATACAAATGAATTAACGCTCTGGGACAAGGATTAACTAATCCTGTAGCAACATACATTGCCAAGGGTATTACTGATGTAAAATGATAAATTTTAATTCCTGTAACACCAGAAAAACATAGAAGTTTTAGAAATGTAAAAGGCCTCTTCCTGTGCACCTGAATCCAGGAGCCAGACCAAATCCCAACAGTAGATGACAAATAGCATTGTACCACCCCTCCTGATAGTTTTTTCCTGGATGATGCGGTACATATATAAATATTTAAGTATATGTTAAGTGCATACATATGTACACACTTAACATATATATTTTTTATATATATATATGTAGTGGATGATGGCATGAAGTTTTCCCTTTCCCTCCAGCCACAGCAAATATATGGGACTACTAGATTTCCTGTGCCGTCAGGAAGGCTGATATTTTTCCTTTTATGGCAGCTTTCACTCACAAAGGTATTTGTGTAAGGTAGTGCAACAAATCCGTACCTCCATCAGCAGCCAACTGCACGGAGGGTGTCAGCAGACCTGCACACTAACTCTCTTTAACTGGGGTGCTGGGTTTTAGTCTGGCCTCCCCAAATAAAACACCTTTCCTTCACTGTGGTCCATAACTGCAAGAGAGATGCCAAACAACTGACACTTCCCTTTCCACCTGCCTCCGATTCTGCTACTGTCACTCCTCCTGGATGCACCAGGGGTTGCTCCACCGTGCTCATCAAAAGCAATACTGATGATTCTCATTACAAAAGTTAAACCTTCCACTATCTGTAAAAGGCAAAACATCAAACAAACACCCAAAGAAATAAACAAACAAACAAAAACCAACAAAAAGGCTTCAAGGGATGAGCTTTGTCTCACTCAGTTTTGCACAACCGATCATTTGTTGTTTGCACTGTGCTAGAAGTCAGGCCAAGCAGGCACATGCTGGTGTGCTGTGCTGTCTGCAGAAAAAGAGCATTAAAAAACCCACCTCCCATTTAAGTAAATGATTTGTGAATGGAATTAAACTTCCCAAATGAAGAGATACCAATTTTTATCAGCATACAAAGCAGAATAAATACCTATGATACTAAAGTAAAATACTGACAAAAATACATATGACAAGGGAAAAGATCATTAGAGTTAATGCGACCAAGATACCACCACATTTCATATTGTATGTGGAGAAAACACTGAAGTGCAGAAAATAACCCCTCTTCCTACACAGGTTTCAGCTGGTCTTTTTCCTTTCCAACGAAAGAAGAAGTTTTTGTAAATTCTCCCCAGTTTTCTACCTACTTAACTGCAAAAAGCGAAGACTGAAAACAGAATCACAGAATCACAGAATGGTTAGGGTTGGAAGGAACCTCTGGAGATCGTCTAGTCCAACCCCCCCGCCAGAGCAGGGTCACCTACAACAGGTCGCACAGGACAGCGTCCAGGCGGGTTTTGAATGTCTCCAGAGTGGGAGACTCCACAACCTCTCTGGGCAGCCTGTTCCAGTGCTCCACTACCCTCAAAGTAAAGAAGTTCCTTCTCATGTTAAGATGGAACTTCCTATGTTCAAGCTTGTGCCCATTACCCCTTGTCCTATCACTGGGCACCACTGAAAAAGACTGCTCCCATCCCCCTGGCATCCTCCCTTTAAGTATTTGTAAGCGTTAATAAGATCCCCCCTCAATCTTCTTTTCTCTAGACGAAAGAGACGCAAGTCCCTCAGCCTTTCCTCATATGAGAGATGTTCTAATCCCCTAATCATCTTTGTAGCCCTTTGCTGGACCCTCTCCAGCAGATCCCTGTCTCTTGAATTGGGGAGCCCAGAACTGTACGCAGTACTCCAGATGTGGCCTCACCAGGGTAGAGTAGAGGGGGAGGATGACCTCCCTCGACCTGCTGACCACACTCTTCTTGATGCACCCCAGGATGCCATTTGCCTTCTTGGCCACCAGGGCACATTGCTGGCTCATGGTCATCCTGAAACACTAGCTTTCAGGCTCTACCTCTTTTTTCCTTTTAGCCATGGAAAAAAAGAAAGCAGAAAATCAGAGAACCTGAATAAAACATTAAAACAAAGGCTTTTGTGAAGCTTACTTGCAGTGTAGAGCATGCCCCACTCCCAAAGACCACGTTTCCGATTGAAGGCTGCCCTGAAAAGGACAGGGTGGGCACGAGCAACTCCAGACACACTTCCCAAAAGACACGATGTATCGCCAGTAGCGGGCATTTCAGCAGCAAGTTGCTATCCTTTTCCCTCTGTCAGGGACTCAGTGGGCTGCAAGAGTTAACGTCCTTGGAAACCCTGTACTGTGTATTTACTCCCCTAGGCTTGGGTGCAACATCTGGGAAAGCATTTTGGAGGGAATGGGAGTAGAGAGGTCTTTCTCGCCTTCATGCCACTGCAGAACTACACATGGTAGACCACAATCATGCCTGAGACCTTAGATGAACTGCAGTTCTTTGGAGGTAGAATATTAAGTACTAAATGGTTTGCTTAGAGAAAATTTTATTCTGCATAATGAAATCATCATTATTCCCTCGTGCCACACACAGACAAAACACATATGCACCCCATATTTACAAAGTCAAGGGGCACTGTTGCAAATATTTTTCATAACCTAGAGACCGAAAGCAATCACAGATGCAATTAGAATTGCTTTCCCATCAAAGTGACTTGGAAGAACCAAGTGGGCACTCTTCCATATCGGCACGGCATCAGACCTACAATGCAGAGGAATGACTCCCCGTGTGTAAGGTGAATTCAGAGCCCACAAAATGCGCCAGAAATGAAATCATTTAACTTTCCACAGAGCAGCTATTGGAAGAGAACTGGATGTACAAGCTCCTTGTGGTATGGACACCTGCCCGTAAGTAGCTGGACTCAGACAACTATCTCACTACATCCAGAGGTTACCATTTCTGAACATCACCTTACTAGGCTGTGGTGGCATTGTCGAGCCTGCCTTTATACCCTGGTATACTGGTACGTATTGCACCAGTAGATATCTGCTTTTAAATGTATTTCTGTCCTGAAATGTGAACTCTGTCACACAGGCTGAAGCTTCAGCAGCCCCATTTATTAAATAATCTGTGTATCTTCTAAATAGAAACTGCATGAAGGAAGAGCAGAAAAGCTAGAAGTGAAAACTTCCATGAAATATACTGATGTCCACATTGGAAAGCTCTACTGTTTATTGAAACTGGCAGTAAATTTTAAACATTGAAAGAAAGTATTTCTTAAAAATAAAAGCATCACCCAATACAAACAGAACCTCCTATTTTACTTAAAGCAAATTAATTTTTAAATTGGCTTTGTTTATTTAAATTCCCAGTTTCTGGAACAGCATGTGAACCTGCTGTTGCAGCTTTTTTCACCTGACAGATTTACATGGAGGAGGGAGAGCTCTGGGATAAGGGCCTAGGGAGCACGTAGGACATGAGGAAGAAAAGTTGTGCTTTTGAAGAGCGGCCTGGAGGGTAGGTGACAAAGAGGTATTAATTTTAAGGTAGGCCAAAAATCTACACTGTTTAAGTCAAATCCAGAAGGATTATTTAAAAAATGTTGCTTCCTCCCAATATTTGTCTAAAGAGGGGATTACAAATCTGTAAATATCTCTCTGGAACTTATAGCTAGCAAAAGCATTAAACAGACCTTAAGAAAACAACAGGTAATGAATGGAGTTTTAAAACCTACAGAGCAAAAATAGCTTTTTCGGTGCCTCCGAACTCTTAAGTTTGCTCTGAAATTGCTCAAAGGAAAATGTGAACAAAGACTAATGACAGGCGCCCTTTCATATTACAATAATATAGGGAGCAACAGTGAGTGAGAGGAATGCAATGTTTGAAAAAGCACAGACTAAATAAAACACCCATGTACTCACTAGTCCTCTCTCTTCTAGGGTGGTGTCTCAACCCAGCTATAAAGGAACATCTCGGGGAGGAAATGCTGTCATTTTCTCAGGTACATAACCACATTTCTGAGATGTTTACTGTCTCCATGTAACGCCACTGAAGACCCCTTGACACTGACAAATAGACTTCATTACGTCTGTGGCAAAGGTATTTGCTCTCATCTCTCAGGAATGATACAGGCGTTGATCTAGGACAAAGCACCAAACACTAAAAAATTCATTTGGCCTGGGGGCTATATTCAGCCTGCCTCCGTAAGTGCCTAATGAAGCAGTCACTTCTTCTGCAGCAGTGGCCCCGAGAACAGTGATTCGGACCCCGCGATGGCTGGGGATCATGGATGAAAAGCAGCAGTTGCAGTCCAGTATCTGAGCACCACTGGAGGTGTTCTGGTTACAGCTCTTGTCTTCCTCCACCCCTTGGAGGCAGGAGCAAAGCCACACCTGTGGCTATATGATGCCCTACGCTCAGAGGCTAAATCCATTCCCACTTCATGCCAACTGGAAGGTCCCAGGCTTTTGCTGTCATTGACCCCAGAAAGCCACTCTGCCATGTTCCTCCAGAAATTAGCAACTAATGACTGAAATAAGGTTGTACAGAAATACAGAATGCTGATGCATAAAAGAACGCTGATACAATAAAAGAAAATCCTACAGAGGTGAGAGACAGAGCAATCTCTTCTGTATCAGACATTGTAAAATTAGGTCCCACAAAACCTTAAAGTAGGCATCTTCTTTCTTTATTTTCTTCTTCAGGATGACTCACACAATGTTTTAAATTCCTTGGGCTTCTCCATATGGTAAGAGGGTAACCACAATGAGCTACAACTGGATTTAGCTGTGAGCAACTTTAGATGTGAAATCCAAGACAAATCAAATTTCCCTTTAAATGACGGTATAGTTAGTTAGATTTCTCAGGTCACAGTCACCACGCTAGGCACCGCTTTAGGACACATTCACACTACCCAGTGTACTCTGCATACTTCGAAAAAAGAGAAGAGCTTTAAATCTCCTCCGCATGTACTATCCATTATATGTTTCAAGTCTCTGTGTTCTTTATCAGGCCCCCTAACAGACGGCATAATTTGCTTATTCAATTTACATAATATGCCTCAAATTTACATGCTCTCCCTATTTAAGAGGAGACAGATGATGTCTATGAAAACCGGATCATGATATGCAAAGGTTAGCTTTGGTACCAACAGACCCGCGATTCAGGTTCAAACAGAGTATTACGCGCTAAAATTTGCAGACTAAGTAGCCTTGTGGAGGAAAAGTGAAAGTAGCTTTTAGCCACGTGGTCGGCCAGTGGGACAGTTTGTCCATGACTGGGTGCACCACCGCATGCATGTGCTGGGACATCGCCCACAGTCAGCAGCCACTGCCCTGCAGTGTCCCTGTGGGCAGCCAGAACCTGCCATCTTTTGATAATCATGCTTTTCATTATCTAATGCACTAACAAGGCAACTGAAAGCAGTATGAATAAAAAAGGGGTTGTGTGTGTTTTGTATGGTTGCTGTCATCTCTCCAAAAGGTGTTTTCATTTTCTCACGCCTCCTTTGAACTGTTATGGCTAAAGGGTCCTCCTGGATGTTTGTTCTTGTTTTCCCTCTTCTCTCTCCCTAAAACAGACTCCCTGTCCCCTCATCTTTCCATACACACCCTTTATCCACAATTAATTTGCTGATATAGGAGATAATGAAAAGTATTATTTCACCAGAGACTTTACTGCCTTGCATTCGACCTGATAAATGGCGTGACTGTAAGGCTTTATCCTGCTGCCTTCACCATATCTAGCTTATGAACCTATTTTCATTATAGTTACAGATGACTGAAAAATCATGACAAGTCAAGTGAAATTTTGCAGGGAAATGGCAAGCATTTTTGACCACTTTGCAGCATTCCACTGACATTTCAGAAACATCCAGCCAACGGGGGGGGGGTGGGGTGTCAAGATGTATGTCCTCAGTTTTATGGCATATCTGCCTGCTTTTGGCCAAGATAATTACATTATTTAATGCATTTTACAGTTTCACAGACCCATAATTTCCAGTTTCACCAGCTTCGCAGATCAGCTATTAAAGTCTAGTTTTTATAACCTATATCAGCCTCTCCACAGAAGGCATGATTTGACTTCTTGATTTACATAGAAGTTATCAGATTTTCATCATCTCTCTTCAGAGAGAACAGTCTGTATATCTTTCACAAACCAGGGCTAGTAGAAAAGGAAACAGCAATTCATTACTGTAAATTTAAATATTTTTAGAAAGAAATTTTGATGGGGGGAAAAAAAAACATAGTGGAAGGAACCAGTATTACTCAGTCTGCAATGCTCAGCTGTCCTACTGGAAGTGTCGATGGCAATTTTAGTATCGCCGAAAAGGCCTGAAATAGCTGCTACATATCACAAAATAACGCTACGGTAAAAGCAGCAAACTGAAGAAAGTGAGCCCCACCAGGGCTGTATGGGCGCAGACCTCACTGGGAACAGGAGTTACAGCTCTCCCCATTCCCTGGGCCGACAGCAGCACCTACGCCGAGCGCAACACAGCCATACACAGACTGGGAATGCAACTCAGGGCTGCCGCTTTTCCCATTTTTAAAGATTACTCGTTTGTAGAGTCACACATTAGTAATTTTCTTTAAGTTCACTGAAGCAGAAACTAACTCAACACAACTCCGGTGAGCCAATTTCTCACAGTTTCTTCTTGCGGAAAGAGTTGATAAACCTGAGCTGCGAGATTGCCTGTGAGCCCCGAAGGCTCTCCATCACACCCGATACCTCCTGATAGCTTTATTTGACGATCTGGCAAAACAACAACAAGAAGTTGATACTCGAAAGAGAAATTTAATACCAGTGCTTGTGATTTATGAAACGCTCTATTACAGGTTTCACTTGCAGTTTTTCTAGTTGGAGAGATGATACGTTATTCAAGCTCGCCCCCCAGTGGACTCCATGCCCACACCAGTACGCTGTTTTGAGGACACTGGTGAGAAGTATTGGGGAGCTAGATGATAGCATACTTAAAAAAACCTGGGAATTACTCAAAGAGAATTAAATTCTCTTTGAGTCACACTAGAAAAGTGACCTCCCTGTGGTATAAACACTTAAGTAGTATTTTTGGTTGAAACCAAACAGTCTACCAGTTTCACACCTCTGCTGGGCTCTCTGCCTTCTCATCTGCTACAGCCATATAATGCTCAAAGGGTGATTTGGCTAAATTTGGCTAAATATTTTGTCTCCATTTTTAATTAAAACAAGTATACTTTCCAACCAACCAAGTTGTTCATCCTGTCAAAATACCACATTGTTTCTCCTCCTGTATCCAAATGACTGCAAGTATTTTAGTGGCTATGCATATATAGTAAATGAAAAAAAAAAAAAATAGTTCTCAAACACATCCTGCTTAGGTAAACAATTGTCAGCAAGATCAGCCTGCCTAAAAAAAAAAAAAAAAAAGGTCCAGATTATGCAATGCTGAGTTTCTGTGATCTTTTCTCAGAAAGTTTCCTACTGAAACTTGCTCACCCTTGCGTGCATAGCTGTCATACTTCATTTATACTTATCCAAAACTGCACAGTAATTACTGTGGGTCATACGTGAATAATTAACTTCTTTCCCCTGAAGCAAAAGTAAAGGCCAAGATAAAAAATTGTAAGATGAGCTTAATACATAGAGTATGCTCACGGTTGGTGCTACATGTAAAGTCAGAATATACCAACTTCTTACCAAGTGTTCTGTGAAACACATTTAATTCTGACAGCATGATACAGATTTTTCTCACTGGATCTTTTGGCTAAATTCAGTGCTTACCTTCTTTCTAGACTATACTGCTTATCTTGCAGCAGACATGAAGACATGACAATATAAAGCAGTTAACAGCTGACCACTTAATGAAGGTTTTTTATTTTATTTTATTTTTCTTTTTCCCCCCTGAAGGAATAAACCAACGTCCAACATGACCGCAATACATTTCAGGCAGCTGCCTTTTGGGGTGGGGATTCATTTCAGCCAGCTAACAGGTAGGTACCCGGGCTTCCTCTGTATTCAGCAATGAAAGAGAGAAACACCTTCGCAAGCCAATCCCTGGGTCTACCTGAAGAGGGAATAATGTGCCCCAGAGGTGCCAATCCCTCTTCACTGACTACCCAGAGATCCCAGACAGATAGCATAGCCGAGACACCCAGCTGCCAGGGAACCAAGGATGGGGAGATGGATCCTATGATTACAGCAGGTATAGAAACTCCCTTCATGCTGCTGGAGAGTTACAGCTGCAAAAGTTGTAAATACCAATGCCATTTCAGCTCTTCAGTGCCTGGTTTTGAGCACCCTCAGTGCACAGCCTGAGATTCAGCGGTGCAGACTATAACACTGATTTGGGTGTGTTACCCGCAAGTGCTGGTCTGTCATGAGATCACTAATGAATTACAGACTCATCACAAACGTGATTCTCAGTGATTTACGGCAGAGAAGAGCCTTCTGTATTTCTGGGCTAGCTTGGGTGTGACATTGCTGAGGTTATTCACACCTAGTTTTGTAACTCAGCTCCTTACACGGTCCTTGCTTACACTCCTGCACTGGTTGCGACTCTTGCAGGCTAGAAAAGTGACCTCCCTGTGGTATAAACACTTAAGTAGTATTTTTGGTTGAAACCAAACAGTCTACCAGTTTCACACCTCTGCTGGGCTCTCTGCCTTCTCATCTGCTACAGCCATATAATGCTCAAAGGGTGATACAGGCAAGAATAGGGAAATAACTTAGAAATCAGGGCAGGGGAAAGGAAAGAGACAGTAGGGTTGGATTGGGATAAAAGAAGTAAAACACGGATGACAGAGAAGAAGGTGAAAGGGTAAGGGTATACAGAATACATTGGAAGGGTAGGGATGAAAGACCACATTGAAGATGGGAAAGAACAGGGAAGAGGAAAAAAGAATTAAGACAAGACATGATAAATTAAGAGCAGAGAAGGCAAAAGCATTAACATGAAGATATGAAAAAACTAGAAAAATTGGCCTGGAGGGAAACGTAATGAAACTCCCAGATCACCAGAACATTTCCGCTGTTTAAGGAAGGGACTCTTACCTTACAGAAATTGGTTTAGTAGGGGGTATTGGGATGGAGCCTTGTTCAGTATTCCTCTCAACAAAAGTCCTACCAACCAAAAGAAATATTGGAAAGAGTGATGGAGACGTGGCCTCATTTGAAACGGAGAAGCCATCACTTAATTCTTTAAAATAGTATCTCATACTCTTTAGAGTACATCACACCACAGAAAGCACCAGCAGATTCTCAGCAAACAACATTGTGCTGCATACTGGATAAACACCATCTTTTCTCCACGGAGTTACAAGAACGCTGAAGTACATTAAGAGCAGAAAGATCAATAAATTTAATTTCAGCAAATCAGCAGCAGAGCAAGGAACAGCACTGAAACTCTGAGAGTTCTGTCCACTGCCTTTCTAGCCACTCAAGCGATCCCCTTTTAAATTGGTCTTGATGACTTCAAATTGCTGCTCCTGGGTTTATCCACAACAAAATTACAACAATTACACATCACTGTTTCAGCTACCCTTACGTGCCTGTCACGTAGACCAGAAACAGCCCATAAAGTTAGCCAGGACAACAGATATTGATTAAGTGTTAAGTATTATCATCACTAAATGGGACCCAGCTCATCTAAGCACCTCTCTTGCATCTCTGTTGTAGGGACCTAGCGCAACCTATTCTCATAAAGTGACGGACTTCCCTCTGCAGTATGTGGTAGGTGACTCTGAAAGCCTCCAGAAAGAAATAATGAGCTCTTGAGTTTAGACTTGAATTGAACTGAAGGCATTTAGTGGAACCTCGCATTCAAAGGCTACATCTGTAAAAGCAAGTGGTGGCTCAATAGGAGCAGGTCTGTAGAGTGAAAACCATGATGCTGAAGATCCATGTCTACACTTCACGCTCTTCTTGAGGGCTTCCCAAGCAATGACCACCCATTGCTGCTGAAGCACAGTACATGTGTCTCTGGAGACCACTTTTCTGTTTAGTTTCGTCTGAAAGGATTCTGGTTTGTGTCGACACTGCCTGTGCTGCAAAGTGGGGATGACAGGGAAGTTCAAGTCAAAAGCATGCTCTTGTTCTGCACCAGAATGACAATGGTGATGCTCTCACAGACATCTCTGTTATTTAGGTATAGGCCTTTGGCTCCTAGTGTAGGATGACGAGTTCAATACATCCTAAATTAGACAGAAAAGTAACCTGCTTGTCTTAACTGTGGTACACAGTGCCAGCAAAGTCCTACCTGTGTGTGTTCTCCGGTGAGCCTTCAGGTGGGAACTTTTTGTGTATACTTTGTTGCATCCCTCAAAATCACACCGATGGATGCGCCGCTTCCTGGAGTCTGGAGACTCGGACCTTCTCTGACGCCTTGTGCTCTCAATACTGAATGGTGAAATTGAACTAAAAAAAAGAACAGAGGCAAAAAATGAAGCAAGAGCATGGTGTATATCCTGGGCCCCAAAAGATCAACAGTAACATATCACTGTGCCAGAAGTGACATTAACAATTAATTAAGTATTTTCTTTTTTACAATGTAGGCCACAGCACATATTTGAAACAATTTGTACTTGAACTAGAGCGTATTTTGCAATATGAAATAATTCAAGTCTTGATTTAGAAGTGCTTATTGCCAGAGAAAACACCACGATCCTTGAAATACCACTCCAATAATGAAATAGCCTGACTTTATCTGAGTTTTATTCTATTTTACATGTGTCCAGATCCAAGCTCACTGAACCCTGCTTTCTAAACAACTTTATTTATAGCCTCCACAATTTCTCTTTGACAAGTTTAAATGGATAAACATCCTGAAACCTTTTATGAAAAAGTGATTCCAGTACACAGATCGGGACTATGGATTCTTGCATTTGGCCAAACACCCGTTGTTTGCTTGCATACAGACTGCTAAGAAATCCATATCACTCTGCAGCAGTGTATTTTCCATTTACTTATTTAACAATTCTCAATCTATCACCTGCAAGTCAATGAATTTTATTTCCTTTCAGATCACTGATAAATAAAAAAGTTTATTAGCAGAGGGCCAGCGAACAATCCCCACAGAAACACCTATGCTCAGTGAAGATACTCCATTTACAGCACATCCTATCAGTTATCCCAATTTTAAGCAAATAAATAAGTGACGTTGAAGTCATGTTGCTTTATTTTATAAACACAGTATGTACCGAGTCTAATACTTGATGAAAGCCTGCTACAACAATGCACTTGCCTTGGTTAGATAAACTTGTGACATAAACTATTATCAAGCAGGTATGCCAAGATCCAAATCCTCATTGACTCTCATTAATTATATTACCCAGCTATCATAATTAGGAATTGATCTCCTTATAAACCCCATTATGGTTATAGTGCACAGCAGTCACATTCACCTACAGTTATACCAGCCTGTTGAGCTACTTTAAGTATGGGAACAACATTGGCCTTCATCAAGTTTCTGGGGCTTCCCCCACATTCCTGGGTTTATTGACATTAAAGGCAAATAATCTACAGATTTGTCAGTCAGCTCTTTTAAACTCTTAAGATGCATGTTCCCGGTTCTCCTGAAAGAATTTGTGACTGTCAAATGAAAATGAATTGAAGGAAAAGAAAGTGAATCTGATCACAAAAAGAAGTACGCACGAACCTTTGGGGAAGCTAAGATACTAAGAAAGTAATTTGAAAGAATCACTGATGTTGACGCATCTGCTGAGAAGGTACTACACTATTAAAAAAAAATTGAGTACTCTCTTTCTGATAGTTCTCTTTTTCTCTTAGCACTTTATATTCATATTTCACCTTCAGGCAAAGAGACTTTCCAGATTAATTATTTTTGCCTAGAATACAATGTATGTAAACGGGCATGCGGGGAATTTCTGAAGTGGAGGAAGAAATGGAGAGAGGACTGTAATAGCAACATTAAATAGCAAAAAGTAGTCCCCAAAAGAGTAGGACACATCAGCACTTTCATTATGTGGCAAGAATACAGATATGTTTAGCTGTCACAGAAATGGCTTAGGAATTGCATTTAAGCATCTGCATCTCAGGGCAAATAAAAGTCTTGAGTTAGATAATACACTGAGAATGGTCTCACTACTCCACTTTTTTTTTTTTAACCATCCCCAGCTAAAATAAAAACCAAACATGTATATCAAATCTTAAAGCTCAAATATGGAGGGTACAAAATCCAGTGCTTGAGACCAGAAAATCTTTATCTTTAAAAATAAATATTTGTGCACCATTTCTGCTGCATGTGATTTACGAGCCACCTTAAAAGCCTATTTTGTAACCAGGTGTTCAGATCCTGGGTAGTACAGCTCGTTTAAATGGGAGGAGGATCAAGCTTATAACGTTGCTGCAATTTCCAGCCCCGAGACACGAACCTTGAGCAGAGTCAGCACCTCGTAAAAAGCTATTTGTCACGTACAAGAAAGTGACCTCACTGCTGGGAACCGCT
>NW_009648244.1:362194-388724 GCF_000708025.1 Charadrius vociferus | reverse complement strand
GTGCCACGAAGGTGGCACGCGATTAATGCTGCTGCTTCTAAACCGCATTGCTCCCTCTTTCTAAAAGGCGAAGCATCCCACCTACTCTCCACGCCAGGGAAAATAAGTGAGTAAGTCACAGAAGGTGCCACGTGCTGCCACCATCCTCCGCAAGCTTCACAGCCATGGCTTGCTCAGCACGTCGAAGAGAAATGTTGCTGTCAGCTGGAACCAGCAAATGTAACCTCACGCCTTCCTTTCGCAGCAGCGCAGGCTAAATGACAAACCAGCCAGCAGAAGGGACTCGTGGCAAGTGAGAGCTCACCTCCAAGGTGATCTTCCTCTGGCACTCTAACCCCTCGCTGGCTCAGGGTGTCCCCACGGTGCAGCCACGCTCACTGGTGGAAAAGGAGCCAGACCCTAAGCAATACTACCAGCTTTGTTTGAGCCGTGCACAAGCTGTTGGACGTTTTACATGGAGATACCACAGGAAACCTTAAAAAGAGCACAGATGCTTTTTTGAGCTTCCTGAGGTTAGTTCCTCCCACAGGAACTTTCAGTTGATTTGCTGATGTTCTTTCCCTTGGCCATGTAGCAGTAAAGGGACATCTTCCACTTTCTCAAGCAATTTCTGCAAAATGCTCTCACCGACCACATGGAGAACCATAAAGAAAAAAAAAAAGGTCCTCAAAAATGTGTTTTCTGCCTTTTAAAGGCCATGGGTGTTCTGCCAGGTGGCTCTGCTCAGCACAGGGCTACAGAAACTACTGTTCGATGGCACCACGGTGGACGCAGACTTTGAGAATGGAAATGACTGGGAACTCACAGGTACTTTTTTTTTTTAAAGTTACTTTTTTTTCTTTTTGCTTATGGTGTGTTTTAAAATCACATGAAATAAATTTAAAAATACATACACATGCATGCGCATATATATAAAAACACATCCTAGCAGCTTTTCTTGACTGTAAGTGTCCCTCACAGAGTGCCCGGAGTGAAGACCTGGAAGCACATCAGCAGCTGAGAGCTGCCAGGGTGCCCAGAGGGGGAGCTGCCAGTTCTCCTGTTAACAGCCAAGATCTCAGGCAGCCTTTAAGGCTCGAGGTGGGGTTTAGCAATAGGACTGACACTAGGTGTAACATCCCAGCAAAACTGCAGGATGCATCAAATTACTGCTGATACATCAAGTTTGAAAGAGAAAAATTGAAAGAAGAAAACTGAGTTCTGACCCGTCAGGTTGACGTTTATTTATTTTCAATTCATAGTTCATTATTTCTAAAAACAGCGTAATTTCTGTACTGGTGTAGGAACTTACACTAACAGAAATCCTGGGAGACTGCTGGTTGCCTCCATAAGCTGCATCACCTGTAGTCAGTACTGCTCATGGGGTGAAGTGAACGAAATCAGTGTGAGTGTTTAGGGTGTTTTACAAAACTTCAGCTGTGTTATTTCCAACTAGAAGTGAAAACATGCATCTCTGCACCTCAAGCAGGGCCAAGTGCTTGTCTCTCTGATGCAAAAAAGACTGCAAAGTAAAACAAAGACTGGGGCTTCGCCAGTAGATGGCCATCAAGTTCTTCTGAACGTGATCTGTGCTGAATGCAACAGGGATTATAACAACCCTGGTACGCAGGATTATTTTTCCTTTCTAGAAATGCCGCCCATGACTTCCTAGGTGTTTCTCCTCCATTCTACATACAGACTGTGAAAGGCCCTTGGCATATTCAGTAACACTGTTAAAAACACATAGAGCAGGTCTTTTTATACCGATCCTGTGTTTTGTGAGGGATACGCAGAGCAGAGCTGCCCGGGGAGCACGATATGTTCACTAAAGCTTTTAACTGTGTTCACTGCTGCGACACACCAACCATGTGCCACGTAGTGACAAGTTGCTGCACAGTGGCTGCTTCCCACAAACAGCCTGCTCACACGCTCTCACCCCATGGCAAACATGCAGTGTCACCTTCAGCCATCAAAGTAAGAGGTTCCTGGTGCCGCCAGCCTCCCAGCAAGCGAGGCAAGAGCTGGCTGACACAGCCCACACGGAGCCGGTGATGCGCAGCGAGCTGCCGCTTTGCTCTTTGCCATACAAACCCAAACAGTGTCCCAGTGTTGCATTTTCGTACTTGTGATTGCCACTTTTACTCTTCCTTGGCCCCTCCGCTACGAGCTCAGGCTCTTTGGCTACGTCTCCTACCTGCCTTGAAAAAGACCTTATGGAAAACACGCTGAGCCAGGGCCAAGGGGTATAGACCAGCTTGTGTCCAAAGTCCCCCCACCTTACCACACATCCCTCCTTTACAGGGTTCAGACTGGATTCCCTCCCTTACTACTGGCCCTGTAGTTAAATGAGAGACTTACGGCTGCAACTTCACAATAGTCCACAGCTGCTAAGAAGAGATGCCAACTTCACTTTGGGGTGAGACCCAGACACCTATCAACTGTGTCCCCTCCACTGTGGCTACCATGAGGAGGAGAACTGGACTGGGCTCAGCCCTGTGCAGCATCTGCTCAGCCCAGGTGAGGGGCTCAGCAGGCCAGAGCGTGCCGCACAAGGCAGCCATAATACGAACCATGGTCCTCTTGTGTGTCTCAGGCTCTGGGCTCTTGAAGGATGTGATTTGGCTAAGCTGGAGTACCAGGACAGTCTTGCCCCGGTTGCTTTCCCTTGTGTTAGCACTGGCACTTATCTGGTCCTGCAGCGAGCCAGCTCAGGGACACACAGTGACAAAAAGCCAATTCTGCAAAAAATTACTTGAGCAGCTTGCTTGCTTTTGCTGGTTTAGCTCCCTAAATAGTGGAGTCTGCCAAGTACCTGCGCTGCCACATGGAAGAGGATGGGAACTTGTGGCCAAGGGTGAGGGGAGTGTCACCACGCCTTTCAGTGGCAACTACCTGTGATACCACAAATGCCACAACTTCCATGGAAATTCAGATTTTGTATGAAGAAATGAGAACATGGACATAAGCAATCAATGCAAGGAACAACTGGAAAATCCAACTTTTGTTCCACAACAAAGCTTCTTCTTGTTATTCTTGTGTATGCAGAAGTAACACACACAAAGATAAACTGAAAACAAAAGGCTGAAAACAAAAATAAGGAGATATTATATACTTAGGAAGTGACAATGTGCCTTGACAATAGGGGATAGAACCAAGAGGCAAACATTCATGTCTCACCCTTAAGCCAATTTTGGACATCCAGATATTTATGGGTTTTCTTTGTTTTTAAAGGGAAAAAAGATACAAATATACAATATTCGAATACACAAATAGTGTATAAATTTAGCAATGTGAATCATTATAAGACATGCAAAGGTTCTGGGCCAGCCTTTCAATTGTAGAAACTGAAAGTGAAGGCAAATGAAATAAAAGCAGAAAACTAGAATATAAATGTCTGCATTCAGATGGTAATGAGCAGTTGAAGAAAATCCTTGGATCCCTAACATTTGCTCAACATTCAAAGGCTGCAGAAACACCACGAGTTTTGGCCACTTAACATTTATAAAAACTAGAGCTCTTAAGTGAAAAAATAAGGGCATCAGAGTTGAGCTTTCTGTGTTAGTTTTTAAAACCTTGGCCTTTGGATCCAGTGGTGGGATGGCTCCCCTTCCCCTGCCCGTCGATCTCACCCAAACCCACGGCAGCTGTGGGTCCTCCTTCAGGTGAAGCGGGGCAGTAGCACTGCTGAAGGTTCACAGAGCGGCTCCCCACCAAGGACAGTCGGAAGCAGAGGTGACCATGGTCCCAATGCCTTTGCTCGGCTCTTCTGGCACATTGCTGAGTCAACTGAACACACGCAGAGCAGCATGCGGCCCATTCAGGGAGCTAATCTCGCTTAAGGTAAAGTATCCTCTCTCTGTTAAGACCTTCAAGTTTCAGACGCTAACAGGCATGATATGGGTACTCTGTGCGCTTTTGAAATGGGGAATTGAACCGCATTTCCTGGTTTCCAGCTCTCAATTACTTTCTTTTTGTAGTAGCTTTTCACATAACGTAATTTTATTTTCTGATAGCTTGTATAATGTTACCTTCCCACTCAGGATATTGGTGAAAGTATCCTTGTAAACACAACATATTAAACTGTGAAGAAATAAGATACAGGTTATTTTTCATTACAGTTTATAAAACTTCCCCTAGTATAGCAGTGAGATGCCAAAAGCATACTATATAAAAGCATAGTAGCTTTGTTGCTTTAATATGCTTAATAAAGATCAGTGTAATTTCCTGATAAAGTCTTCCCCTCAAATATTTACTTATTGCCTTTTTTTTAATACAAAGTTTCTACTGTCTCCCCTTCACAGATAAACAGATGCACATGCATATATACATACGTATCTTTTTCTTCCCTTTGATTCTTAGATTCTAATTAATGTTTCATGAAAGGCAAACATCTGCCTTAGGAATGTTAGACATTAAAAGATATCAAGCAGTACTTAAGGCGATCATAAAAGGAAAATATGTACTACTCTTTTATTAGCAGTAGTTACTTCAATCAGTGTACTTTAAGGTGATGTTATTCTGGAAATTACACTTTTTGTCAAGAAAGAAAGGAGGAAATTGGCAGCATACACAAACAGTACACATATTAAATAGGAAAATCACATGGGTAAACAAGACACAGATAAGAGATGATTTGAATACATTTGGTTCGGAAAGTGCCTGAGCTGAAGATGGTGGGAAATTGCTCTGGGAGCAGACAGGAGTAGGAGCGCGCTAAGTTTTCCCTGTCAGGCTTTGTCCTAGGTGTCCGCTTCTGGCTGCTGCTGGAGGCAGAGCCTGGGCAAGAGGATCCTCAGCTCCAGCTCCATACGGCCATTCGCATGCGCTAACATCCCTATCCCAGGCAGTCAGCAAACAAGATATGCTGCACATCTCTGACCACAACTTTATCTGCAGCATTTATCCCCACTGACACCAGCTAAAGGTACTTGAACTGCTGAGCTGCCTCGCAATACCCAACTGAGTTACAACATCTCTCTGGCTGTGGTGGAACCAAAACCACGACTATACATGAAACAAACTTCTGGCAGTGGGAAAGAGCTTTGGGGTCTACTAGGAAAAGCACCAATATGAACCATGGCACACCTTACCAAAATTATCCATCACCTCTGTTATCAGCTGTGTTAACCTGAGACATGAGAACGAGACAGTTGCCTGATCCTCCTGAGCCATGCTCATGCTGTGGCATCTGGGAGCGCTTTCCAGCTCTGAGGGAAGTGCTCTCGTGGGGGGCATTCCAGCTCCACACTGAGCTGAGACCTGAGCACACACTATTTTCTCCTCTTTCACACTGTTTCTCTGTGCTGGGTTTATCAGGAAAGGAAGCTGAGCCAGAAAGTATCTACGACATGCTCCAGCATGTCTCCCAGTTCTGATGACTGGAGCACTGGGACTGCAAAGCACACTGCTGATAGAGAAAACCTATAAATGATGCCTATGATGAACTCTGAAATGCCACAAAGAAAACCCCACAGCAAAACTTTCCATATCTTTTACTCTTAATCATTAACTATGAAAATTTTACCCTAGAGACCTACTGTGTAAAAAAGCAAATGAATTATGTGTTAACTATCATTGCCTACATAATTAAAATGCTTATTCCTGGTTTTGGGAAAGTTCACGGCTGTATGACAACATGCACCACCTGCAGATCCTGCTGTAAGAAGCCGAACCTGGGCCAGCCTCTCAGCAGAGACAAATCTACTCCTGCATGACTATATCCAGCCGTAGCCAAGCATGGGCAACAGCAGCTCCCGGACCACTAACATCCCTACCGAATTAGTGGGCTGCCACTTAACAAAGACGAATTTCACATTTCTCCTAACGTGGCAGGACATATAGAGCTTGTTTCTACCTGTAAAAGTTTTAGAAATGTTTGACAGTAAGGCAATGATGTTTCTTACACATAGACAAAACACTTCCAGTAATGTTAAACAAAATTCCTCTTCATTGCTCTCTGTCTTCCCCTTGGTTTGGATAGATGGACTCACATTAGGTAAGACACTTGGCCTTAGGTTTGCCATAGATTTTGAGGTGACAAACGACAGCCGTTGTTTAAATATGTTTAGGAGATATTTTTTTCTAACACATGCAACATACCAAAGATGCACGGCCACATGCTCAACAACTCCAGCTCTTCAGGACGGCTGAACATGGTGCAAAGACTGCTCTGGATGCTGAAGTCCACACTAACACCTCCTTTGGTAACGTGGCATGTTACCGTGCAATAGAAAGCAATAGAAAAACTCAGCTGTGGGAGCTCAACTCAGGGAGCTGTGGGGGTCTCCTGGTCCAACCTGCTGCTCAGCAGGATTAACTTCAGAGCTAGATCAGGCTGCCCGTGGCCTTGTCCTGTTAAAGACTGAAAATGTTTGAAGACAGAAAAAACCGCACGTCTCTGGGCAACATGTTCCAGCACTCAGCCACGCTCATCTTCTAAAAGGAGTTTCTAATGAATGCTTGCTTTTTCTAAATAGGTCCCACATAAATGTTTATATCTATAAATACACACATCTACATATTGTAATAAAAGATAAGGGAGTGACCATGAGCTAACGCAAGCCTGAATTTCTTGCTTTAAAAAAAAAAAAATTAGCTTACTTTGCTCTAGCCCAATGTTTTTCCGAGCTGAAGTGAAAATCCATGGAAACAAGGAAACCTCAAGCAGTGGCAAAATGTATCTTCACAATGAATTTGCAGGTGCAATACAGTGCATGAGCAAAGGTCTGTTCTTTGGATCTGAAGACAAAGCATTGTACGTCTTCCTGAAAGCGGGAATAGTTCCTGAAATCCTGTATGCCAAACGCATTTGATGCACGCTAGTTCAGACCTGGGAGCTGAACCTGGTCTAGCAAAGAAAGAGCATCTTATTTCGTTCCCTCTTTTCAGAGCTGGCAGAACAGCAGCGATCATTCACAGGATCTCGAATGCACCAGCCGTCCTAACACTCCTTCCAGAAGGAGGCTGCATCAATGCCGAGTCTGTTCTTTCTTTTTTGTCTCCTTCTAAACAGAACAGAAAACTGGGTAACTGAGCACCTCCAACTCAGCTAGGAGAGCACAGGGCCCTGCTTTTTACCTTCCCTGTTCCCTTCTGATTCATACTTTTCCTTCATGTTTTGCTGGCAACACATACGCAAACAAACTACAGCAATACTTGTATTCTCTGCAGAGGAAATTAAAAAAGTGAAATAAAGACTACTCTGTTGGAGACACAGGCTGCGATGAAATTTCCAGCATGGAAATTACATGAGTATGTACATATTCACGTCTTTCACTTTCGTTCTGGTTACTTGCAGAAACAGCATAGATGCTCCCCTTTCTAGTGCAGGACTCCCTGCATGTTGTACCTCACTCTCCAGATTTCAGTTTCTTCTCATATGTCTAATTCTGATTTCTCACACCTGTCCAGCACAGTAGTCAGTCCCAACATCTGTACAATGACGACTCTCACCTGTGCATCCACCTCCTCTTGTTGGTCAGACTAACAAATGTGGAACTGATCACCGTGCTGGTGATTAAAATTTCGCTCTTGTGTATCCTTAGCTGACAAAATTGTCGTGTAAGGTCTTGCCAGGTCAGTGACATTAAATGAGGACATTGCATCCACTGGGAATGAAGCTCACGTGAATGACCTTTTCATCCTTCCTGTTCAGAAGGCTTATTATCAATACGTTAAATATTTGATCACCCTGGATACCTATGTATAATGCAATTATGTGTGGTCATGTGTCATACTCTGTGTCACCAAGCAGATTTTGGTAACTACTAAACAGTTGACTCCAGTGAATTGTACACTTCGGTGCTTACATATGTACAGATAACCTGCCACCCCCAACAGAATGGCATCTCAAAAAAACAATTTTGTATGCCACATAGCCCTCTACAAGCTCCTGTCTCTGAGAATATATATTGCAAAGAATTCATCTATTGCAGAGAAAAAATAAGTATCATACCTATTTGATCCGTCTAGTAGAAAAGGGACTAAATAATTTAATTATTGTGGGAACAAAAAAAATTACTGAGCGCAAGATCAGGGATCTAGGTTTCTTTTTCTAGAACTACTTTCTAAGTGATAAAGTTTGAGATCTATGGGTTGTGGTTTTTTGCCTTCCAGAGCACCCTCTCCTATTTGAAGGAATTTTTTATAAAAAACCATGAGAAAATATTCTATATATCAAAATTGTTACTACACCTCAGAGGTCATACTGATTGTGTTACCATGCATTTTCATTTACAACTATGAGGAATCCTGATGTATTTTTGTTACACAAGAAGCTCGCTTTTCTATTCCATATGCTAACTTGTACCTGGCTTTACAGCCATCCATGTCAATGAAGTATCTCTTTATTTAGATAACAAGATCCTTGCTACACCTTTTTTGCTGGTCTATGTTTACAAAGCAAAATAAGTACAGTGAGGTCCAAATCCATGAACAGAGTCCTAATAGATTACTGCAATACAAAGAAACCCCACTACCTCTCCTTGCATCTGTGGTTTTCCACACCTATTTATAATATAGTGTCCCCTGAAAACCAAGCAATGTTCTGGGCTTCGCCAGGTCCAGCTCCTCAGCCTCCTTTCCTGGGGACTGACATTTCTTTTCTCTTCCTGACCTTTATTTTCCTCCCCTCTTCCCCCAGACTTGCTGCCACCTCCCCAGCTGGGAACTGCTCCTCTAGAGAATCAAAGGGCCAGTTTTTGTCACCAAGTAAGATATTTACATAGGCAGAAATCTATGTAGTTGCAGTTTCACTGTGTTTGCTGGTATCTGAAAGATTTCTAGTGGCTTCATCCACACATTGGGATAGAAGGTGTCCCTGAAAGTTCAGGAAATTGCTCAGCCATATAATTTCTGAAAAAGACAAACCTATGACTACCATCTATGAGCTGGAAGAGTTACCGAATCTTTTTACTGACCTGGCACAGACCGGTTGGACCATGTAGGCAACCATTCCTTTCCTTCTCTTCATCACTGAAATTGGTCTGATTTCCACCCAGTGAATACGCTGCCATTGTCTTCAGTGGAATCAAACATATGCTCTCCCAACAGAAAGAAGAAATCAGAGTATTGTGGTTTCCATGCATTGGACCCCTTAACACTTTCTCCTCAAGGCAGCACTGCATTTACGATCTCAAGTGCTCATGGGCAGGGCAAGATTTGATTAAGAGCAAAATTCCTTCTGTAGGCAGACTGCATGTAGCTATAAGGTATGTTTTGTACTAAGAAATCTAAGGAAATACATCTTTAACAGCTCTGTTTCTCACATTAGAAATTGTTCCATTTGCACTGAGAGTACAACATCTCTATTCTTCACCATAAATACCCCACAACTTTTTCAAGAGCATTGATTAGGTTGGTGGCCAAGCAGCTCCACTCCTCTGGGCTTCACTGGGTTGAGGTGGCTATGTGGTCTTGCTCTCATGCTCCTACACTTAAATAACTAGGTGGCCCTATTTCCTGGTCAGGAAAAACTACAGACACCTTTAGGATGGCCATATTCTTCTTTAGAAAGGCAAGAACAAAATCCTGAGGACTTTTTGCTGACAAAATAAAGGGTCAAGATTTCACCCTATGCATACTCCAGCTTGCTAAGGTAAAATCAGACTGAAGACTTGGCTGGTTATATTAACTATCACTTTGTATGTGAATTTACAGGGAAGTTCTCATGCAAGGATTTAAATTGGGTAAGATTTAAATTAAGTTGCCTCTTCAGGTTTTTTGAAATGTAACATAATGCATTCTCCTGATAATAAATGTTTTCCCACTGGCTAAAGGGTGTATGTCTCCCTTTGGGACATCAAGTATTCAATTATTTGAGGGAAATTACTCTGCTATTTCCAACAGACATTGAATATTTTGTTCAGAAAAGGATAAAAACATACAAAGTTGAACAAACTTTGCAGCTGTTAGATTTTTGACCCAGTCCTTCCCTAAACACTAGCAACAGGTAAAACCGCATGTTTGCAGGCTTTATGAAATAAATTTTATTTAGCTTCCTCCCACAAGATAAATATTTAGAAACAATGCTGCCCAATGAAAGAAAGAGAATCCATAGTCATAGAGTATTGTAGTTAAACGAACACTTTTTCACAGGTGGTTAAATAGCCGCCATTATCAGATTTCACTTTGATTTGAAAATGTCTCCGGGAGGAGGGAAGGAACTCAAGTTTCCATCCACGAAGAAACATCACCCAGTCACCAGTGGGATTTCTTGCAGATGCCTTAGAAACACAGATCAGACCTCCTTCACCTGCATGATACTCCTAGTGCTAAGGAATATTTCTATGGCCTTGTTATTACTTGCCGTATTTATTTTTTACACTACCATCACCATCATTTATTTTCACACTTGGAAGCACACTCACATTAGAAAGGAAACCTTGCAAAGAAGTGAAGCAGATCTGTCTAGCTGCTCTCTCTGAAGCTGGTGCATCCCTCCCGACTGTGTCTCCTACAACGCTGAAAATCAAGGGATGGTAATAATGGGCCACACCGTTCACCTTGCTAATTTATGCATGTTGCTCATTAGCGCTCTGCCAAGCATAGTTTTGAAGTCCCAAACACAGGTCAACAGATCTGAGTGGCTAGAATAGAATGCTCTGAATTTCAAGCATCTTAAATGTGTGGTCAAGGGCACCGGTCTAGGATCCAGTGGTCCCGTGCTTTGCCACAGGTTTCCTGCATATATTAGCCCAAAGCCAGTTGTGCTGACCCCAGGATCAAGTTCAATTGTCTCTGGAATTTCTATTGCTTCCCTGAAAGCACCAGTCTCCCAAATCATCACCAACAGGATGTTTGGCTAACAACATAAATCCACATCAGGACTTCTTTAGTTGTACTTTTAAAATTTCCATTTTGGAAAAAAATAAAATACAAAATCCCCCACACCTACTCTGGATACGTTCCCTGCCCTAATCTATTAAAATATCTGCTTGTTTACTATCTGAGAGCTTAGAAATAGTACCAGTCACCAAATAAAGCACCAACTAGTACTGCCAATAAAGTAATTAAGAACAACCGGCGCGCTTGCACTCAAGCTTTCACTGGAGAAATCAGAGTCTGTTAAAATCTAGCAAAACTCAACCCTGCACATATGTTGTTTTGTTTTGTTTTGTAAATGGGATGGAACATACCAGAACTTTAAAGATCAAAAAAACCCTAAAACATTTGGAGCCTTTGCATGTAGTAAAAAGGGATAATTATCAAAGCATTTTGTTGTCACAATTGTTCATTTGGAAGAGGCGCAGAAAAAAAACCCACCCAAATTCAAGTCCAAAACTCCCAGCATGAGAGAATGGTATCACTGTAACTACAGTTAATCAGAAAAAGTGTTAGGCAGGTGGAAGGAGACATCAGAATGGCATTTGGTGCAAGGTCAGATGAGACAACCGTGACCATTGCAAGTGACTGCCTGTGTAAGACAAGCTAGATGTCTTACGCTGGAAATGTGGTCCTGTGCCCCACGTGCACTCTGCTTTGGGCAGGCATCCCTGTCAACACCGCCTGGGAGGTACAGGAGGTTGCTCAAGGCACCTCACGACACCCACTCAGAGGTGAGGAAACACATTTTGGTGGGGGAAGAGAGAGCAGGGCTCTTCCTTCCTGCCACAGTTCTCATTTCTTTGCCCCTCCTACAATCTTTTTTCCCATATGGGAGGGATGGAGGGTGGATCACTGTCATTGCAGACTGAAACTGAGTGACACAAGATCACAAGTTGGACACACAAAACCCAACTTGATGTGCCAATATTCTTTTTTTTTTCCCCCCAGAAATATTGCTGTAGGGAAGCCCATTCACTTCAATTACACCCCTGAGTCCTCTTGGAAATTCCTATTTCCAAGTCCACCTCTTCCCACTCTGCCTGGATAACTGGAAGTCCGTTCTGAGTTTCCTATTAGCTGTAACAGCAGCCACAAAATCAATTCTCATTTAATTCTCACATTTGGCCACTAAAATGCAACCCGGCTTGTCACGGAGGTAGAGAAGTCTTGAATACTGATACAATGGATTATTTAATAGTGAAAATGTTAATTGACTGTGATGTAGAAGTATCGTGTGGAACAATAAAGTTCCTCTCCTGCCATACAGGAGGCAGGTGGAGGATGTGGACAGGGATACCCACCCTACTGCTCACCCCGCAGTAAGCACAGAATAAAGCTGTAGCACTTCTGCTGATGTATTCATTCCAGGTAGCGTTAAAAGGCTGCCTTTGCTGGCCAGTTATTTCTTGCTCTTGTTATGATCTTTCCTACAAAAATGAGATGTCGGAATTTCAATGTGTTTTCTGTTCAGTAAATGATAGTCATTTTCAAAACATCTTTAACCTTTTCACCGGCCAGTGGCCTGGAAGGTGGACCTCTAGCATCTTTTCATACCAAGAGTCCAACACATCTCTTCTGTAAAAGGTAAGGCAGGCAGAGAGACAGTATGTAAAATTGCAGAATATCAGTCAAACCAGTAGCACGTGCTGCACTGCTCTCTATTTAACACTGGGATGTTAAATCCTACTATCTCATTTCTGTGACAAAAAATTGAGCAACAACAAAAAATGGACCTATATTCATCTATTTTTGTGAAGAGCTGCTTTCCTTTCGGTCTCTGGAGTTCAAAGAGCAGAGACGGGGTTTACATACTTGTGTCGTGGGTGAGCTTTTTTTTCTGAAGGTCTGAAGCCTATCTCTACCATCCAAAAGCACTGGATTTAAAAGCAATTTTGAAGGACGACACTATTATGAAGTCTCACATTATTTTAGAGTACATCTTACTCAACAATACCATTTGAAAGTATGCCTAAATTAAATGCACAGCTTCTCATTAAAGCAATGAGCTGTGTTCAAACAACAGTAGAGATCAGGAAAGGAGCATACCATGGCATGGGGCTCTAGAGTGCAGCAACTGATTTCCAGGGTATCCTTAGTCCTGTTCCTTGTTCTTTTTGTTGTTTCGTTCCCAATTTGAAAAGTATGGGGATACCACCCTTCCTCCTTCACTCCCTCTTCCTCCCACCACCTTAGGTGTACCATCTTTTTAGGAAGTGGCTGAATCGCACGCATGTATGAAAGCAGCAGCAAGGACGCTCCAACTCCACCCACATTTTTCAGGCAGAAGAGTAAATGCTCATACTAAACAGAATTAACAAATTCTGAAAGTATATAGTATAAAAGACCAAAATGTAATCTCTCCTCATTTCTCACTCTACTAGTCATCAGTAAATGCCCCTTACTGTTTGCTATGATGTCTAGAGAGAGTGCTTCATCCTTATTCTAGGTGCATATTTTTGGTGCATATGGTTAGGAAGAAATCCTTACTAATGCTATAGGATGACCATGCCTACGGTCCTACAGCATACTTCCATTATCAAACACACATCGCCAGACACAATACGAGCCAAATACTGGTATGAGATTTATAAAAGATCTCGTAAGAAAATGTTAGGTTTTCTTTTTTTGAAGTAATGATTAAAAAATCCTTGAGTAGAACAGGTTTGTGATCAGACTGCTTCTGCCCTGCTGGCAAACCTGCCAGAATCTGCAGGCTACCAGCCCTGGGACAAAAGAGCCATTATTGGCCAAAATGCTCGCATGAACACGAAGCTGCTACTTCATGTTCTGGCAAACGTCCCTGCAAAAGGTGGTGCTGTGATTTATGTGCCATTCAATGTTGTTTTCAAGACATTCACTAAACTGAAGAAGTACCATTAGAATACGTCAAGCACACGTCAAAACCCATCTGAATCAACAGGGGCTGAAAATACATCATGTGCTTGACACACAGTAATTGACATGTCATATTATATTTGACATTTCAAGGACAGTAGTGCCTATTTAAATGGAGAGACAGTAATATAAATATTTTTTTACTTGAGCTAACCAAAATCTAACAGGGCATATTGGTGAAGAGCTGTTCAGCAAATACCTGGGGGAAAAAAGAATTCTTTTAAAAGAGTAAAATCTCTAATGGCTCAAATTATGAAATGCAGAAGAGCCAACTTACAAGAAGATAACTTTACTAACACACCACTACCTCAGCGGGAAATTCTGGTCACACTGACTAGCAACCTCCTACTGATTTCCACAGAGCCATAATTTCACCCATCCCTCCCTACTGCCTTTACAGCTCTGCCTGGGTTTAAGTCTACAACTAACGCTGCCCAGACTATCAGCATGACAACGGATATAGAAATATGGATTAACACGACGGGAGTACAGGGAGGCTTGCACACCGCATGAGTCACGCTCTTTTTCCCTGCACAGACAAGACAAATTGCAATGCAGCAGAATTTTGAATTACATATGCTTCACCTGACACCTTATCCTATCTCCTTGAGGCAACTGTATGGGGACATCACCAGTAATAACAAAGGTCCTACAGGACGCGTTGACAGAAGAAAGGGGGGAGGTAGCATACACCATTGAAAGAAGCAGCAGCCATGCAAACTACACCTTACAGCAGGACTGGGAAGTTCCCCCAAATTTAACACCCAACAAATTGAGAGCCCACTGTCATACTTTCTTCTGGTTCCCGCACGTAAAGGATCCTTGGGCTTTTTTGCCTTGTTTACATATTCTAAAGGATTTCTTCCATCATATGTGATGCAAAGGAAAGGTACTGGCAGAAAGATTTTAAACTGAGGGTTAAATAGATTAAATTAATCTACTACTGCTGCTTTTACCTAATACTTTCATGTACAGTTTTGATTCTTTCTTGTTTTATCTTCTCTCCTCTACATTTCCAAGGCATGATGCTACACTCCCCTGAACTACTGTTTAGCCAAGCCATACGCATTTAACTCTTATACTCTGTCGCCTTAGCTATCCCCTCCAGCAATCTAAGCAGTTTGCTGCTCCTCTCAGGTCTTGTTCAGATTTGTAAATGTACTGAATGCAGCACAGTTCCCTGAAATAATGCTATGTTCTCAGAGAAGAAGCATGACAATAGCATTTGCAGGATGAGACTCATATGCTGTATGTGTAATCTAATGATGTTATGCTGCGTGGATGCCATATACGAAAAGCCATTGTAAATGAGGGTGGGTGGAACTGCTAGCATAAAGAATGAAGCAAGCATGCAGAAATCTAAACCCCAGGTAAATACCTCCTGTGCAGAATATTCTTCCCCTCCACATTTTCTTCCGTGTAAATCTCTACTTCAAAGAACTGAATGAATTTATTAATGACTAAATGTCCAATCTGTCAGAGAATACAAGGAAACTAATCTACCTTTTTTTTTTAAACACAGATTCTGCTCATAAATTCTGAGTTGCTTATGCCCAAATAAAAAAGTAAACAGAAATATTGTGTTAGTTTAAAGCTCTATTAAACCAGAAGAGGGAAAAGGAGATTGGAGGAGGTAATCATGTTAGACCAGCAAGCAGAGAATTTTAATCCCCCCCCCAAACCCTCAAGAAGTTTCTGGTGAATCTTATTAATTGCAGTAACTACAAAGAAAAATAGTATGACTGATCTGTCATAAGTCTCATTCTCCTTTCAGAGCTGTGGAGAATTGAGCAAGGTAGAGAGAAAGATACGGTGCCAGGGTTTCATTTTAGACCTCAGAATTAAATACAGAGATAAAATAGTTCAAAGGAGATGAAGGAAAGAGGAGTTCACGTACTTTGTGAGTTTAACTTCTTAATAGTTGTGTCTAGGCTGCAATAACAAGACAAGAGCATACCGGGCGAAAATGCAAGAAGGCAAAACTACTAACGAATGTGAAATTATTTTCAAGACTCGGGATAGGATAATTCAAAGAACTGGGAACAAAAAGGAAGAGTAAAACTATAAAGCACTTTCTGACAGCCTTCTTTGTAAAAAGTGGCTGAGCAGATTTATCAAAGTGTGTGAAATGTTTGATCCTAAGCTGAACTTCCATGAAAACAGAATCATATTCCTTTCCGTTCGGAGGTCACAGAAACACTGCCGGAGCCAAGGAAAAGAACAAAGAACACTTCCAATTGTAAATTAAGGTGTGCTGCATATATAGACACAAATGTGTCCTATACATGTAGCTAAAAGGCTCTTTGCAAACACAAAGTGTGTTTACCCATTTAATTGACTAAAACCAAGGGATCGAAATCTGAATAGCTGAAACTTAAAATAGTATCAAATGACAAAAGTGAAAAGGAGGCTAATTGAACCATAGTCTTTTATGTAGAAAATGGAAATACGTAAACTTATTCAAAATGTTTTTGCTAATTAACAGTTCTATGAAGGCTCTGACAGTAGGATGCACCAGTGATGAAAAGACATAAGGATGCTGAAATGGCAACAGGTATCTATTCTGAAAGCACACCCAGCACAAAATATTAAGGCACACTATTTTGAGCTTGTGTATGCCATGCTGAGCCCAGCCCCGCTCTGCTCCACTTGATGGTTGTCCTCCTTCCCCTGCCCCCATCTGCAACCCACCAAGGGGAATGAGGCCATTCCGCCACCCTGCGAGCCATACATTAGGGATGGGACATTCACGTGGATTCAAGCTGTTACCTTTTCCGTGTCAAACACCATACCTCTACTCCTTCAAGCATGTAACGGGAATTCTAATGCCTTCGGGAACTGGACGCGATGTGCTTCTCTATGCAGAGGCTGTGCTGTGAGGCAGCCTGCTTCGCAGTCCTAACGAAAACACAAGAATGGGAGCTTCTGCTTGCCCCACAGTAGGAGATCAGAGGTACCTGGTCTCACCTACAGTGTTTGCTTATTCCTGCAAACTCAAGCTTCAGTGGGGTGCTGCCTTGCTGGGAGAGAGGAGACTGGCCTTGTGCAAGAGAAGATCTCCTCCCAGAAGAACCCGTTGCTGGATCTTCCCTTGGCACTGCGAAACCGGACAATCGGCGGCAGAGGGAGCAGCAAAGGAGGACCAGACAAGTGAGGGTACCAAATGTGACACAGGACAAAGGTGTCTCCCACTGTCCCAGTTCAAGTTACTACAAGCCTTTGAGTCATCCAGGCTAAGGTCGCTAATTCTGACTTCTAATTGTAATTAGAAGGGGGGAAAAATGTAAAACAAACAAACAATCAAAAACACAAGCAAGCACTTGTTATTTGTGTTTTCTAAGTGAAAAGTCACAGCCTTACTCCAATGAACTCTGCACTGGATCTTCTTCGCCTGCCTGTCCTGGTCCCAATATGCTACCACCTAGTCTGAGTGCTAACTTCCCAGTTCGGTGTTATACAAGGGACTGAGAAGCTGGAGAAACATCTGAGGGAAAGGGGACAAGGGAGACGAGAAAAGCAGATAAACCCTGCAACGCTGCAGTGGGAATAGCCCCTCTGTATATGCCCATCTACACACAGGTTGCTTTTCCATCCATATTCCCAGGATACTCTGCAAGCCCTTGCAAAGGAGAATGCAACCAACTTGGACAATATTGAGCAGACTTTTTAAATCAAGCAAAAAAAACCCAAAACAAACAGGAACATGTTTGTCAGTTAACAAGTCCTAATACAGACCACAATTTTGATAGCATCTTTACACGTACTCTTCTAAATCCAAGTTGCTTTCAGTGCAACTACTTGCAGGAACACAGCCAGGAAATGGCACAGAAGGGTTTAAATCTCAGGTCAAATTCTAAGTTGGTCAGAAAGTTAAGGAGAGGCCACGTCACTCCAAAAATGTAATTAATTTTAAAGTCTAAAACCAAAGTAGGATGCCAGAGTGACTTGTTCATGTTTGGAAGCTATCTTAAAAAGGTACCTGCTTATGCTGTAAAAATGGAGAATTTTAAAAATGAAACATATTTTTATTCAGTTATTAGTTTGTTGTCCTTCTAAATCTCTCCAGGGTTTGAACTCATGAAAACTGAGTAATCTGTTTTCTCTCGTTCTCTCTGGAGAGAAAGCTTAGCTTCTAACCAGCTTGGTTAGCTTCTACACACATACTTTTTCAGGTTGATCTTCATATCACACAGCTTGTGCTCCAAGTTAATATTTTAAAGAAAGCTCAAAACCCCTCTGCAATTTGACTGTCAGGTGAAGTTTGAGATTTAATATTATATCATAAAATTAAAAATTTTTAAAAGGTGAAAAAAAGTGAAAATTACACATTGCTACTTAATATTACAGCATATCCTAACGATATCATAGATGTGAATGAAAATTGCATTTTATTGAGTACAACTTTGAAGGGAATACTTCAGTCACGGCTGTTTGTGCCCAGCTTGGTTGCAACATTCTGTTGCCTCGTCTAAATGTGTACTTACTTGTAAGTTGTTGTCTTCCTATTAGCACTATGTTATTTTTCAATTTTTATATGTGATCAGAAAATTAATATACCTAGATAACCTGTACACAAAAAAGCACTTACTAAAAATCCACAATACTTTTAGAAGTTCCCGTTATTCCCACTGAAATGAAAAGCAAAGAAATCAATTCTGTTGCTCTGAGAGGTTTTCTTCTACCATTGTTTTCATATATACATTAATTGAAGGCCATCCCTGAAAACGCAATCAATGTTAACGCTCGACTCTAGATGGCAGCAGCCTCCTTCAGTTTTTAGTTTTCTTCTTCCGTAGTTTCTTGGTCTTTGTTCCTTAACCCTCCAAATAATTCCATGCTCCCTTCTCTTCCCCCAAAATAAAGACCTCAGTGCTCCAAGGCGCACAGTTTGGGGAAGATGACTGGAATGCATTTTCACTAGAAGAAATCAGGCCACTCCTGCAGTTAAGCTATACGGTTCTTCAAAGCATACAGAATAATTGAGGCCTAAAGTGGAGGAAAAAAAAAGAAAGGACGATTTTTCCCCTCCCCCTTCCCCTATCTGTCACCTGGAGAAGTGTTAGAAAAATAGTGCTTCTTTTCGTCTAGCAACAGCCCCTCAGATAGAACGGGAGGGGGCAAAGGACAGAGGAAAGAAAGAGACACAGAAGAAACAGAACAAAAAGGTACCATTTCATTATGACTTTGAACTGGGAAAAAAGTCTACCTAAAGAACATGGCTTTAAAGCACCGAACAATTTTACAAATGTCTCTCTTTGGGCACAGAGTACGGACACTATGCTGGTGGAGTTTATTAGATGAGCTGAGGCTACTTTATGTGTCGTAAAATTTAACACATAAGGAAAGCTATTGCTCAAGCTATAACACCTTATCTGAACTCCTTTCCTTTTTCCCTTCTCCTAATATTTGCATTAAGTTTTGCCACGCAGCCACCAGTCTTGGCAAGTCTCTGCATTTTTCTGTGTCCTTCTCCCACTCTATTGCTAGTGTCTTCCCCCATAATGGGTATTAGGTAGGGTACCATACCTCCTCCAACTCCAGCGTTTCTCACATGCTCTTTGACGTGATCACATCTCTGGCATTCACGTAAATCAAATGGAAATACAAAAATATCTTAAACAGAGATTTCTAAAAGCCTGTGTATGCATAATTCCTTAACATCTGTAAACTGTTGCAATTAGAGGCTGATTCTGTGAGCCCTCGAGCACACAAGCAATTTTATTTGGCCAAACAATTCCAGCTCAGCTGGATCAGTCCCCCCTGTGCAGTTTCCCATAAACGTGTTTGCAAAACCAAGCCATTAGGCTTTAAGTTCACATTTACTGTCACCATTTTGAGGATTCCCACATACACATGTTGTCATGGTCTTATTTCTACTGGTAAGGACACACAGGGACATTGGAGACAACTCAGGAAACTGCCTTTTGGAATAGTTGCTGCTGAGAGGTACTTCATGCAGTGCTCTAGCACATCAACGTGTTAATGTTGTATACTAGGGTTATGTTTACGCTATCTTCACAACTCATGGACTCATTTTTTTTATAAAACCCAGACAGTTCATGCTATTTTGAGGCCCCAAATATCCTAAGGCTGTCGTAGCTGAAGTTAAGAAACGTGGATCTAGCTGCCTTGCTGTTAGGCATATGCATGGTCTTGCGGAATGATAAAGGCTATAAAAATACAAAAAACTCCAATAGTTATGTTCATCCTCACCTTTCCCCAGTTGTAGTCAGGAAATGCACTTTTCTATGAGAAGCACAGAAACAAGGATTCTGAGAAACAAGGATTTAAGACTAGCAGACTGAGATAAAGTACTGTAAGCAACATATCAGCACGTAAGAAACAAAAAATATCAAGTTTAACCTCTGAAATCATCTCTGACTCACTCTGCTGCAAGATCAGACAATTTTAAGAAGTCTGAACATAGAGCAGGCCTGTTACTAGACTATACTTGACCACCACTACTAATTACATGACCATTGCGTGACATTTCTCCCAGGGCGGTTTTACCTTACACCTGAAATGATGTGACCACAGGTATCTAATAAAGGCAGCAGTTTTGCTTTACTCCCCCTCCATCCCAAGCCATAGGTGCCTCTAACCTTGTGGAGAAGCAGGTTAGGGAACTAACATGTGCCACTGCCCTACCCGGCATGATTCACCAGCACTTGGCTGAACTTTGGTACTCACACAAGTGAAGTGCCCAAAACCCATGGCCGGGAATGGGGACTGGACTCTCCCCATTTGTCTGTGCAATCAAGTTATCCCTGGTACTTTTGGAAAAGTAACTTACAGCACCAAGTCACGTCATTGCTAAAGGACTTGAACACTAAGTCAACAAATGAAGACTTCCACCCACATACACTCCGAAGCTTAACTTCCTTGTCACACCTCAACTGAAGCATCTCAGACATAAAGTGTCTTCTAGAAGACCACACTAACACTATCCCAATGCTTTTTAGGGAGAAAGCTCCGACTACCCAACACTGACATATGTAGTTCTGTGTTTTGTGGTGTGCCTTAGGGTAAAAAACTGAAATTGGTGGATCTAAACGTTAAATCCTGCAACTGGATCCAGATGGCTGAACCCGTGTCCACATGGGGCCTCACGGAAGTTAAAGATGTTCCCTGAAGGTGCAAAGGGTTGCTTGCATGAGTGCACTTGCACCACTGGGATCAAAATCTTTACTTTTGGGTCTAATACAATTATGATTCAGAAATGACATGTGAACCACGGCCACTTTAAAAACTGTATCTCGAGGGCCCAACTCAATTTATGAGAGCATCACAAGTCACCAATGGTCTCACCCTTAGGACTACAGTAAACGAACAATTCTTTTTTGTCCTACTAGAGGGAGCAAAAAGAGAGCAAAGGAAGCAGTAAACCTCTTCCCTTTCTTCTCAGTTATTATCAGGTTTATCTATAATTCATAGGTTTTACTATGAGAATCAACATAATACCTGAGCAGAGTTCAGATTTATGAATTTATTCTCTCAATACCCAAATGAGGCTGATGGACAATGTTCCTACCATTCTTCAGACAAAGGAATGACATACAAAGTAATTAACTGCCTTTTTTTTTTCTTTTTTTTTTTCTTTTTTTTTTACAATAGGTATTATCTAGATTGGAAAATACAGGTGATTGGGACATCCTTAAAAGCCAGAGCATAAGAAATCTAAGATAACCGAGGTGGCATATGGTAGGTAAGAAATCCTCAGTCATGGTACCATATACCAACTGAATACAAAGGTGTATGTGATTCCAGATAACTCGTCCTTCAAACTCTACTTTTCTGGCTTTCACTAGGTGCTCATTTTATGGTATTTAGGATTAGAACTCACATACTAATTTTCAAAGAAGGATTTTTTTCTCCAGGATGGTATTTTTATCTTATATCTCCTCTACATTTATTATGTCCTCTTCAAAACTCCTTCTCTTTCTCTGTTCTAACTTAGTTAGGTGGTTTGCTTAGACTCCTTTGATGGCCAAAGGAAAGGCACAGGAAGAAACTGGCAATTCTTGGGATAATTCACCTCATGTATCATAAACATATATGTTTAAAATGGGATGGAGATGTCCACCTCTCTCCATTAAAAGCAGAATGAACTCCACCTATCTACTTTACTGGTGAAAAGAGTCATACCAAGAGAAACCTGAATATTTATTTATCCATGGCAATATCTTTAGCTGCTACACTGAAGGCAACAGGTGACACTGAGAAATCAAGGCAACAATTTCCACACAGCTGATAAAAAAAGGTGGTACTTTGCGAAACACATTTAAGAGCAGAGAAGAAGGAAAGATTGCGAAACACATTTAAGAGCAGAGAAGGAAAGAAAAAAAGACTCATTTGTTTTACAAGTTGTTTGATTGCCCAACAAATTGCTTAGTCATCTGTCTACTCTCATTTGCCATACGCGTACATTTATGAAAATGCAGTCTGAGCGAGGGACCACAGAGGGTGTCCGGAGGCAACACAGGGTATGCTGATACACCCTTGACTTTAATGTATCAGACTTGTAATAAGGGACTAATTTGGTCCTAAGCACTAGCTTGGCAGAAACAAAATACTTACAGACTATTAATAGAGAAACTTTTCACAGAAGCTGTGACCTTTACGACTTAGCATGGTTTACAGCCCTACGTCTGTTACAATTAAGCAGATCCTCACTGCAAAGCAACACGTTTGTGTCTTTTTCTCCCAATTATAAGGAAGGGACTGCTAAGGTAGAGCGACTCGTTAGTACACATACTGATGCACATCCTTTCTGCAGTACAGAGGTGTACTGGAACATGGTAGGGGAAAACACAGGGTTTATGGTGCTCTGAACAATAGTGTTCCCTAACGTCCCACAAAAATCTGTCCTCAGTATCGACAGCCACTCTAGTCGAAGGCCTATGGAGATTTGAAGACAGTGATCTCTATGCCATGATAATAAAACTAATTAATAGGAGAAAATATTATCAGTCACAATGTCGCAGTGGAACTGGGGGCAGGGGGAGGAGTGTATTGAAGTGGTTACTTCTCTCCCTTCGAAGTCAGACATATGAAATAGATTTCTAATGACTTTGAGAATAATTAAACATTTAAAACAGTATTGCAAATGCCTGATGGAAAACAGTTATGAAACACATCAAAGAGGATAGTCCACTTACTATTGCAGCCTTTATTTGCCAAGCCATATGTCAACAAAAATACCAGTTGTTAAGGTCACTGAGACTAGAAGAACCAGGGAAATAACTGTATCGGGATCATTTTTAACACAAATAGTTAAAGTCTGAAACTCAGGAAAATATGTAATACAAAATACACATTTGCATTTTTAGACACCTTAAATCAACTTTTTTTTTACTCATAAAAGATACTTATTTGTCTGACTCCATCTGCTCATTGCTGTAACACAGCAGCACACAGACCATTAGCAAAAGGACGTATAGTCTAGAAGCACAGGTGCATGGGATTAAACAAAAAAAAAGAAGACATAAAACAATGTAAAAACAAAAAAAAATTAGCTCCAGAAATACAAGCTAGAGAGAGAAATTCGGAAATAATTAGAACAATTGGTAGACTAATCGTAGTTCTCCCTGGCACTACAGAAATGAGGAGCTCTACAGGGATATGCCAATAGCTCAAGCAGCAGAACAGCAACAAGCATCATTTTGTCATACTTAAAAAAACAGAAGGTTGAACAAGCTACCAAACCAACTCATTAGAAGCAAATGGTGAGAGCAGCTGAATGACTAGCATTTCAGCAGTTCTATGCTTTGCAACTATTTGTGCCACAAGAAATGATTTGTAGTGATGTTCTGAATGCAGAGAGTGATAGAATAGTTACGGGAAGCATGTTTCTTTAATTTATCCTATTCTTAGTAACAGATTCAAACAATGGCAGATCTAGGATTAATTTGGTCCCAAGAAGACAGCAGAGGGTGAAAACTCTCCGTGTGAAAATTATTTCAGCCACATCTTTGACAGCTGGCCCACAACCACGTTACCCTGGGAATGCCAAATCTGTCAGATAACCGAGGGGAGATAGCAGAGCTCTGCACAGCCAAGAATGTAACGATAGGAAGTGATTATTCACTATTTTTTCTAAGAACTGGAGGCTTAAACTGAACAGAGGGAAGAACTTTTTTTTTTTTTTTTTCATGTAACACATACTTGGAACTCATTGCCACTGTGTACTGCGGAGGCCAGGAGAATAAATGGGCTCAAAGGAGGATTAGAGAAGTTCACAAAGAGCAGGGCCATATATGGATATTAAACATTAAGGTCAAGGAATAGCCTCAGAGGCTGAAGGTACATAAACTAATGGGTTTTTTAAGCTATAAAGTAGATGATGGATACAGGGAGGGGTTGTAGATATTCCCGAGGAAGAATCACTCTGTACCAACCCCATTTTTCTGCTCTTTCGGTAAACACTAGGGTCTGCTTGGACTGACTCAGTAGGAAGGATTCTAGACTTTGGTCAGTTGTTTCTACACACACATTAGTGAAACATGCCCTTTTGAAACCAAATTCCAGCCTTAGTGAAGGACTCCCATATGGGACTAGGATGACCTCCAAACTCCACACTGCTTGGAATGTTTATAAACACATGGCACATGCAACAAGTGACAGATTTAAAAATGGCAGACCCAAGGAATCACACTCATCAGAAAGGAAAGGTTCAATTTGCAACATCTGGGCTATCCACCAGGCCAACAAGGCAGGGCTCTTTGCTGTACATTGCCCATTGTTTTGTTCAGGCCAAATCCAGATGACAAGCTGATGATCATAGTTCCACTTCCTATTTAAGAGTATTTTATAGCCCCACATGGACATGTTGTCTTCTCAGTGTCATATAGCCCCAGGAAGCAGGTATAGGAAGCATGAAGAAATATCTAAGGGCATGGGAAGGTGGTGGGTGGACTTCTTGGTCTCAGTGTAGGAAAGGTGAGGAGCTATTGCCAAGGCAAATAGGGAAGAGACAAGAGCAAAAAAGAATAGGACATGTAGGCTGCCCAGGTAACTGAAGCATACAGGAAGCAGCTATGGGCAGTCTGGAAGGTTGAGAAGTGGCAGAGATTTCAACAGCTAGCTCAACCAAACAAGTCTCCTCAATCGCGCTGTTAGGACAATTTTCTGTAAAAACATCCCTACTCTAAGAGTAGGACATCTTAGCAACTTTTCCTTATCATGTCTGGTGGTAGAAGTAACAATACCATGGAAACCACTTTAATTTCCTCCATTCAAATCACTGTAGGGCTTAGTGCTTGCACAAAGATCATACGCAACAGTATTTAACGATATTACCATGACACAGTGATGGAGAGGGTGGCTGGAAAAGGGGAACCTAAAAAAAAAATCAACAACAAAAACCCCTCCACAAAATTGCCTGACGAGTCATTTTTGTGAAATGAAAAGTAATTTACACAGCAGTTTTACAGAAAAGAGAATTATGCAGTTAATCGGCGCTGCTGGATAATTACACTGTACATGAGGCCTTGCTTTTAGGGAAAAATATAAGCTAATAAAGAGAGTCAGACAATCGGTAATGGCAGGGCTTTTGGGAGATACCGGAGACACAAAGCTAAATAATTTAAAGCTAAGGAGCATAATGACTGTGAAACTGAATTATTTTAAGTTTACATTAATTGTCCACCCAATTACATACCTAACATCAAGTCCAAAAACTAGAGAATTCCCCTCGGCTGCAAACAACCACAATGACAACAAGAAAGCAGAGGGGATGTGATCCTGAACATGACCAGACTCTGAATGCGTCCTCCCAACTGCGGTGCACATCCTTAATATTCAGAGGTCTGCTAGAGAATTAAAGCCAGTTTACACTTCCCTCCAGTTACTGCTGGTTCAAGTAAGGTCTCTCCCTAGTACGGTCAACTGCAGTCAATCAATTTTCTTTGCAGTGCCTTTTTGTACCTTTCAAGCACCAGCAGCAGATGGCTCAGCCTGGCTGTCTCACTGCCACACTGGTACCAGAGAAACCAGTGAAAAGTTGAACAACATTGAATTAACAATGAAAATGATGACCGGTGTAATGAGAGCAGTTCATTACCTTTGCGTTTTAAGCAATTTAGCCCTGATTATTATTGACCTTTGGCGATGCTGCGTCCAAGTAAAATGCACTATCCTAAAAAAGCACGGGTATACTGGAAGGCAGACATTGTTTCTGAGTGTATTCATAAATAAACCACACTTTATCCCTTCCTGTGATAGGGGTTTACCTTACAGCTGAGTTATCAGCATTCAGCAGTCACTCTGACTTGGTGTTTGCACAACAAACAATACAAGAACAACTTGACACAGTACACCTGGCAAATTATTATTATTATTATTACTACTACTACTACTTCTTCTGCAACACCCAAAAGAGCACTAGGTACTTCACAAAGTAGTTAAAAAGACAAACTATGTGCTGTGGTGAGCTAATACTCAGTGAAACGGTAGAACTACACAGGGTGGAAAAACAGGAGGAGGTGGTGTAACAAGAGGAAGTATATGGGTTACAGGAATAACATTAAACAGTTACTAATCTGGGGGACATGAGGTTCAGCGCATGCTGCCTATTCTTATTCCACACCAAGTTCAGAGGAATCCCTGTGACTGGACATATTGTTAGCACGCTTTCCAAATCCACTGTTTTTTCCAGAAGTGCCATTTGCCGGCATGCTAATCTGCATCTTTTTTCACTTAGGTTTTGCAGCCTGAAAGCAGATACATTTGAAAGTTTTGTCAGTTCCAAAGTAAATATGTCTATTAAGGATTTACAGTTCAACAAACTGTAGCCACAGATTTTGAAGCTTTCACTGATTTCACAGTGATGACA
>NW_009648244.1:358961-362121 GCF_000708025.1 Charadrius vociferus | reverse complement strand
CACACCCACAAACAACACCGTGGGACTCTGCACACTCGCAGGGCAAGTTAGAAGAACTTGCAGCCAACTTATTTCTCTTGCTCACTCTTCATTTGAATTTTAGGGCTCAACGTTCAGGGAACCGCGCAGCCCACTTGGTGTAGCTGATCTACTCCCACTGAAATGGGACGATGCCGTGTGAGCCTGCTGCTCACACACACCTCCCTGTCCCCACAGCACTTCCCTCTCCTCTGCCAGAGGGATTAAAGCATCCTTCACCTGCTGAGTGCATTGGGGACAGCCCAGGGGGGGGAAGGCAGAAGAGAGGAAGGCGAATTAAAAAAAAAGACCAGGAAAAACTAGAGTGCTTGTTACCAAATCCATCTACCATCACAAAAACAATTGCCACACAGTTCCCTGCTCTTTGGGCAACTGCATACCGTCCAGAACAAAGCACGCTGTTGGCGCCTCCTGACTATTAATAATAGTAAGGTATGTGCTGCAGCAGGAGGGAGAACCACAAGGGGTGGTGCTCCACAGGGCTGGCATAAGGAATGGATATGCTCCAGGCTGCCTGCCAAATGCACTGGAAAACTTGACTTTCCGGGGGCCACCGACGGATGCTTTTCTCCTGCCTGCAGTACTCTTCAGAGGGTTTTTGCCCGGACTGGACTGTACTGGGCCGCTGTGGGTGGGAGGCATTCCGGCTCTCCAGCCTCCCCAACTGGTACTGCTGCCTCCTGATGAAACGGAGTCACTGGGCTCACCCTGACCACCCTACAGATAAAAGCTTCAGCTTCATCCTGCCATGTCTGTGGGGGTTTAGAGAGGTCACTGGAGCCAGTGGTGAACATCTGAGAAAGAAATTGTTCCCATTAGCCCCTTAACCCAAGGGGAAGCAAGAGGGACAGCACAGCCTGCTAGAGGGACTATTCAGGTTTGTCCAGGGCCCGCTGTAAATGTAGGGTTTAGGACGGACTCACAAGATACAGAGGAGAGAAGAGAAGAGAAAAATTCAGTATGTTTTGATGGAAACACCTCAGTCCCTGCTAATCGCCTCATATACCAGAGCTTTTGGAAGGGGGCAAAGGCAGTAAACCAGCACTGAGAAAGGAAGGGGCACAACGGGAAAAAAAGCAAAAAAAGAATCATAGAATCGCTAAGGTTGGAAGGGACCTTTAAGATCATCAAGTCCAACCATCAACCTAACTTGACAAAATCACCTCTAAACCATGTCCCTAAGCACCACATCTACCCTTTGTTTAAACACCTCCAGGGATGGCAAATCCACCCCCTCCCTGGGCAGCCTATTCCAATGTCTAATAACCCTTTCAGTGAAAAAATGTTCCCTATATCCAGTCTAAACCTCCCCTGACATAACTTGAATCCATTTCCTCGTGTCCTATCACTTTTCACCAGGGCAAAGAGTTCGCCCCCCACCTCTCTACGACCCCCTTTCAGGTAGTTGAAGAGGGTGCTAAGGTCGCCCCTCAGCCTCCTCTTCTCCAGGCTGAACAACCCCAATTCCATCAATTGTTCCTCATAGGGCTTGTCCTCCAGATGCCTCACCAGCTTTGTAGCCCTTCTCTGGACACGCTCCAACACCTCAATGTCCTTTTTGTACTGAGGGGCCCAAAACTGAACACAGTACTCGAGGTGGGGCCTCACCAGTGCCGAGTACAGGAGGATGATCACTTCCCTAGTCCTGTTTACCACACTATTCCTAATACAGGCCAGGATGCCATTGGCCTTCTTGGCCACCTGGGCACACTGCTGGCTCATATTCAGCCAGCTGTCCACCAACAAGAGAGATGCTAGTGTCCATCAGTGCACCATTTAGCATGGGGTGACATGTCCAAAGGAAGCAAAGTGTGCATTCACACCAATCTGCTGCAGTTCAGGTCTTGGATCGCCTTTAGGTCTCCACACACATGATGTACTCCTGAGATGCAATGTGTCCCTGCTAGAGCGCTTCCTACCCCTTCAGATGGCTGGCAAACTGCAGAACAATGCACAGAGAAACAAAATCCTGCATTGCCGGCTTAGTAAAAAAGGACTGCAGACAGCTAGCTGCTAGAAGCATTACTAAATATGTTGATGTTTCATAACCGAGTTTACTCTCGTTACTGTTTGTGTTTCTGGTTTGTGTATAGCAGGAAGGGTCAGGCAGGGCGAATGCTTGCTGTTGTGCAGAGCTGCTGCAGTATCTCATTTTCACCAGCAGCGCTGATCGAGGCTTCCCAGTTCATTTCTCCCGGCAGCCTAGACTTGCTGCGGAGATGTGCTGTGGTGCACTGAGAGAAAGCCCAGCTCCCTACAGAAGTCCATACAGAGAATTTATACTTTGTCTATATACAACCTTCAGCTTTCAAACTACAAACGCTGACTTCACAGTCAGGAGAAGTAATTTGGCTTCCATGTATACCCAGAAAGAATTTGAGATATCATCTATTTTGCAGAGGATTAAGGCTACCAAGTGTCTATCTTAAAACATCAGCCTGCCTGACAAATACAAACATGCAGTTAGGGCTTCCAGGGACACATTATCTCACATTATGGTACATGCCAAGGGGTTAACCGAAGCCTTGGAGATATGTTTTGAAACTGGTTTTGTTAAGCCACTGTCATCTCCTAAATATAACTTTGTTTTCATAAAAAAAAAAAAAAATCCTTTAGGAGTTTCCTCTGAAAAAAAAAAATAAATCTTTGAGGCTGTCTTGAGGATTCCTGGAAATTTTTCATGTGTTCTAAAAATTACCCCTGCAAAGCCTCGCACGGCCATGCCTCCGTGGCGGAGACGCCCAGAGATTGCAGAGCCTGCACGGCTCCTGCACCGCCTGCCCCTAGCTCCACAGCTCGAGATGGCCCTTCCTGACTGCAGCCAACTCTCTGCCCAAATAATTTCCACATGACTTTGCAAGCTACTTCTTGTAGAGAAAAACTTAACTGAATTATCACCTCATTCCAAACTAGTTCCTATACAAATAAGAAAGCCCATAAGCATAGCACCGAAATGTATTGAAATGCATATTTTTGTGCAACGGTTGACAGAGTGCGTATTACTTTTCAGCAGCTACTACAGTTTTGCCCCTGTTCCTATGAAGGACCAACCATAGTTTCTCTCTAAGATGGAGCGCACCTCTGCTCTCGCACAGCCGATATTCTTCCAGGACTCTTTATT
>NW_009648244.1:358577-358938 GCF_000708025.1 Charadrius vociferus | reverse complement strand
ATGGCATGGGGCCAGGCAGCCCCTCCGGTGCACCGTCCCCTACACGCACAGCCTCCTTCCTTGCTGTTCTGCAGCTACAAGGATCACCTGTTGGTCTTGGCGCGCGCCCAAGCTGGGGCCTAGCGGAAATGACAGAATCAGCTAGATATGAGAGCCAGCTCCTATTCCAGCCACCCAAATGAGGGAAATGCAAAAACAGATGATGGCAACGTGACCTCGCTGCTGCAGGCAGGAGCCAAGAGGGGGTGGGGAAAAAGGGAACGGAGAAAGAAGGGGTGTGCATCAAAAAAAAACCCAACCCACCCAAGACAAAAAAAAAACAACCCAAGAAACAAATGACTAAAAAGAAGCTCTTTTTTTT
>NW_009648244.1:334662-358472 GCF_000708025.1 Charadrius vociferus | reverse complement strand
CTGCTGTTTCCATCTCCCACGTGAAAGATGTCAAAGCGATATTCAGGTACATGACAGAAACAAGCTGCCTTTTTTGGATCGGCTGCTCTCTGTACTGCGCAGTGACACACGAACCATTCAAAGATCTGTGTTGGGAATTCCCCTCTCCCATAACAACAGTGCTCCGCAAAAACTTTTACTTGATATTCGGGTGAGCTGCAACGTTGTGCAGGAGAAGGATTAAGCACCACTAGCCTCTCACTTCGTTCTTCTGGGCAGAAAAGCAGCTAAGCAACTCAAAAGAAAAGGTAACCATCACTAACAGTATTTAAAACAGAGAAATGCTGCCTTTTAAATGATAAAAATACAAGCTAATTACACACTGCATTTCCAGACATATTATAACTATACTGGTTATAGTATGAAAGTATAACTAGTTTCATACAAACTCTTGGAATCCACACTTACTTGAAGCAGTAACCATCCAAACATCCAAAATTTCTCACCAAATTTCTCTGGACCCTCGAGTTCAGCAACAACATAAATGCATACTCTCTCAAATAGCTTAATAGGCTTTAAATTAGCTTTTAAGAGGGTTTTTTTTAACCAATAATTTTTAGAAACAATACCAATAAAAGCAGGGAAAACCTAATTCTTAAAAGGAAGTTTTTTCCTCTCTCCGAGAGCAATGCAATGGGTCCGCAGAGCTTACTTCTTCCTTAGAAAACACTGCATGAATAATCAATGCACAGTCCAATTCCTCAAAAAGCACTGAGCCTTCAAACACACCCAGTATTCAGCAGTCTCTGTGACTTTGGCCTTTAAACTGTCACACTTTTTGCCTTGCCTTCCCTCGTTTCCCAACCTTCCTTTATTTCTGTTCTTTCTAGCAAGTAGGTAGGTAAGCAGAAGCAAAATTCAAGCAGTGGGAGCAAGCTGGGGCTAATTTGCACCTTATGAATTATTCAGGCACTTCTGATTCCTGCACCTGCACCGAGGCAGGAAGCTTGCGAGGAACAGTCATTACTCTTCTCTTGGGTTTGCACAAGCTTGGTTACTGCTCAGGCACTTTGTTCTGTAACTAAGGGCTTCAGGTCTTGTATTAAGCAGTGGAAGTGGGGAAAAAAAAATAACCTCACATTGCCAACATCCCCCCTCCGCGGCCCCCGACCCACGATAATCATTCAACCCCTTCTGAGACTAACAAATTGTAGTTTGGATCAGACTGCTGAATTCATCTCACATATGCTAATCTGGATCAGAGCGTCAGCAGAGAAAACGAATGTGTGCACAATCTGGTCTCGTCAGGTATTTACTCAGCTGTATTAGATTGCACGTTTAAACTTCTCCCTAGCTCAGTAGGGAGCATTTCGTGTGCATCAAGTATTTCACAAGCTAACTTGATCATTAAGGCATCCTTCTCCACAGATACAGCACAGATAAATTCTCTCCCTGGCATTCTGGCTAACATCGGGGTACCAACAGTTTAATACTATTGGAAGAACCTGTATCGTGCTTTCAACAGGATGGCTTTAAGAAGCAAACAGGTCTTTTCCATCTTCATCTACTATTATCTTGCTAAACAGAATGTGACACCTAACTGCAAATCCAGATATGACCCATGAATCTAGACAGCCATTCGGAACATTTGCAGAGAGCAGATAGAAACCAATCAGTACTACGAACATTTTAAGATAACGATATTTTTTTGAGTTAATATGCTACGGCGAACAGATCTAAAAGTATTACACAAATTCAAAGCGGCAAACACCATCTCTACTGTATCTCATGCCCACAGTTGTACTGAATATCTTTGGGTCTTGTCGTTTATTAACATGCCGTCACCAACAAGTTCTCCAGTTAAAAGATCATCTCATTAATCCCAAGCAGCTAAGCATCATGCTTCGATTGATTCAGTAAAACAGATCTGCGGCAACTGATAATGAAACCTCTTTAATCCCCTCTTCCAAAATAACGAGTCAAACACAAGTGTCAAGCATTCAGAAAGGTACAGTCAATCCTTATCAAATGTTCGCTCTTCTTTCTATACCTAAAGAAGCTAATTTTCCTTTCCAGGCAGAATGCATGATTAGTCCTATGCTGCTCTTATCTCATTCCTATCCAATAATAGGTACTCTGGCTCTTTTTTAAGGTCTTTTAATCGGGCATGTAAACACATTTTATTCTTTGATGCTCTTTCATTCAGCATCATTAATCCCCAGCATGAAATCAATACACTTAAAACATTTAATCACCTCAAAATGCAACATAAAAATCCACAAATGACTTTAGCTCATCACACACAATGAATAGCTTGCAAGTTGGAAACTATGCCTTCTTTTTGCCTTGGGAATCAGCAAACCCCAAGCTTGTCTTTCATTGAAGTAAACAGATTCTCTCTCCAACTATCTGCCATTAGGCAAAAAAAAAAGATGTTGATAAACAAAACATGGGATTTTCTGTTTGCTCTGTCATCTTTTTTCATCCCTTGTGGTCACATTGGCCTTATGAGAAATACACTTGTTTTACCGCAGCCTCTTGACAGCATGTGTGTTTAAAAAACTTTAAAAACAATTACAGTAACTGGGTTACAGAATGTACTGGAGGTGCAAGGGAAGGGAAAAACATCTTTGCAGTTGTTTATTTTCCTTTTTTAACAGCACACATTGTTTCTCACTTGAAAAGAATGCATAAAGGACAACAATCATAGTTGCTTTTTCTTTAAAAAAAGAAGATAATTTGCTCTACCTTATATATGATTTTCAAAGCCACCGCGATACAGAAAGTGGCAAGAATCTCTTTAATGGGGCAGAAATCGTGGCTGAGATGTAAAAGCTAAGGGCAGCCAGATCCACCCTTTGAGAGTCAAAAGGGCAGAAACAGTTAAATGGGGAAAAGGAATACAGTAGGTAATGAAATAACATCTTTAATTCTACTACATTAAAAAGCACTGAAAGCTTTCTCATTTTAAAGGAGAAAACACAGTTTGGAAAAGGAATATGTGGAGAAGTGTGGAAACTGGCATGCTGAAACCCTAATTTCGGAGGCAGGCACCCAAAAGCCTTCCTAGGTCCATAACTGCATTACCACCCACTGTCCCATGAACAGTCCTACCCAGCATGTCCCTAAATGAGGTCCCTCACTGTTAAGCTGGAGCTTCTTTAGGCACCTACCACGGATCGTATGTTCACACGTGCTCTTTCCAGCAGGTGCCCATTTTCCACCTACAGGCAGGGCAACGTCATGAACATTGCCTGTCTTGTGAAGAAGCTCACAGAAGGCAGGCAGAATTTTGATGGAGGTGGACTGGCAACTTGTTATATTGTAGCCCTATGGTCAAGTAATTTGCCCAGCGAAGGAGGGACTATGGTTGTAGGTCCTTCTCAGACAGAAGGCTTAATTCAGCATCTCCCCCATCCCAGGAATAACCCAGCTGTAAGGATTTGGGGTCTCCTGCATGAGCGTCTATGGAAGCAAGGCTACTCTGACACTGGGGACGCAAGAACCATGAGGCTGAAAGGTTGGGTAGAAAATGTGATCCTGGTTCCATACTACAAATCTGGACACTCAGCTCCAAGAAGGGAATGGTGAAAGCTCTATTTCAGTATCCATAGCTGGTTCTGGCCTAATGTTGCTCCAGGGAATGGAGCCTACAGTCCCAGTCCTGTCTATGCTGAGGTAGGATTCAGACTTCTCTTACCCACTCTCCTTCCCATCCTGTGACTTCTGTGCTTCTGTCTATACAATGGCCCATATTGAGCAAGAAGGAAGATGAGAGACTCCACTGCTCCCCAAGTATCTCATGTGATTAGGCCTGTGCCAAGGATCCTAATGACTAAAACACCTCTGCAATGGTTGTGCTGAGAACCTAAAACTCAGGTCTCCTACTTCATTGACAAGCTAGTTAACGAAGCTCTCCTGCAAAGGGTGGGAATATTGCTGTTGCTGCTGCCAGCTTGTTTTTCAAAAGAATCATCCCCGCTCCGGTATGATCCAGAAAGGGCTATGTGGACTACCTCTGAGTGAAACAGATGCTTTTAGTTCCTACTGGTTCCCTATAGAGTTCATAATGACTTATCTAATGTAACTGGTCTGTATTCCTATGGAAGCACCTATGTTCCCTCAGCAGTCAGCGAAGAGGAGTATACACCTAAACTAGATGGGTAGGGTCTCCTTTTTGCTTGCTCCTGAGGCGTATAGCTCTCTCCACTGATTATGATGGGGAACTCTGGTGCTTTTCCTCAGAGGTCAGATAACCTTAAGATACAGGTTAACATACAGGTGAAACATACAGGTTTGTGTCCAAGTGAGGTACGAGTGCTATTTGCTCAAGTGTTAAAAAAGTTTGGTGAGTATGCAATAGAGATACCACTGTCTCCAGTGTAGCACAACACACTCTCACTACAGCTGAGTGAGGGAATGAAAATTTCATAGCAGGTATGACTAATCCCTACTTTACTGTAAGTATTTGGTGTCTTAGTGACCTCCTGATTTTGCAATTTTTCCCACTGAAAGGAATGTTTATGCACTGAGCCGCACGGAGGAAAAGGCGTAGATCAGGGAATAACTTCAAATGATTTGGCTATCCTAGATGCATTAATTTTTCATTACCTCATTTGTGAAAAAAACAAAAACAAAAACCTGAGGTAAAACTAAAGTATGTAATGAGGACATTCCAAATCAGGCAAAGGGAAGATCAAGCATTTTCTTCTGGCAGCGCTCTTAATTATTACCAGTAACGTCCTATTTATTATCATCATCATTATTGTTTATCCTTTTTCTTTAAAAATGATCCAGATTGTCTCCCCAAACGTGTATTTTTTTCCTGTTTGACAGAGGCTAGATTCACTCATGGCTGAAAGCAATCAAAGTTTAGACATAAGAAATACATTTTTTTTTAAAGCCTATGCTCTGTAGTTACAATTTGGTTGCAGAGATGAATTGCAAGTACAGACTTGGGCCTTACATTCTTACTGACTGAATGGGAATCCTAACAAGTGAAACAGTGTACTCTGCAATGCTTATTTTCTTTTTGAGCTGGTGACAAATGAGAACTACCTGCTTCAAGTTAGTCTTACAAATGGCAGGAATTAAACAGAAGAGTGCAAACGTCCATCTTTGCATAGTGTAGAGTCAAAGCAAACTAAGGTGAAAATGGTGTCCAGCAGAGTAATTCAGATCAGGAAAGTCATCCAACTCCATAGCAGCTTGACCCTAACATCGCCCCAGAGGCAGTGCTACAGCTGCCAGCTACACAGCTAGCCAAGAAGCTAGCAGAGGTGCAAGCCAAGAAGCCAGCCATGAACCCACATGCCAATGCAGGAAAGCTACATTCCAGTATTTGGCATCTGGGTCCTCCAGCTGCCGAACATCTCCCATCTGGCCGAGCTTGTGGAATGAGGTGTTAAAAAGAAGAACGGGGGTAAACTGTAAAAGAGCAAAAGCAGTACTGTTTGCAAGACACCAAGGACGAAGAGGCACACGGTGCCCGACAACATCTGACACTCACACATAGTATGACTTTGTCACCAGTGACATGGTGGATCAGGGCACTTCTGGATCAGGGGAGGCAGCGTGGACAAAATGCTCAACATTTAACAGGAAAAGAACAGTTAGACATGTATGAACTGGAGCAACAGTCCCAGCCTGTGGCCATCCATGGAGGTCAGCAGGTGCAGAAAATTTGTGTGGGATTTGTTTTGAGTAAAACTTACAGCCTTTAGTAGATTTCATGAATGCACTAAAAAAAGAGGAAAGTAGCCTACAAAAAAATGCTTCTTCAAGACTTTGTGATCCACTCTGTTCCTCCATGACCACAAAGAAAATCACAGAATCATAGAATGGTTTAGGTTGGAAAGGACCTTGAAGATCATCGAGTTCCAACCCCCCTGCCATAGACAGGGACACCTCCCACTAGAGGAGTAGATATCTAAAATATCTAAGAATTTTTCTGTACTTTCATAACTACAATACCGTAATTTTTAGTGTCATTTTACAGAAGAACAACTTTCTTGAAGTTTAGTGGAAAAAGATAACTTTAGTAATACAAAATTAAAAAACCCCAAACAACTGGACATTCATGAAATTTCATTTAAATGAAATATATACACTCACATAGCTGTATTTAATTGTAGCAGACTTCACTTCTGACAAGCAGTTACTGTTCCTAAACTGCATTCGCACCATATTCCAAGAACCAAGACCAGCTGTGATGAATACTCCTCTAGCAGTGTAAGCAGTTTTAAGTGCACCATAAGAATTCATACTTTCAAATGGTACACTGACTTAAATATTCATCTCATTGGCCTCATTTCCACCTTTCACTCTACAGACAGGTCCACATGGCTTAAACAAGGTTTGACAGATGTGACTTTCTTGAAATATTTGGTCCTTTATTTTAAAAAGATATAGAAGACCCTATATCTCTCTTCCAAGTTTCTGTTGTTATTGGCATCTATTTGCCTCACCAAAATATTACATTTCAGTCTCGTCTCATTCTAGTCAGAGCCAACAAACTTGCAGTGGTTTAGAATTGGTACATGAGATGATTTATGCCATCTTCATCTACATCTAACCATGCAGGTTGTTCATGGGGCCTCATTAGTAGGATCTCATATTCATTGTTATGGTATGCATAAACTCTACATGTAAATTCATGAGCAATTTTTTGAGCAAAATGTTGACAACATTAAAAAAAAGCAAATAATTGACAACATAAACCTCACTCTTGAAAACGTTTCATGTAGAAAAGAAGCTAATATAATTGGTGATTATATAGAATATTATTGGTAATTTTGGCTAAAGGGGAATGCATTCAAAATTGCATCTGAAATATAAATGTATTTTAGAAATACAACATTTTGGGAGACTAGTAGGCTCTTCAGAATAATTTCTGAAGCTGCACTGATAACTTCAATCAGATCAAAGAAAATTCTACGTATTTTAATAATCATATTATTAAATATATTTAGTATCATGATAAACATATCATCTCAATTTCATACCTAAGGAAACCTTAAAAGAATTGTATTGCCTTTAGCAGAGATGTTGCTGCTGCTGCTACTTTGAAAATGTTTGAGTAATAAGATCCTGCGATTTTTTAATATAAATATACCAGTTGTAATGCAATTAACAGCAAATTGGATATAGGAGTAGATTTGAGGAACGATTTCTGTATTTGACTACTCATTAGCAATTTGAAAGTGCAATTGCTCTTAAACATGCCGTCTTCTTAATTTTATTATGAAGCTTAGCTCTACTCATAGATGTGAAGAATTAGATTTATTCTGCAACTTATTTGTTTATACTGAAAGTGTGAAGTTGTTTTTCCTTCTGTACTCCACAGATAGAGGGCCCATGGATTACTAAGAGCCCTTAAGGCAGTGAGTTGATGGGTTTACACTTGTCACACAATGAACCCAACTCCCAAGGAACCTTTTTAGGCGCCCACAAAACAAACAAAAGGAAGGGGAAGGACAAACAAGCAAACAAGCAAGCACACTAAGAGTGGACATTTCATTGCACACTACTTTAAAACCCAATAAAACAACAGCAACCAATCCAACAAAACCAGGAACCCTATCAGCATTGGTACATCCCTTCTGTCATATGACATCATTTTCACTTGGGCAAGTGAGGTGAACCTGAGGCACCTTATGGCATCATAATGCTTGCTGAAACCTCCCTGTCACCCCCCACCCCCCCAAATTTTTATGAAAACTCTGCACTCTAAAGCAGGGCATCTACTAGGTGCATTACACAATAAGGTTTTAAAATTTTGGCCTCCTTGCAAAAAAAAAAAAGCAAGGAGACGTTTGCAAAGACCTCTTCCAACATTTTACAGCTTTGCTTCCTGGCTGTTTCACAGTAACTGGCAATGACCCATTATAACATGAGCGACGTTGATTCACATTAACTTCGTTACTCAATTTCAGTAGACTATTTTGAACATTTTAAACTGCATTATCAAACATCAGACAGGATATTTTTTTTCTCTTCTCGTATTTTAGCCATTGGGATTTGGAAAAAAAGAAAATTGCAGCTTTCCCATGAAGCACACCACCACCCTCCCAGCCCCAAAATATAAAAAACAATAGAAAAAATCAACTTTGCCCAGCCCCACATATCCCCCAGCCGTGACATAAAGAGGGAAAAAAAACTGAAAAGCACTGCTACTACACTTTGTCAATAAAACAGAACATTATATAATACACAATAAAATGCTTCATACCTGGAGTTGAAAAAACGAAAAGGGTTAACAGCTGACCTGGCACAGCCCCACATGCTCTCTCTGGAAATTGAACACAGACAATTAGGAATTTTAAGTTACCCCAAACAATTGCAGGGGACTTAGACAAGCTTGAGGAACACTTACTGCAAAGTAAGCACAAAGCCTCAGTGTGGAAGGGACTTTAGCATTTTCCCATTTGCCTCAAACTCCTTCTTAAACTGAAATTGCTCTGTAGAGGTCCCAGCTAATGCTAAGCAAGTGATTAGGAGCTCTGCCATTAATTTGCATGGGAGCAGAGTCAAAGCTTAAGGGCCCAGGTGTCACTTAGTGGTAATTCTGGATCATAGTGGATCATATTTTCTTATTAAAAAATAATCAGTGACCAAAAGGAAAACATTAACGAGAATCTAGAGTAGGCAGACATTGCACAAAAAGGAAATAGAGGCTGGAGCAAACGTCTGCTCCCAGAATTCTGCAGCTTAAGTAATATTATTCCCAACACACCATTGAAAAACCTAGTCTTTAATGTTTTTTACTTAAAACTGAGACTCCAGGGGAAATATTCTTCCAGAATATTACTTGGAATATTGAACAACACAAATGTACAATGTCATAGCTATATAAAATCCTATGTGGGGATTTGGACTATGTGGAATGCTCCTTTTCACTGACAAATTCAGATCTACTGCATGTGCTCAAACAAGAAGCATCATACAGCTGGCTTTTGGAAACAGTTCCACCATGTTAGGGAAAAAAAAAAAAAAAGAAAAACCTGTAGAAAGCCAAGTGCATGAATAACCCCCTTCAGTCCTTCTCTCTGTGGTTTAGACCTCAAATGTACCATGAAATCAGACTGAGGCCAACGCCCAAGAAACTAGCAAAAATATTAGAATAATAACAACATGAATCTTAAAAATGTTCTAGCACACTAGCAGTTGAATACATTTGCACTGGAAACATTTTGGATTCTTTATAACGCTCAATTAAAGTGGCCAGGTTGGCACAGTAATTGTTGAAAGTGAAAAAGAAATTTTCAAAGCAAATTGTCTTCCATTTATATAATTGCACTTTCCTTTAGCTCTTGGAAACCTACAAATAATCTATTTTCTCCCAAGATTTTGCACTGCGGATTTCAAACCTCTCACATTTCCTTGCCTCAACTGTACAGTAAATATTTGTCTCCTTTACTGTTTGCTTGATTTTGCCATTTGTTAAATGTTAAATTTCTGATAGGCGGAAATCTGCTATCAAGATGACAAAATGATGGAAAGAATTTTCAAAGCCTAAGTTATTAGTTCTATCACAGCCTGATAGTGTTTTTCTCCACAATCTTTTTCCACTTTCCTTGTAGTTTCTTCCTTCTTCAGCAACATATCTCACGTACCTGTCCTATGGTATCACTAGGTACAGATTTTATTTCACAGTTGTGTTAATACCGAATCAAAGGGCACTGGGACAAAATCTCCCCTACCCCATTATCCCTCAACTGAAATCAATATGCACTGGAAAAATGGCAACAAGAAACCGTAACGTTGACCGTTCTCTCCCATGTCAATTAAATTATAATAATTTGTATCTTACTGGAAAAACGCTTATTCCTAAAGCTGATACAAACAGCAATACATTACTGAGAAGTCATGACTCTACATTTTGTACACTTCTTTCCATAAAGGTCTGTTTTTAACAACTAAGCAATAGGGCAGGCAAAAATACAGTTGGTGAGGATTATAAGTATTTGCATGCTGGATTTTTGCCAGTGGGAAATTTAGCAGACAACTAAAACTCTGGTTAGAACCTACAGTATCCAGGCACTGAAGCGAAAGACACCCAGACATTCTCCAAACAACCTCATAGACACCTAAAACTTACTATGTTCCTCTCTGTTTCGCCTGAAAGCCAAATGGCTGTGGCCTTCCACCCAGCCTCTGCTCTCATCCAGAAATCCTGGGGAGAAATGCCCTACCTCTGAGGCTTGAACCTTATCTGCGCTATGAAAATGGCTAAAACACACCTGACAACACGGATTCAGCATAAAAGGCATCTGTGATAGTCACTTCCCAATCCAAAATACAAGTGTAGGAGGAAAAAGAAGAGGAAAAGGACGTTGTAGGACCACTCCCGGATATGTTTTGCATCCTAACCTTGTGTTCCAGAATTGGTAAACGTAGGTGTCTGGCTTCCTGAGTCAGTGCTCTAACCACTAAATTTTTATGCCAGACGTGGGTGGCTGCTCCGTCACATTTTTAAACAGAGTGAAGGTTGGTAGGAAGAGGACAACATGCTCTGGGTTTTAAAACAGGTAGAAATAGGTAAGCTCAGAACAAAGTACTTGATCTCTTATTTCCCACAATGGGAAGTTGGGAACATAAAGCTTTTTTTTTTTTTTTTTCTTCTTCTTTCCCCCAAACTGTATTTTAATGAACAACTACAGGTCAGATGCCCAAGCTCCAAAGAGAGCAGAGATGACTCATGTACCTAGCAGGTAAGCGGCCAGCTCGAGGAAGCTAGCTGCTCTGCTGGTTGAAGTTCAGAGCATTTAACTCTGTGTTGACTATATTGTGGGAGTGTTGATGCCTTATGTAGGTACTCTGAAACACCGCTGGAGCCAATCACCTGTTTTATAACCTCACAACGCCTCCACCAAACCCCCCCAAAGCCAGCAATCTGCACCTCATCTCAAGTGCCTGTGCTGTTATGGTTCATTTTGGTTCCGAGTACCTGCAGTATTTCACGGGTGTTGTGAGCATATGGGGATAGTGGTATGTCTATGCCATGCAGTATATTGACAAGGATGTACCTGTTCCAGAACTACAAGTACTTGGTAGTTCCTCTCAGGCAAGAAGAAAAACACATTTTATTTTGACTGTGCCTTAGCAGTGGCAAAGAATCTCAGGAATGATGTGGTGATACAGACAGCAAGTAGTTCCGAAGTGGAAATATAGAGTGCAAAGGGAATCAACCTGCTCAGCTGAGTAAATAATTTTCAGCAAATAATTTATTACACAACATTATCCTGTTACTCTGCTTTTGAAACTTTTATGACTGAGATTTCGGTCATTATTCCAGTTCCTCCTGTGAACTTATTTATAAATGGTTTGACTCTTTGGCCCTAATAAGCAACTGATCACAGAAATAGCAATGGCCATCAGTTCTTAAGAGAAGCACCATGGTGACCTCTATGTGAAGCTGTCTACCTGACAGCATTGTGTGCCCCTGATTTATTACACAGGATCCCAGCTAAATATTGTATTTTTAATGCAAATAATTGAGGGAGGTATTTTGACAAGATTGAGACTCCTGCTGCCTTTTAATGAGTACATAAATGCGAGTACTTCTTTTTGTGCCTGCCGGCAGCTTCTGGTCATTTCCAGGTTATTTCATTTTTCAGGCTCTCTTTGCAATCCTGGAGATGTTCACCAGCAGCAGATACTGTAGACAGGCCTTAGGATAATTATTTTTTATGGCAGCCTCTGACCTCAGTACCTGCCAGCTGGCTCCACGCTGCCTGAGCTTCGCGATACATTCTAGGCTGCCCCCTCTGATCCACCCTGGACTCTTCCTTCATTTCTGACTGCCTCAGTTTTGGTATTTCTTTACACTACTGTATCCTGTGGCAACTCAGCATATCCCAGAAGGGTACATAAATTAAAACGTGACCCAAAACTTCATTCTTGATGCATCTTTTATTTGTTGTGGCTATAACAATGAAGGTGCTTGGCTTCAACTCTGAAACCTGTGGCTATCATTACTTCTGACACACCTCAGGATTAGATGCTATTATCTGGGCCATTGCGCTGCTTTACTCCTTGTTTCAGCCTTCAATTCCTTTCCTTTTGGCTACAGTAACTTCATACGTGTGGTGGCTTAAAGATCCAACCATCCTTTCCTTGATGTGTCCAAAATAGTAACACTCATGTCCTCAGTCACACACGCATGGAGAACGACACCTCCTTGGCACGCGGGCTCAGCGCAAAAAACTCTTCCACATCCATCATCCAGGAACTTCCTTTCATTCCTCTCTATCTCCAGCCTAAAAAGAACTTGCTGTGAGAAATGAGGTTGCAGCGGAGTCACTCCTAGTGAAAGAGGATTGAACTAATAAAGGGGAAAACCTAGCACAGTCTTTTCCCATTGTGAAGGAAAAAGGAAAATGGCAGAAAAAATGTGTTGTTTTTTTCCCCCAGATCCCTGCATTCACATGCTCACTCAATTATGCCTTGCTAAACAATTTTTCCCTCTTAACAGTGCCCTCCTTTGCATGCAGCTTACATACCTGTGACCTCCACAACTTTTTTTTGTGGTTTTGCATGCATTGATCTAAACACTCAGGAAACATTTTTCCATAAATCAGTATAAGCACTGCTATTAAGATTTCATTGTGCTGCATGTTTGTCTGTCACAAAATCACAGGAACTGCCTTATTGAAAAGGAAAGATAAAAACTTATCTGATCTAGATAATGAAAAAAGAAGTAAATTTGGCTCAAGTGACAGCAGAGGACAATAGTCTCTCTTTTTCTTATCAGTAAGTCAAGGTAGCAGTTCACTGAGGTAGTTTTATTGTGGCTTTTTCTGGTAGTGTTCTGGTATCTAATCTGCACTGATGAGTATTTGCCACAGCTTTGAATTTCTTAACACACACAGCTCTGCCTCTGCTTTCCATGCTGATTTAGAAAGAAAGAAACAGAAAAAGCTGAATAATGAATCACAGGGGAAGCAGATGCCAAATAGGTGTACAAACTGCTAACTGAGTAGCAGCAATGCATAATGTTATTTATAATTCATTCTTCGGTGTCATGGTCTTCAAGCAATTACACAATGCCTACCTCCCTATCAATAAAATGCATTTCACATATCTAACCACTAACGATTCAAGCTTCACTCTGGAGCAACACATTATAGTGGATGGATTAAGCATGGGACTAGAAGGCAGACGTTCCTGATCTCAGCTCATCCTTTGCTTTGCTGCGTGGCCTTGAGCAAATCACAACCTGTGGACAATTATAATATTTGAACACACAGGGGACCTGTACAATTTCATTAGTTAATGTTTGCAAAGCACACCAAGGATAAAAAGTGCTATATGAATTATAAACATACTCTATTGTTTTGGGGCATTTTATTCCAAAGCACATTTGTGTCGAAGTGTTTAGCAATGCAAAATCGCAACAACAGCAAAGTTTGATAACTATCTCAAAATGATTGGCACTTCTTAGACTAAAATTTAAATTAATTAACAAATGGAATCTATTTTTGAGAAGACAATTATATGAGACAATTCAATATAGACAATGAACTGAAGCTAGGAAACAAGGTCTTTGAAAGTTTGCTTGCGATGGATAAAGATAAAGACATACAGAAAGGTACCTATGAACCCATACATGTTACAAATCCCTCTCTTGCTGCACTGTGCTGGCTCCCAAAATAGCCTAAGTGTTGAGTTACTTTTTTAATTTTCAGCATCCAGACTTCTGTTACAGTTTCAGGGTGAATCATTAGACCAAATGAAGTTAATGGTAAAATTCCTCTGGACTTTTAACAGAACCAGGATTCCTTGGTTCTTCCAGATTATTATGCACTTAATTTAAGTATTTCTCTTAAAAGGAAAATAGTACTCCTAGCAACGGTATGGTAAAATATGTAGTGAAGAGCAACATCTAGCACTTCAAAGTAATGCAAAAGAAGAGAACAGACATCCTAATGACAATGTTTCCTTGCTCTAAATTCATCTACCCAACAGTCATGGTAACTTACAGTTACAGTGGAAACAGGAAAATATAATTTTGTGTGGACTAAGCTAAATGCACTTTTATTTTCAAATTAGCTTTCTTCAGGGAACAATTTGACAATACCCCTATCTCCTAATACACTGTCATTTAAGCAATACCGTCCTTTCAAAGCAGGCAGCAATGTCAATTTCTTTGTAGAAGCTGCTTTTGATTTACAGTTGCTGTCCACCTGGCACTTGTTCCTAATGATCGCTGGCTGATGGGAAATCTGTTAGGCTGGCAAAAGACTCTGGGACATATACCGGGAAATTTCCACACCAAAAATCCTAGAATCTCTGTGCATGCACAGAATGGCATCCTTTGATTTTACGGCCCAACTGTCAAGTTATTAAACTTTTTTTTTTTTTTTTTTTTTCAAAATATTGCATATGGAAAAAAAATAGAAAAAGAACTGTTTTAGAATAGTATAGTCTATTTGGATTACTGAAATCAAAGGCTCATAATTAGCGCCTAAACAGCAATTCCTGAAGGTATATCGGGCTTTCAAGCTCTTGCAGTAGAAGTCCTTAGTACAGCTTCAGGCACATTCCTTTTTATATATAAACAGAGGATTCTGAGAATTGAAGTTCTACTAGAAGAAAGTTTGTAAAGTGCCATATAAATACGCTGTAGAAGAAGTCAGTACTTCTTTAGAGTTATCTGAACCGCATGTAGGTAGGAGAAATCACACCTATAGTAGCTGCACAGGCCCAAAGATTAGATGTACTGGTTTAGTTTCTTCTTGAGTCGCAGGCTTCCAGCATGGCCTTAGAAAATCACGTAGAACGGGATTCCTCATACGTAACTTAAGCAATGTTAGAGTTTATCACTCTCCCTGAGCCATTTGTCCAGGCTCCTTTATAAACACTGGGGAAGGCAGGCACCTCCAAAAGGTAGATGATCACAACTGATGAGATGATGGGACCTAGAAGTATGCACATCTCTCCATGGAGGAAATCCAAAATACTTGAACCTAACTTTTAGATAGATTACATTGTGAGAGATGAACCTTGCTGCAAGGATCTTGCCCCCAACATAGGAAAGACATGGACTGTTGGAGCGGTCCAGAGGAGGGCCACAAAGATGATCAGAGTGCTGGAGCACCTCTCCTACGAGGACAGGCTGAGAGAGTTGGGGTTGTTCAGCCTGGAGAAGAGAAGGCTCTGGGGAGACCTTATAGCAGCCTTCCAGTACCTAAAGGGGGCCTACAAGAAAGCTGGGGAGAGATTTTTACAAGGGTATGTAGTGATAGGACGAGGGGGAACGGCTTCAAACTGGAAGAGGAGAGATTTAGAATAGCTATTAGGAAGAAATTTTTCATTCTGAGGGTGGTAAGGCACTGGAAGAGGTTGCCCAGAGAAGCTGGGCAAGCTCCATCCCTGGAGGTGTTTCAGGCCAGGCGGGATGGGGCTTTGAGGGGGAGGTGTCCCTGCCTATGGCAGGGGGGGTGGAACTAGATGATCTTCAAGGTCCCTCCCAACCTAAACCATTCTACGATTCTATATGTCCAAACTGGACAGTCCAGTACTGCCCAGAGGTCCCCTGAGCTAGCTGAGACACAGCACATCTCTGCCAGCTCAATAGTGCCCTTGGGTCATTAGCCAACTTCTGCTCCAGCAACACTTTTCACTGCAGAAACCTTTTCTGCCACAAGATACGTACCTGAGACTGCTGTCAAGAAATAAAACAAAACTAGAACAGAAACATCCCGGAAATAACAACACAATGGGGGCATCAACCATAATACATGACTGCCTGCCTTACAGGGCTCTACGTCACCAGTGTCTTTCACTATGTATCTGGAGACACACCTCTCTCTCTTTTAACGTTCAATAAGTCAGTTCAGTTTGTAGAGTGACTCTCGAGGAGGCTGAGGAGAAGCCCCACAGCATAACAGCCTGTAGGGAGGCAGGAGGCCCACGGGCAGTTCTGCTTTCTGAGTGTGGGATCCAATTTCCCCCCAAGAAGCATTGCAGCAACTGTGCAATCTTCTGCTCTAAAGCCTTACTGCAATGGGAAAACACATTCCAGACTTGGGAAATCTTAATGAGAAAAGTAAAACTGATGTATTCCTATGATTTTGCTTTAGACAAATTAACATTCTCCAGTGGAAAAAAAAATAAATAAATGCTTTATTGAGAAATTCTGGACCAGCACTAGTCAGTTCTCCATCTGTAAAATCACCATCAAATTGTGTGCCAGTTTTAAAATAAGCATTTGTTCACGGAGGGCGGATGTACCAGAAGAGAGAGAAGCAAAGTTCACACAAGTACTGCCAAAACACCCTCGCTTATGTTTCTTGGAGACTCAGGACAGAGTATTTTGTCTGTAACTAGAAGAAAAAACTGAGGTGAAAGTTTCCTATAATGAATAGCACAATAGTAATAATGATTGCAGATGAAGCAGGAAAATATCAGTGTAGAAAATGAATGGCTGATGGGAACACAATTATAAACCTCAAAAGAGATAAAAATCAACCACAGAAGTTGATTTATGTTGAAGAAGAGGAGGGAGAAAAAAACGAGAACTAGGCAGAAAAATTCAGGCTTGAAAAATAAATACCAATTCAAGAGAGTACATTTGTACTGTGGCTATACAGTCTGTCTCTTGTGGAATTTCTTCTTTGCTAGCGCAGTATTCGAAACTATCTTCCACTGTACTGCAATAATAAAAGCCAGCAGAATTTAAAAATAAAGTAAGATGATCACATTAGTATCAATGTATCAACAACATAACACAGCCAAAGAGAACAGGGGGTAAGGTCAGAGCCCCTAATCTCATTTCCATACAAGCGGCACCTAGCTCAGCGCAAAGAAGAGTTCACACTAAAGGTCACCAGGGCCACATCCAGATGACAAATCACATTTCTATGAATTAACTGCAGCTGTAACTACAAGTATTCAGGATTTCCTCTTTGAATTTTCTGTTTCTCCTCAACTTAGAAAAACAAGAAGCTACCTTAAGTATCATCAGTTTATATGCATAGTGCATCTTCTCCTTGACATTATTTGAAAGAATGGTTTCGTCAAAGGGGTTCCCTCTGCCTACAACCCCTTAAGGAGAAAAGAGTCTAGAGAGGGAAAGGGGAATTTCTGGATCTTTGGATTTTTACTGACACACTGATCAAAAGTTCATGCAAAAAATCCCCCTCTGCCTCTCCCACTTCTGCCCTCAGCCTCTGCAAGTAGGAGATGTTTTGTAGTGTGTGTGCAGAGACAGCTGCATGCCGTAAAAGAATGTATTTTACTGCACAGAGGTGCAGGGAAAGGAGGAGATGAATGCCCTGTTCAGGGTTTGCATTACTACGTACCATGGAGATGGCTCCTGAGCCCCACTGCATCAGGGCTACCTAGGGATGGAGGGGCTGCCAGGTTGAGGGAACAGCACGCTGCCTCCAATGGGGGCCCTTAAAAAGTTTTACTGGTCTTCCAGGACTTGACTAATGCCTTCTCTTCCCTTGGCTTCATAAAGATTTCTAGAGCGTATCTGAGATTTGACCCTGAATATATGATGCTATTCTTGCTGTGTAATAAGCATCAGCGGTGTCAGGCGTACAGAAGCATATCTGCTCTTTGTTAGAGAGCTACATGTCAAAATGAGTTTGTAAAACACGCTACAAAAAGGATGAAATGCTGCTTACAATGCAAAGCCCACTGAAATCTACATATTGCTGCAATATTTATTATCAGCCAGAGCATATTATCCGAGATTAATAAATTATTCTTAGTCCATAATATGGTAAGGCATAGCAACCGCCATAAAGTAGCACTGTCACATAAAGAAATTTCACCAAAGTACCCTGCTTGAAATAATGACTTTGTTTATCTATAACTTTACATTATTGATTGGGTTTGCTGAACTGAAGAAGGACTATGAAGTCATTCCAAAAGAACTACTGAGAAATGTGGACGCTCAGCCAATATAAAGCAAGCAGCAAGAGTGCAATTTCTCTGAGAAAAAATAGTCATACTTGGTTATTTTACAAATATGCTAGCAAATTACATTCTGTTTAAGTAAATAAGAACTAATGCCAAACACGTGGCTCTTAGTGTCTGATTGTCACAATTTTTACTGGTAAGAATTTTTTTCTTGTAAGACTATAGTGGACCTGAAACAAAGCAGCAACACAGGCAGATGCCTTCCAGTTTTAGAGGACATGAAAAGCAAAGCTTTCACATAGCCATTCCAAATTGTCCTGTGACCCAGCCACATAAGAGTAATTTCCAAGACAACAAACTTGAAAACGGCTTATTAAAACAACAGTCCCTCCCCAAACACTGACTAGGTGATTTCCTTCAGCTCGTGGTTAAAACCTTGGCATTGCTAACCCCACCTGGCAGATTTAGATCCAAGGGAAGATGCTGGAGCGTTCAGTATCGTCCTGTCACTCCCAGCTTCTGGCACGCTGACTCCCCAGTCAGGCGCCGCGGATTGCCTTACCCTCACCTCACACCAGAGATCTGCAGTGCTGACACGTGTGTCCCAGGCAGCTGTCTGCACCGCCTGCAGTCAATGGAGAGGAACGGGCGGCCATGGGCTTGACTCACTCTCTCTCCCTAAATTAGACAGCTAGAATAGGTCAAAAGAATTACTGCCTGGACATGCCAACTGCTATCTGGTGCATATGCAGGGAGGTGAGATAACTAGCTCGGATGCAGATACCTACATCGTAGGTGTCTAACTAGGCAAGATGAATCCTGAACCCCGCAGACAGCACACATGGAAAGTCAGGAGCCTCACTAAGGCAATCCCCCACAGCCCCACACATTGCGTGAGGGGCTGCACAGGACTGACCCAAAGCAAATACCCCCGCAAAGTGTGTTTGAAATCCCTTTCTGCTCCTGGAGAATAGGCAGCAACAGGCAAATATATATACATACATATATATATTTATAATCCTTATGCAGGATAATTTAAAACATGTCTGAAAACCAACCAGGAAAAAGTCAACTGCTGTCTCGCACCTGCCACCAGCATCTACAAACTAGACTTGGTTGGTATTTTGTTTAACAAAGCCAAGATTGCACAACAGCAACCTGGTATTGAAGGAAAGGATGCTGCCGTCCCTTTGGAGGTGCCATGCTGTACTTCCCAGCCAGTGTCCCACAGGAAGAGAAGGCTCTCAGTAAGAAGTTATTTTTTGTTCTTAACTGCAGAAGTATTCACAAGAAAGAGCTTACAAGCTCACTTAGGAAAAAACATGCTCTGTGGGATGGTCTTCTAGACTCTGAGGTCCAGCCTACCTTGCTTCACTTAGCTTAGACCTAAGTTTTACTGCCTACTGAAGCAGTCTTTCTGTACATGCCCCTAGACTGTCCAATTATGCAGCAGAACAGTAGGTGCCTTTCCACGTCCTCAGAGGAAATTCCTGTCTGCTAAGTTTAGATGCTGAAATTGAGCACACAGGATCTCCCTTTGGAAGGCTTCAAAGGCACTTTCCTCTCTGCAATGAGGGTATGTAGAAAGCGGGCTTTTATTTTTGGTGGACTGCTTTGCTGAACGTCTAATATTAAGATACACGTTAGATGCCTAAATTAAGAATAGAGCCTGCCTGTAAGGTACTTATTACAGACTAAGAAAGAAATGGATTGAGTGCAGTCGGTATAACATGCTAATGCCTCTTTTCAGCTCAACAGCTGTATGTGTGGTGTCTGCGACTGAGAATGAAGTAAAGAAGACGACAAATTGCAGATCACAGTCAAATTAGATTTTCCTAATGGAGCTTTTGAAATAAACTAACAGATTACTGTTTAAATAAAACCTGGAACAAGAATGAGTTGATGTTATATTATTAAATTTCTTAATTTAATTCTTAAGCTCCAGAGCCAGCCAAGTAATATTCAACACATTTACCTTCACAAACCGTGGAATGCATTGCGGAAAAGCTAAAAAAGCTTTTCATGATTTGACCAAATCTCTAAATGTTCAAGCAATATCAATCACAAAGAATAGTATCTGCCTGCCAGTTGTATGTTAGAAGTATTTGCTAGCACCCCGTGCTTCCTCTTTTCATTAATTAGACAGAACCATTTAGTGCAAAATAATGACAGGTTGCTTTATATTTCTGGCTTATTATGTGTGCTATAAACTGAGAAAAAAGTACTTAGCACTTCAGGGCCTGGTGTTGTAACTAGCAAATTCAAAATATGCGTAGGGCCTGCCTCTCAAGCAATAGTGTCACTGGTGAAAAAACCTTCCCTTCCTCTATCACCGTCAGAAGGGCAGCATGCTAGTTACAATGAGAGTCAACATCTTGCCTTGCCCTTCCTCTCTGCTTAAGAGGAGTACAGGTTTGAGGTTACTCCGCTTGACTACAAAATGAATTAGTGGATGTCTGGTGAAAACCAAAAAAAGAGTAGTTCCCCCTCAAACACCGCTTGGTTTCCTCTAAGCAAATAGGACATCAGCGCCTTTGGCTATTGATGGCCAGGAAAACAAAGTAAAACTAAGTACTTTTAGATAAGACATTTAAAACACATCTATAATAAATTATATAATAACAACATCTAATGGCCTTTATTATATCCCTTCCCATTTAATAACATACAGAATGCCCACATTTTGAACCTCTCAGATAAAGTAATGTGTTTTGTGGGTCTAGCACAGGCTTCAGTGCCTGGAGGCTCTAGTTCTATTTCCAGCTCTGCTTCAGACCTACAGGGTGACCTTTACGCATAACCTCATTTTCCTCACCTATAAAATGGGGATATTAATACTTATTTACCTCACAGTTGGTTCCCTTCCAGCTGCTACAGTGACTGAGCAAGCTCATGCATCTACAGAATTGCTAATGCTCGTGACAAACTTTTCCTTTTTTTAAAATAAGCAATACAGATATAAAATTAAGAAATTACTTGTCCATTCAGTGAGTAAAAGTACACAGGTAAATAACAGCAATGGAAATATTGTTCAAAGCCCCTCACTAATTTCCTCTCAATGACACTGTCCTTCAGGAGAAATGTAGGTAGTTCCTATTTGACAGCAAGTCAAGAAAAAATTGAGTGAAAGCCTAACCTGGTCTCCATTTGGAGAGGATATAAAAACACCGCAAGCTTTGCAAGTAAGTAAAGGGGAAAGAACAATTTCGATTTGAAACTTTACCTAATGATGAGAGCAGAGAGAAAGAAAGGAAAAGAGAACCGGAGAGAGACGAGAGATACAGCCATCTCTTTCTTCCTAAAGGGAACGAAGCTACACAGCAGAGATGCTGTCAGGTACGCCGGCCCGCAGCTGGGGGGACACCCCTGTGCTGCCGCCGAAGGCCAGTGCCTCCATCGGCCCGGGGGCACCTCGGCAACACTCATCTCGCTCTGGGAATGTGATACTTACTCTTGTACTGCTCTGGCTATGGAGAGTGCTGTAGATCCAGTTTCATTAACGCTATCTAAGGTCACATTTGGCAGGTCGTCATCATCACTGTCACTTTTAATTTGTCTGGGAGATAGGCCTCGGGGGTCCATTTGTGCTGGAAAGAGACATATAATGGATTAATGAGAGTGTGCTGAAATTAATCTCATCCCAGAACAACATCAGGGTGCACAACACATCCGCTCGCTCGGGCCGGATGGCACCGCTCGTGCCGAGTGTCCCGGACCCGGTGATGGATACGCTGACGCATGTACATCCAGGCATAAGCATTTCCCGCGGCATGCAGGTGTGCCAGCACACACCGGCTACATCAACCCATCCGGATGACCTGAAATAAAACCGCACATATAACAGTCATCAAAAACTCAGTTTACCCTTAAGTTACTTATTCATAGAACGGTTTAGGTTGGAATGGACCTCAAAGATCACCTAGTTCCAACCCCCCTGCCATGGGCAGGGATACTTCCCACTAGACCAGGTTGCTCAAAGCCCCATCCAACCTGGCCTTGAACACCTCCAGGGATGGGCCATCCACAACTTCCCTGGGCAACTTGTTCCAGTGTCTCACCACGCTTATAGTGAAAAATTTCTTCCTAATATCTAGTCTAAATCTACCCTCTTTCAGTTTAAAATCATTCCCCCTCGTCCTATCACTAAACTCCCTGATCAGTAGTCTGGCTGTCTTCAGAAAGCAAAAAGTAAGCGCTATGACTGCTTTGTACAATACAGCACACTTAAGAGCAGATTTTACAGCAAAATTTCAGTAGGTAGCAATTTTTGATTTCAACTGTCCGTCATGAGATACGAGTTTGGCATCCATGTCACTCCAGTTAACTAAAAGTTAAGGGTCAAAAACCGCTCAGTTGTACAAATTTCTGACTCAATTCGACACCAGTGTCAGCCTCTGAAGGAGCCTTCCCTCCACGTTACACATGGCAAAACTGCTGCATGTAACACCACACAGGCCACTAACTTTCTGGCAACTGATGTTGGGTACCCTTAGGCAGATTTTTTGGGAAAGTCACATGGCCTCAAGTCTTATGAACAGCCGAAGATCCAGTATTGCAGGATTGTTTTGTCTGTCCACAGCTTATGGTACCCATGGCGTATGGAATACACAGGGTGCAGGTATTAATGGGATCATAGTTTTTTTGAAGACACTGCATGGGGTGTAGGTGCCCAGGTTCTGCCAGCGGGGGGCTGCATGATGGCTTTTGTGAGGAGAGGCCGGGGCTGCCCCGCGCCGGACACAGCCATTCCAGCCGGCTCCAACCGACCCACCCCAAGGCATGGCTGAGCCCCTTGGAAAAGATGGCGGCACCTCAGGGAAAATAGGTTTAAGTAACAGAAAAAAAAAAAAAATGCCACACAGGCAGAGGGAGGAAGAAAGTGTGAGAAACAGCCTGGCAGACACCAGGGTGAGGGAAGAAGGAGGGGAGGAGGTGCTGCTCCATGGTGGAGGGGAGATTCCCCTTCACCTGAAGAGGGACCATGGTGGAACAGGGAAACAGCATGAGGAGGAAAGAACTGTTATAGACTGACCACAGCTCCCATTCCCCACTCCCTGAAGGAAGGAGTGAAGTTGAGCCCAGGAAAAAGGGGACGGACGAGTTGGTTCTTACCATCCTAACCTACTTTTAATTGGCAAGAAATTACATTAATTTTCCCCAAGTTTGTTTTGCCCGTGACAGTAACCAGCGAGCGATCTCCCTGTCTTTATCTCAACCCATGAGCGCTTCCGCCTTATTTTCCCCCCCTGTCCCATTGAGGAGAGGGAGCGCGAGAGCAGCTGGGTGGGTGCCTGGCAGCCAGCCAAGATCAACCCACATCGATCAAGTCATGTTTTGTGCCAAAAAAGAGACAGGAAAGAAGAGGAGAGCAGAAAGGTGGGCTACCCGCCTTCCCTCTTACCCCAGCAGCTGCCCTCCAAAGGGAAGTAAGCACAAACCCTCATACAGGCAGGGAGAGGAAACCAAGAGACAGGTGTGAGGGGGACCATAGGGGACAAGTGTGACCTGGGATAGTCCTGAGAGGATCTGGGGGGTTGCCTGTGGCAGGGGACAGACCCAGAGACAAACTTCGGAGGTGATGTAAGGAAAGAGACATTCCCCCTCACCCATGAAATACCATGTAGGATTAGTAAGTGCTGAGAGACACTGAAAGCAGCTGGAATAGATGCCTGATCCTGCAAGGGAGGAGAGGGAAGGGGAGAAGACAGGCAAAGAGATTTGTTTAAATATGTGTTTGTTTTGTTTGGCCAGGTGAAATAGAGGAATCCAAGATTATTTATTTAAAAAGCTAACTCCTAACTGTGCTCTCCTGTATTGCAGTGGCAGAGATAGGACATTTTCTGGGTCTTGTGATGTACTTATCAAGAAAGGTAGCTGTCAATCCTACTCTGCTCTGGCTAACCACAGCCCTGGACAACAGGTATCACAGGCTCCTGTTAGAGATCACGAACAGTTCA